>NC_040907.2:170885434-171188108 GCF_004126475.2 Phyllostomus discolor | reverse complement strand
GGCGGGAACAGTTCACCTCACAGCGATAACCACGCAGCCAGCGTGCACTGTAAAGAGGAAATTGCCAGGAAAAAGTCAAAAGGGCTCCTTCGTGTCTGATGGCGAAATGACCGTGAGCCCGTTCCAGCTGCTTCAGGGTCTCACAGTAGGTGCACATCTCTCTCTTACAAAGTGCACCTGGATTTCTTTTTTTACAGACCTTCAAGTGGAGGAAGTGTCGAACTATACTATTTTGCCACTGTCTCTTAGGAGCGTGTCATGACGTCTGTGGTTTCATTGTGCCACAGAGAGAGTGTCCCTCAGGGCACCAGTGAACAGACCAAACGCTTTTGCCTGTTGTTCTGAGACAGATGGAAGGGAAAAGCAGCAAAGAGAGTTCGTAGAATGTATGTGAATTGTTTATTTAAAACGACTAGCAGGTTACCCTCCGGATTAATTTGGTGTGCAATACGGCTTTCTGACCACAGTTAGCATTTTTTTTTCTAATTAGCACTCTTTAAAGGGTGAAGTGCATGTGATTAGACGGAGAAATAATTTACTGAAGTCGTCGATGTTGTTGCTTCCTTTAGGCAGCAATTTTCAACCGGTGCTCTGCAAGAATCTCCGAAACACGCAGTCTCTGACTGTTTAGTCAGGGCCACTGACCTCTTTTCCCTTAGACTGACAAGTAAAAAAATGACAACAGCCAACACAACAATAGCCATCTGATGTGAATGACTCAAAATTATACCTATCTTTTTTTTGTCAGACCGGTAAAAACTATATTTTTTGGTGTGCCGTAGAGTTTTAGTAGTTAGTGTGTGTGCCGTGAGGTGCAAAGGGGTGGGAACTGTAGCTTTAAGGTGCCGGTTCTGAACCGGGGGGCGAGTCCCCCCCCCCACCCCCGGGGACAGGGGAAGGGCTGGGGGCGGCCTGGGTTGCACAACTGGCCGCGTCGGTGGCATTGGCATCCAGTGGGCAGAGGCGCGGTGCTGCTGGGCATCCGTGGCGCCCTGGACAGCCCCACAGCAGAGAAATTTCTGGCCCCAAATGGTTCCAGTTCCAAGGGTGAGAAACCTTCTTCTGAAGTAACCCAGCAGCACAGGCAGTGTTCTGTGTGTCGTGCCCGTGAACTTGCCCAAACCGGAGGAATTTTGTGAGAGTGACTCTGGCTTTCCTTTCCAGCTCTCTGATGATCTTCTTGGTCTGTTTACCCATCAGTTAGTTCCCCGGTGCTGCAAAGCTCGTGTGTGTGTGTGTGTGTGTCTTTGTCTGTTGTGTGTGTGTGTGGCGGGGGGGGGGGGGGACTTAGTACTTAACTACAGGAGCTTCTCATCGCCCATTCTGAAGTCGTGACTGGCTGTATTGTAAATTGTATAACACATCGCTCTGCAGCCTCAGATTCTGCAACTTAACCCTCCGAGGCTGCTTATCTGCTCTCCACCACCTACCTGCGTTCCGTGCCCCGCACTTGGCATTCTCGATTGTTTCTTTCATAACAATTTCAATGGTGCCCAGAGGGTACCTCTCACCGCATAATAGGCTGCTTTGTGAACAATTCCGGGAAGAGCACTGCTCTGCCCAGAACAGCCGGTCGCTCCGGAATGCAAAGAGGATCCCCTTCGGCGCATCCTGCGCGGTCCCGGTGGGTCACTGGGCTCCGCAGTTGTACTGAAATTGAAATGAAGGCGAATCGCCTCCCCTCGCGCTTCAAACAGTGCCCCCACGGTGCCAGGGAACACTCCCAGCCTCACGAAGTGGTTAGCATTCCAAAGTGACCGGCTGGACGTGGACGAGTATCTATTCTGCACTAAACATGCGAATCGTTAAGTATCTCTTGTCCCGAGATCATTATTTCCATCGTCACAGATTTCTGTGACGTTCAGCTCCTTCCGGCTCTGGACGGATCTTCTGGAACATGACCGTTGTCCGTGGCGTTGGCTGCAGTGCCCCTTAGCTTGTAACGGTCCCTCGAGCACAGTTTGCTTTCTCGGGTGTCTAAAGAAGCTCATCTCTGTCTTTTCGACATCTTTGTCTCGATCGGAAAACGAAACAGTCCTTCTGAAAATGGTGATTTTTTTTTTTAATGCAAGGCCTTTCGTTGTCAGGCACTGGGAGACAGAGCAGATTTCAAAGGTGCCGGATCTGAGCCGTTCACTTGGAAGTCCGGTCTGCTGTAGCGCGAGAGCTGGTTGGCGTCGCCGTCTCCCCGTCAGTGGGCGGAGAAAAGGCACAGCGGAAAACGAGTTTAAAATCAACCGCCGGACACTCTGCAGTCGGGTCTTTCTTTGTGGAAAGGCGCAATCGCCAGCTTGCTCCACGGCCCCTGAGGTCAAGCCTTTACAATGAATATGAACACCGGGGACATTGGGGACCCCTCACCCCGTGACTGCCCCACACCCCCCCAAGCATCCAGCCTGTGCTGAATCTTCCTCTGAACTGTCCCGCCCTTCCTGTCCTGGCCCCAGGCCCAGCACGTCCGCCCACAGTGCCCATTCTATTCCCTGCCTGTGCGTGTTCCGTCCTCACGCCACCCTCCTGGTTTATCCTGCAAACACGGAGACCTGAGGGGTCGTCCCGCCACTTGGGCCGCCTCCCTTCCTGCACGATTGCAGCCAAACAAAGATCAGACGCTCCAGCCGGCCCACGCAGGCTCCCTGCAGTGGACCCAAGGTTCACCCCTCCCTCCTGTCACCTGCCCGCTGCCTGGAGCACTCTGCCGCGGGCAAGCGTCTTCGTTGTGCCTCACAAACATGCCTGTCCCTGTCTTTCTGCCGTCCCCACGGCTGCGGGCCATTCTTCCCTAAAACCCTGTGCAAACGCAAGTGTAACCGGCATGAGTATTGCATGATGCCCTGGTCAGAAGGAGAGTCTCTCCCTTAGGAAGGATGGGTCACTTGTCCCCACTGCTTGTGTCACGGAATGCAGGTCTCCACTCCAATGGCCCTGCCTCAGGAAGCCCTACCTGTCTAAAATAGCACCTCCGTCATTCTCTGTCCCCTTGTCCTGTGAAATCGCCCTTCATCGCTCTGACTGCAGCCATTTATCCATCCGAGTACCTCCTGTCTTCCGGCTGGAAGGTAAGCCCCGGAGGGGCTGTGCCTGGTGGGCCACCATGCTACGTCACAGACGCGAGGGCGGGCCCCCGATACAGATGCACCCACAGGATAAACACTCCTGGGTCCTCCTCCTCCTCCTCTCTGCGGTGCTGTCCTTACTCCGTGACCACCCCGAGTCTCCCCGACGAGGTTGTGAGCTCCTGTGGGGGGTGACCGTGTCGTACCACTGTTGCCCCTCCTCCCACGACAACAGCAAAACGAACCAGGACAAAACCCAACCACGGGACCGTGCCCGTGGCAGGCGCAGTGCCTTGCCTGTAGAGGAGGGGGGACATAAAGTTGTAACGAAACCCTCTTCGAGAGGATGTGCATCAGACTGCTGCTCCCGGCCAAGACGAAGTAACGGGCTTCACAGATTTACTGTTCTGCCAGGAACAACTAAAAAGCAAGACGAACTATCCAAAGCAATGGCCCTGAAGTCACTGGGCGTCAGTCAGTGCAGGGGAGAGATGGGGAACCCCTGCGGCGAGCCCTGTGGTGACTGTCCCAGTGTTCCGCCTGGAGCGAGTTCCCAGGACCACTGCACAGGGAGGGGGTATCCAGGCGCAGTGGGGAGGACCAAGCAGAGGGGACAGAGCGGGGGTCCTGGG
Organism: Phyllostomus discolor; assembly: GCF_004126475.2. Taxonomy (NCBI): domain Eukaryota; kingdom Metazoa; phylum Chordata; class Mammalia; order Chiroptera; family Phyllostomidae; genus Phyllostomus; species Phyllostomus discolor. The sequence continues at coordinate 171,184,420 of NC_040907.2, read as the reverse complement.
GTGCCAGGGCAGCTGGAAGAGGTCCAGAGGGGCGCTGCAGGGGAGAGAGCCGCTTGAAGAGAGAGCTCTGGGGATCTATGGCAGCCCCATGTTGGTGTTGGGGAGAGAGCGGGTCAGGGCATCCCTGCGAGGAAACGGCTCGAGGTCAGGGGTTGTCGCCGGGCAGGTCAGACAGCAGACGGCAGCGCCCAGTCCCGGTGACCGGGGCAGAGCACCCGTAGTCCCAGAACGTGTCTCAGAGCCCAGGGAGGGTCTCACCTCGGGAGTGGCCCCCACAGCCCCAGACTAAAGCCATCTCTGGTTCCCACGAACAGGCTGTAAAAAGCAAGATCCAAAAAGTCAAACTGTTTCCAGATAATTTAACTGGACCCCAGATCAAAGCTCAAGAATATTGCCGGGAATGCATAAGCGATAAAAAATGACCAGGCCTACAACAAAGCTGAAAGACACAAGCCATAATGAGAAGACAAGTCAGTTCCCTGAAAGTGACTGAGAAATGCCACCAGGGTAGAACTAGCCAACAAGCACAGTAACGTCTCGGGTGTGACCGCATTCCGTAGGCCGCGCGAACAGGGTGCCAGGCAGGCCGCACGTGTTGAACAGAACGCAGAAGACGTAAAAAAAGGGACAGAAGTCACACTTCTAGGGCTGCCAACCGCAAGACCAGGGACTAAAATATGCACTAGATGGGACTGATTAGACATCAAAAGATTAGTGAACTTGAGAACAGCAGTGGAAACTGTGGAAAATTAAATACACGGAGAGAGAACGAGCTGAGCGCCGGTGGGCCGTGGGACCGACCACTCAGGTGGTTTCACTCGCTTGTGGGGGGGGGGTGTCTCACGGAGAGGAGGGGGAGCAGGGAAGGAAAGCTACTCGGAGCAATAATGACCACAATCTTTCCAATCTGAGGAAAACTACAAACCCACAGAAGCTCAGCCAACTGAAACGAGAAACTCGAAACTCCACAAACACACATCGTGATCAAATCATTCAAAATGAGTGATGAAAGAAAATCTTAACAAGAACCAGAAAAAGAGACATCACACACAGAGGAACAAAGAGACAGTTAAGAGCCGATTGCTTGAGGGAAACAATACAAGTTTTAAGACAATGAAGCAACATCTTTCATTCAAGTCCAGAGCGGGGTGGGTAGGGTGGGAATGGGGGGAGAAGGAAAAAAAAAAACCTCGATCTGGGATTCCTCCCCCAGCAAACATATCTTTCAGAATAAAGGCAACACAGACAATCAACACAAAAGCTGCAACGGTTCATCACCAGCAGACCTGAACCCCAAGACACGTTCGCAGGGGTGGTCCGGGCAGAAGGAAGGCAATTCGAGATGGAAATGTGGGTCTACTGCAGGGAACGGAGAGTGCCAGAAAGGGTGACTGCCTCAATAACCATGAAGATGGAGATGTTTTCTTATTACTTTCACCCCTTTAAAAGATAATCTACTATTTAAGGCAAAAGCAACCAAGTAGTACGGGGCTCAGGACGCCTGCAAAAGAGGGGTTCACGGAAACAGAAGCGGGAGGCTGGGAGTAGGGGAACGCGGTTCCTTCTGTGAGGTTCCCGTGATGTGCCTGTGGAGTGGACCATCGCCGGAAGGCGGCCCGTGCCGAGTTAAATATGTGTAACACGAACCCTAAAGCAAACACTGGCAGACCCGCTATAAAGAGTAACAGCTAATAAACCAACAGAGCAGATAAAATGCAATCGTAAAGAACAATGAATTCATGCAAAGGAAGGCCTAACCAGAAGAAAAAGAGAACCAAGAACCGATCCGAAAACAACAGCGAGAGGAAGGTTCGGACGTTTGAACGGTCAGGTGAAGAACACAGCAAACCTCCTCCCTGAAAGGCCACGCAAAACCTGTGACAGTTTCACCGGTGTATACATGTCGCAATTTATCAAACTGTTCGCTTTAAACATATGCCATTTATTTACTGCATGTCGATTATGGTTTTCTAAAGGGATACTAGTCCATGAAGTATACTGCCTCCAGCTTACATGCACCTTACCTCCTTCCCCAAAACAATTCACGTCGGTACCTACTAGCGATCGCCAAAAACACTCCTTGAAATTGTGAATGAGTAAGAGAATGAAAGGGCTCAGCTACCTGTCACCTATGCTAACACAGATTCTCAGTATGTTCATTTCCCTCTGAAAACGGCGGATGTGTCGTTGACTCTTTCAGGACGATACTCTCGTGTGGCTGCACATCGACCCAGACTTCAGAACGCTTCTGACACATGCAGCACTAAAGTAGCCTGACAATGCATGGCTCTAAAACTCGTGGCAGACACCAAGTGGGCGTCGCAGTCGGTAATGAGAGCTATTCATTTCGCGGTATGACGGTATCCGAGAATTGCTTTTGTCTCCAAACCTATCTCTCCGATCAATAAACTGATATCTGCTAGACGCCAGTTCACAGAAAATTAATCCAGGTGATTTGTGCCTTTACCACATTGCTATAGTTACCTGTCGGAACTGAAACTTCTTTTCCAGATAGTTTCCTCAAAACAGCTGACAGCGATGGTTATGAAAACCAGAACGATGGGACAAATAACTATTGAGCCGAAATATTTTAAAAGCCCCTTTATTGCGGGTCTTCCCAGCTGGATTCTCACGTGCGCCGTGCTGTCATGCGTGCGGCTTCTCCCAGATACTGGGTTCCTGCTCCTTAAAGAGTAACAGATGATCTGTGTCCGGGGTGATTTATGCTGTGGCTATTAAGTAATCAATAGCATTTTGCTTTCTCAAACAGTTCCTTAGTTTCCTTCGATAAAGCATCACTTTCATATTACAAAAGCATCCTCCTCCTGGAGAAGAGAGCCAGACCGGAATTGAATTGCTCTGGCATGCTTACTTGCCCCCGCCCTGGTGATGGTTAGGCTGGTACCAAGGGGACGGACGAGGGGCAATGTGCCTTGCCAAAGGAGCGTTGAACCCAGGACGTGGGTTCAAATTCTGGCTTCTCTGCCTGTGACCTTGGGCCCCTTCCCGTCTGTTTTTCTCGACGCTGTGGAAAATAGATATAGATTATAAATACCTCGCAAAGTCTTCGTGAGGACCAAATACGGCAGTAATTTTTTAAAGCACCAGCACAGTGCTTGGCGCAGAGTTGCAAACTCAATCAACCAGTAAATGTTAGGCTATTTGCATATTTTCATAGACTCTTCCGTGACCATTTGGAAGAGCTGAGTCCAACCCTCAGTTCTGCCGCTTGCCGGCTGTGACCTTGGATGAGCTGGGCTTCAGGTTCGGCATCTGAAAAACGGGAATAGTGATCGTGTCGTAAGGATCAACACTAGAAAGCTTACATCGGGGAGTCACGCCATCCGCAGAGTGTACATCTCTGAAAGCCTGGCCAGGCCTGGCATTTGCTGGAGGCGGGAGGGGATTGTCACGGAATGGCAGTGGCCCTGGTGGGTGGGGTTGTGTGCTGAGTGCACAGACCTTAATTAAAATTTCTGGCAGAAATATATGAATCCATTGGCTTGGGTCCTGGTCTGTGTTCGTCCCTGGGGTCCAGTGTGAAGACGCTGGGCAGGCTGTCCCTCGGGTGACGCTGGGCTGGACCCCGGGCGGTAAGGGGCTGGCAGGGGACCAGGCCAGCCTGTTTTCCATCCTGTCCATTCACTTCTAACAGCCCCTCGGCCCATTCGGTTCCCCCCATCCCCATCCACAACCCTCGTGAAATCACTGCCCTCCGTCCTTGCTGCTCTTCACCGACGTGGTGGTGTCGCTCATTCTAAACAACAATTGTGACTACGGAACAAATTAAAAGGACATATTTTTACTCCCATTTCCAGAGGTGTTTTTTTTCCTTGTCTATCCTTTATGACTAGTTTCAGATTTTCATGCGCGGTGGGCAGCAAAGGGAGCCGCCAAGATTCCATGCTCTTTGGAATTTGTCGAGATTTTATTTTCAGCAGGATTCACGGTGAGTCTTTGTGAATGCTTTATGGATGTTTGAAGTGAATGATTATTTTCCATTTTGCTTTGGAAACCTCTATACGGGTATCAGATCAAGCTTGTAAACGGTGCTGTCCCCGTGTCTCATGGCCTCTCCGGTCTGGGAGTTCCGGAGACGGTTCTGCTGTGTTCCCACGATGCTCCTCCACGCTCATTTCTCCACAAATCCTATCCCATCTGCTTCCTCTTATCCAGGAAACCACGAACGTTTCTTTTTCTTTTCAATATTACAGACGTAATACTTAAAAAGATTTTTCCTCCAGTGTCTAGGGCTTACGGACAGGAAGAAGAAGACACACCCACACCCAGTTAGCCTGCCCTTGTGTTACGGTACGTACCCCCAAATCCGTGTTATAGACAGCGCCTGGGCCGGCACGGAGGTCTGTGCAAGATTCGCGGGCGCGCTGCACCCACTGCAGGTCCGCGGCGCATGCGCGTGGCGCAGTGGAGGCCCTGGCAGCGAGAGCCGGGCTCTTACCCTCAAACTGCAGTGACCCCACTGTGTCTCCTCCGCGGGGCGGTTTATCGCCTCTGCTCGGTTTCCTGATCTGCAAAACGGGCATAATAATAGGAACGGCCTTACGGGGCTGTCGACCGGTCAAATGAAATAACAGGCATAAAGCACTTAGGAGGGGCATGACCCACTAGCCCCTCCGCAGATACCCGCAGAGCGCGCCAGGGCTCGGCGGAGTACTCCCGGGCGGGCGCGGGAGCCGCCTCCGGGTCTACGAGCAGAGAGGCCGGGCTAAGCTCCGAGGGCTCCTCCTGCTGCCTCGCTCCGCGTCGGGTGCAAGTAGGCCCTCGTTTCATTGTTACAGAGCAGAAATGCGGCGCTTACACTGGAGGAATTTTCACTCCGGTAGAGGAAAAAACAAAACAAACCCCCAAATGTCCAAGGACGCAAATTGGATTTACATAAACAGGCACACATCTATCTCACCAAGGGCAGGCGAGGCGCTGCTGGAATAATTGGAAGCGTTCAAACAGAGGGGGATCGTTCTGTACATCCAGCTTCGCCCGAGAGTCCGTTTTAGGCTCTTTTAAAGATGAAAAAAGGCCTGCTCGTGGAATGTAATTTAATATGTGAAAACTTTCTCTTCTGCGTGTCAGAGAGAGGCAGGGACTTGATAAAGACACAAGAAGGGAGCAGATAAACACACGAGACCACGGCCTGGAGGCGTGCTTTGCTGGCCAATGGCCCTTTGAAAGTCCCTCCTGTTGTCTAACCCCTGGTTACGTCTCACCTTTGTCTCACCTGCCTGGACATGTTTGAATCTCTGGCCCCTTCAGAACCTTCGAATGATGCCTCTGTTGCCTTCAGAACTTGTAGAACCCCCTTGTTGAATAGATTCAACTGACCTAACCTAGAGGAAGCATTTCACTTCTTTAAAAACAGAGATTTTTCCAATCAAATGTGATGAATAACAGGGACGGTCATGGTGAGTCATTCATTCCATTGCGGGGTCAAAACGAAACGTGAATATAATGTAATAGTGAGAGTTACTGCTTTGACAGTGCTCACCATCGGCCAGGCGCATCTATTCATTAAACCATCATCAACTATTAATTAAAACGTCAACTCTCTGCTATACTAACGCTCGCGCAGAGCCGTGTAAGTCGTAGCAGGATTGGGGCAGGGGCAGGAGCAGCCGGACACGGCTCTTACCCTCTGCACTGCGGGGCCCCTCGTAATAACGAGCCGGGTGTGTCCGTGTGTCTCAGGACCCGGTTCGGACGGAGGATGGCGCGGGGGCTCTCTGCAGCAGAGTGTGCGCGGACAGGTACACCGAGGGCTTGCCCCCGCTCGGTGGGAATTTGGCCGGAGATTGATGCTGACGTTTGATGAGCCTCTCTACTGCATTTCCAGAGGATTGGGTCTCGTTGCACTTTCCACTGGTGGTTTCCTTGGGAAAAACTGTTTGGCTTTTCTCCCGTTGCCTTATTTACAAGCGGCAGCGAGCATCTGCCCACTCCCTACTGTACGGCGGCGCGAGGAGTAATTATACATTGTGTGCTCAGTGTGAAGAGCGCCGTGTTAGAGACGCGATGTTCATTAATTATGGATTGGCCTTTATTGCATGTTTTATGTTCTTTCCGAGGCTATACTCTCGACGTCTCTCACTGATGTTGTAACAAACACAGTGAATTAGTTTTCTTTGATCTCTGCCTGCAGTGATCAGATAAAATTCTTCCCTGAACTATTTCTCAAGGGACACTCGTCACAGATGGGCATCTTACCGGATGTGCTGGAGACCTGCTTGCTTCCTGAATGAGGCCAAGCCAAGCCAAAGAACCCACTGCAGGGGGTAACAGGGGTGCTTGGAGGGATCTGCAGAGAGAACCCCGAACGGTGTGTCTGAGGGGCCGTTACTCGAGCTCGCCCCCGATTTTGGAATCCCGGGCTACCCAGCCGGGATGATGGGACCCAGCAGAGAGAAAGCAGAGGCCTGGCGGTGGCGGCCATCGATCCAGAACATCTGGCCGTGAGCGCCAGGCTAAGGTGAGGGCAGGACTCGCCCCTGTGGAAGGAGTTTAGCAAGAGACAGATCAGGCAGATGTGCCAGGGCCCACCCTGGAGTGAGGGGCTGGGCTGGGGAGCCAGGCAGCCAGCTGTCACCAAGGAGGGAAACTGAGTCGGAAGCCTGTTCAGGGGCCCCGCACCAGCCAGGGCGGCGCAGGAGCTGCACAAACCCAGCATTTAGCTCAGGCGCGAAGGGCTCAGGGGCTGGACGCTGTAGAGGACCCTAGTCCCACGGGGGTCGGTGGGGGTGAGGAGGCAGGAGGCCAGGTCTCGGAGGCCAGCCCTGCCTCTGCGGGGTTGGTTTGCAGAAGGGGGGCGTGCCACCGCATCACACAGCTCCGGGGGGCCCCATTCTCACAGCGGTCTGTGCCTTTTGTCCACCCCCACCCCCCATCTCCCGCGTCACCCAGCACACGGCCTGCGAGGCTTCAGGCAGCGTGCCTGGGCCGCGGTTCTTGCCGAGAGAAACCGTCTGCGGCCCTGACTGCTGGGGACTGGGGGGCGGGCGAGCCGGGCGCCGGCAGCGCCCCTCCATCCGCGGGTGTTGCCCAGCGCCAGGTTGCCAGGCAACATGGTCGCTCCTTTCACTTCGCCTCACCTGGCCACAGGGTGAGAAGAACCTCGTGATGAGGTGCAGGGTGGATGTCTGGGCACAGAAATGGCGAAGTGAGGAGAGGCCGTGGCTCTCGGCGGTGTGGCTCAACAGACCGATCCGGCAGGTTTGCTCGCTGCCCGCCGCACGCTTTTCCTTACGCCGATTTCTGATTGGCAGCGGCCCCGACCCCACCTGTCACACGGAGGTGACAGAGGTACGAAGGGCTCTTGGGATCGCAGTTCCTTTTAGTCTGTACTTAGGCATTCACTTTATTTTTAATATGAGTCCTCGAACGTGAACGGTCATGGATAATTTACTGTGGCATAATTGCATATAATCCCCAAACTTCATCCCCAAACAATGGCTAGCAGAGAACTGTCATATTCAATTGTGTTTCTCTGTAGCAACAACCTTCGAGGGGGCGGGGGAAGCAATTTCATTTGCTTTCCTTTCGTGCAGACCCGCAGCCCGATTGTGCTGCTGTAATTAAGTCCCCTCGCACCGAGAGACGAGGCTGTGTCTGCAGAATGTGCACTGAACCCAAATGGAAAAGTTAATTCAAAATAAAAAAACAATGATCATCTTGTGTTTATTAATGAGATACTTAATACAGTATCTCTGTTTTCATTTTTTCTATTAAAAACGTGGCAATTTAAAAGCGTTTTTGGACATAAAAGCATATTGAGGGTTTCAGTCACTAACTGGATTAAGTACATATTCCAAACTTCTCAACCAAGTGCTCCTGGCCACACCTGTACGCACTGGGGCTTTGGGGGACAACGACCTCTTCAAAGCCCCCTTTTGCCTGCCGAGCCCCAGGCCCTGCCTGAGGGTCACGGTCTGGGGGTGGGGCTTCCCGGGCTCTCCTGGGGAATTATGGGGGATTATGATGTCAGAGTCCGTCAACTCGTAATTTGGAGTTTTAAAACCATCCTGATTTTGGCAAGACTTTTTTTTACCCATTTGTATCCCTGAAATTAACCATCAGTCTTTGGCAGGCCCTGGAACCCTCTCGTCATGAACTTGAGTAGTGTGTCGGGCCCTCAGGGGGGCGGAGTCTGGGCCTGGTCACCGCCGCCGAGGCAAGACGGGCTCACTCCTTGCTTGGGACCCCACAGATCTTCCTGTCGCTCTTGCTCTTGTTGCCACTTCTCCCTTTTGATCTGGGAAGCACCCTGGCCCAGTGGGAAAAGGCTAGGCTCTCAAATCTGCCGACCTAGAGTTCAAACCCTGTTTCCCTTCAGGTGGGGTGGGCCAGCAAGCCGGAGATCTCAGGGCAGAGACGCAGCTGGAGTCCGAAGGTGGGCAGCTGGCAGAACCCCCTCTCGGCTGGGGAGGTCAGTTTTTGTCCGACTGAGGCCTGCAGCTGGTTGGGCAAGGCCCACCGCACGGGGGAAAGCAATCTGCTTTATTCAAAGGCTACCGATGTAAATGTCACTCTCATCTGGAAAACATCCAGAAACATCCCACTGTGGCCCAGCCAACTTATTACACAAAATTAGCCATCACCGGGGTGAGAATCAAAAACCTAATAGCCGTGAAGTCATCCACATCCTAAGTCAGACTGGATGCGGGCCACGACCACCCAGTGCACCCGGGCCAGGGCCGGTGCCCCTGTTCTCTGTGTGAGGCAGGAGAGCGCGGTTCCTTCTCAAATGCTGCTAACGGGTAAAGCAAACTGGGGACAGAAGGAGGCTATGGCAGGCTCGTTGGCCACCCTGACAATGACAGCTTTTGTGGCATGCTGGGGCAGAGCCAGGGGCAGTTGCTGGGGCAATGCATGAGGAGGCTACAGAGAGGTCACATAACTCACCCAAAGATCCCCAGCTAGCAAGGGACAGGATTGGACTCGGGTCTGGCTGACCCCTCCACACTGCCTGTCGCCCTTCTTGGCATTGGTCCCCTGAGTGTATGGGAGCCACCAGCCCTAAACCACCAAGGACACATCTGTCGTCAACATAGGTAGGTCTAGGTCCCTGCAGCTTGATGCAGCGAGGGAGGGTGGCTACCCAAGGAACTGTGGGAATATCTCAACAGGGGAAGGTGTTTATGGTGGGTGGCTGTCAGCGGGGACTAGGGGAGGGGGTGGGCAGCCCCAGTGGGATTCTGTGCAGACGTGGGGCAGTTCAGCACAAGATGCCTCCGGTATCTGCGTTCAGAGGGGAGAGGACGACAGTGGGGTGGGGACAATCGACTGAACTGGTGGCTGATTGCACCTTCCTCCTCTGCCCCCTGGGGGAGGAGGTTAAACTACCACCTGCCAGGCTGCTGACCACCCCTGCTGTTACGGACCTGGGGACGGAAGCCCCGCCGAAGGCCACGGTCGCAGAGACAGAGCCCGTCCCGAACCCAGAGGTGTGCGAGGCTGTGTATCCCCAGGCTGTGACGGCAGCTGTAGGTGGTCTCGGGGCCGCTTTGACGGTTCGTGGTGAAGTAACACTTTGCAGAGTGTTTTGCCACCATCTCTTCCTCCTGCCGCTCTCAGCGCCGAGCACACAGGGCAGCAGTCACAGATAAAATGCGTGTGGCTTTCCAGTTGTGACTCTTCTCTCTAAGGAAGAGACACTCTCTAATGGCCGAGGGCAACTTCAAAAATAAGCGGTCCACCCACTCTTACTTTCGGGTAGGGGCGCTGCAGTGCGGGGAGGAACATGGTGTACGTTACACGATTCAGTGCCGTGGAGTCCCGTGATACAAGGCCAGTGCTGACACAGAGTGGAAGGTCAGTACATGCTTGTGGAATTGCCCCGATGAGACAGACAGCAGGTCAGCTGTGCGGCTGCACCTAAGTGCACAGGGCAAGCATCGGATGCAGCGCCCCCAGGAGGCGGGGCTGCGACAGTGCACCCAGGCCGAGGTCCATGAGCTCTCCCAGGCTGAATTCCCCATTCCCCGCCCCTACTGCACAAACTAGGATTTTAAATACAAATAGAATAATGATGAATATTATACTTGAATAAGGAACAACATAACTGAGTAACTCCTATTTCTTAATAAATAATTACAGTCAAAATCTTAACCATGATGATGTCCCAAAACATACCAATAACCACAGAATTTGAGTTAAACTGTGTCATTTTATGGGGCACAGTCAAGGGCTCTATTTTTATTAACAGGCGTGGCTTTGCGTACTGTTTGAGACAGTCAGTCTCCTGCCCAGGAGGCATAAAATTAACGGGCCTGAAACAGAAAGATCGTTAGCATCTAACTTAGAAGGTGCAGGAAATATCACCCGTTGACTTGAACACCCAAAGGCCAAATATCAATTAAAAACAAAATATAAGAAACATTTAATATGTCACATAAAATAATATACACTGGTCATATTCTCACTTGTTACCGTTTGTGGAGATGAGTTTAAAAGCCAGTGGAGGGGGGATGGGGAGGAGCAATTCAAGAAAGCCCGCGTACCCAGAGGCCCCCACGGCGGGCACCGGAGGTGCACGGCACAGCCGCGGCATCTGGCGAGGCCGTACTTCTTCCTGAAGTTCTCACCGTGGTCAGGAAGGAGTTTGCTCCCTTAACCTGCTCTCCGCTGCCTGACTTCCCCGGCAGTTCTGACTTACTCTGCTGATCAAACACGCTGAGCAAGGGAATCGTCTATGCTTGGATGCTTGGAAGCCAAAGGCATCTCGGAGTAGTTCCACTTTCCAATTTTTTTTTAGAAAAACAAAACGGGCAGAAGCTCGGGGGAGAGGCGCCTCCGTGCTTTCGGCACGAGGGACGAGAGGCTAATGTCACAAATGAATCTTGAAAGAGCCCAGCTCTCGCTTTGAAATTAATTATACCTCTCCCGTTGTCCTCACAAATGGAAGATTGAAACCTGTATCGCGATGTTGACTGTGTTTAACGTTCGATTGTTTCTCCGATGTCTCAGACAGAGAGGCTTGCACCTGCGAAGAGAAAGGGCCCCGAACAGATTGCAAACACTCCGCAAACACTTCATCAGGCGTGTTCGCTGTCAGCCTGCCCCCAGCACAAGGGAGCCCTGATGATATCGGCTGTGCCTTTGACTCCTTCTGATGAATAAATGCAAACAATTTTTTTCTCAGCAACCTCTGTCGCAATCTGTGCATGACAATTAGGGACGACCTCTGGCGAGGGGATGCACTGGAGTCTGTTTTCGCCTCCTTCGCTGCACAATAAAGAGTTGACGTTGAACGCTTTTTGACAATTAGAGAATGAAACCTCTGCAGCCGTGCCATTTCGGCAACTGTTTATTATTTCTCCGTTCCCTGCGACGGAGGATCAATGTGTATGACAATTTCAACTCCACTCTGGGTGGACAACTTGATTATTTCTTCCCCCGAGTTTCATGTCCTATTATTGAATTCTCGGGTGCAAATATCATTGGCTTTTCACAAAACGGATTTGTGGTGTTTCCATCAAAACCATGTATCGAGTGGGCATCACAAGGTAGCCAAGTGTGACTGTCATGGAGTATTCCATCGTGACTCTCCAGGGCAGAGGCAGCTGCGGACACTTGTAGGGAGGGTCAAGTGCGGCCCTGCCCCACGCCCCTCGGCCTTCCACTGAGGGCTGGCTGGGGGTGCCTTACTATACCATACGTCCTTGTGGGGCTCAGGGCACCGGGGTGTGCCCAGCCTTCTAGAATCGCAGCGGTTACCCTTTGCTGCTCTCGGGGAGCCCTTGCAGAGCACACAGCACACAGGTGGTAAAGGCAGGACAGGGCTGCAGCACCGCCCAGCTCCAGGGACAGTGTCCCCATAGCAGCCTGGGGCTGTGTCTGTGTACCGCCCAAGGTCATGGCCTGCTGAGGGGCAGGCACAGGGGAAAGAGCCCGCACCTTAGAAACGGACAGACTTGGGTTTGCAGCCAGAGGTGTGATCCTGGGGGTCTGCTGCGCTGCCGCCCCCTCGTCTGTCCATCCCATAGTGGCCCGTTCAGCTACGCACCGCATGTTTCCCGGGCCACCCATAAGTCGCCAAAGGCAACTGGCCAGCTGGGGGCCCCACGGAGGGAGGACGGGTTGGCGGGCGTGTCACTCCGTTAGGGCTGCTGTACCAAAACACCACAGACTGGGTGACGGGTAAACAACAGAAAATGTGCAGCTCATGGTTCTGGAGGCTGGAAGTCCAAGGTCAGGGCGCCGGCACGGCCGGGTCTGGCGAGGGCCCTCTTCCAGGCTGCAGACAGCTGTTCTCTGTGTGTGAGTGTGTCCACACAGGGCAGAGAGGGCGAGGGAGCTCTCTGGGTCCCTTTCCTAAGGACCCTAATCCCATTCTGGAGGACTCCACCCTGGTGACCTAGTCGCCCCCAAAGCCCCCTCCTCCTCCTATTACTGTCACATCTCATCATGTGAATGTGGGCGTGGGGCACATTTGGTCCACGAGATCAGGCTGTGGCCGGCCGGGGGTTAAAGATTAGATCAAGGCCTGCTCGGGGCACTGGGGGGCCAGCAGGAGCAGAGGCTGGATGCTGGCAGGCAGCACCGCTCAGGGGGAGGGGGGGAGGGGCTGATGGCCCACCCGGTGGCCAGAGGAGCCAGCGCTGGCTTCCTGAGCCCGGCGGGGCCGGAAGCGTGGCGGGTGGAAATGCCGCAGGACCAGAGGCGTGGAGGGAAGGCAGCAAGGGAGCTGAGGGGATGGAGTAGCCACGCACGAAGCACAGGCAGAGGCAGGAGCAAGCGACCCGAGGGGCAGAGTCGGGAAAGAGCGATTTCCCGGGACATGAGGGGCAGGCCGGCTGCAGAGCAGAGTTTTGTGTGGCATGGGTTGGCCAGTCCCGCGGGCGCCCGGACCATTCTAGGCAAATCGCCATCATTGCTGGCCCATCCCTCTGTCTCGAAACCAGGGGCAAGGGCGCCTACCTGCAGGCCACCCCTCTGGATGCAAACCCAAGTCTGTCCGTCTCTGAGGTAGGGTTGCCAGGCTTTGATGGAGTGGCGTGCACGAAGCAACTGGAACGGAGTGTGTGCTCACCAATGGCAGGTGTAGCGGCCGACGCTGTTAAATTCATCTCCACTGGACACCGCACTCTCACGCCCCTTGCTTAGCTAAATACCCTGTTCCTCTCCATCTCCACAGCCTTTAATTCCCTTTACTCATCTTATAGATCTTGGCGTCTGAATATTCGTTACCGTAAGTCACCTCAAATAATTTCTAGAAATGGATGGGGGTGCGTTAGAAGTAAATACCGTTATCTGGGATAGTAAGTAGATTTCACATCCTGCTGATAAATTAATCCATTCATCTTATTTTCAAGGTGCTCTCGATTCAGAAAAGGATAAAAATGCGTGGGAGACAAATAAGATGGAAGAGAGAGAAGCGTCTCAATTTTAGGTTATTATTTTTAGCCGGATGAACTGAGAAGAAGTTCCCAAATTTTATGCAGCATGAGATTTATGTGATATGAATATACTGCTGTCATTAGATAGAGTCGTATGATGTCCCAGCCAGGGGTCGCTGTGGCAGGGTGTCGATGCGAAGGATGATTACAGGTGATCAGTCCTCCATCCGTCACACACAGAGCTGCTGTGATGACAGCGCCGGGGCTCCTGGCGGCCGCAGGAGCGAGGGGCCAGCCCGGGTGGGCCCACATGGGGTGGGGGGGCGGGGCTCCGGAGACACCGCCGTCCCCCAGACGGCAGGTGTGGGGGGGAGTCGGGCAAGCTCTACCTCACGTCCGTCTGCCACTTGCCTCCTCGCTCCGTGGTCTTGCAAAGGCTTCTAGCCTCGCTCAGCCTCAGTTTCCATGTCTGTGAAATGGGTGAAAAGAATACCCACTGCACAGGGTTTTACAAGTTTAGAGTATTTACTTACTGAGCGCCTTGCCCGTAGCCTGGTATACAGCTAATATGCAATTTCAAGAGTTTTAAAAAAAAGATGATGATAAAACACACTCTCGGATTGGGCTTGGCTGATTCCAGGTATCTACTGATATTGTATCGGATCTGAATTAGTGAGTGAGTGCCCACACTTCCTCATGCAGAGGATGACAATGCAGGGCCAGCTGTGTGTGACTGGCACAGGTTTGGCCTTGACCTAGACGGCCACAGTGGTGGGTTCTGAATTTTGCCCGGGCCATTATTGGTTGAGGGTTGACATGGAGGTAAGAACAGGATTGGCAAGGACTATATTTTTCTTTTCTTCTTCTTTTTAAAAGATTTTATTTATATATATTTAGAGAGAGGGGAAGGGACAAAAAGAGAAGGAGAGAAACTAGAGAAACATCACTTGCCTTTCATACGCTTCCCACAGGCGATCTGGCCCTCAACCCAGGCATGTGCCCTGACCAGGAATCGAACTGGTGACCTTTTGGTTCACAGGCCAGTGCTTCATCCACGGAGCCACAGCAGCCAGGGTGAGCCCCATATTTCTTCTGTGAAATGGGCCCCTGGGGAAGGAGCAGACTACTCTGCCCTGTGGTAACAAGGTCTGCGTGCACCCGGGTCTTGCGTGCGTGGTCCCCGGGTATCATGCTCAGGCTCACCCCGAGGGAGGGATCATGATTACTGCACTTCACAGATGAAATGGGAGACCGAGGCCCGGAGAAGCTCAAGGTCATGGAACAGGCAGTGTGAGGCGACCCACGGGCAGGCCGGTGTGCTCCGGAGACATGGACAACGGTCACCTGCCAGGGGCGAGCTACACCATTGATTCCATTTCCTACTTGTGAGCAGGGACACAGAGAGAAGTGACATTAAATGCATAGCCACGCATTTGGATGCATGGATGAAAGCACCTTCAGAGAAGAGAGATCGTGAAGAAGCCAGGGTGAAAAAGCACAGACTGTTTAAAAGAAAAACTGTGTTAGCAAGAAAGGGGGTCTCAGAGCAGGCCGCCAGAGAGTGGGAAGCGCCCATTCTTTGGGTGGGGGGGGCGGTGCAGCTTCCTAAAGATGTGATGCGAGACCGGTGGCCGCAGGAGAGTCTGTGGTCGTTATGGATCGGGCTGCCGCCGGCGCCCACTGTGAACTTGTTATCGGAGAATTTTACAGTCCACCTGGCCGAAAAGAGCAACTGGACTGTGAAATGATAGCGCCAATAAAAGGTGCCGTGGAAGAGCCCGAGCGGTAGCGACGGGAGGTTGTAAGTGCCTGGGCACAGAGCAGAGCGCATTAAGTGGGTGAAACAAAGCTTGCGGTGTGTGCGGGGGAGGCGCTGGGGACGGAGGGGGCGGGGAGCAGGGCGGCCAGGAGCCGGGGAGCCTCTCCCGAGGGGACTGGTTACCTGGGCACCTGACGCCTTCGTCTGTGACACGGCACACGTGACCGAAGCGTGCATCTGCTCAGCGTGCTCGCTCTGGGCACAGCCAGCCCTGCCCTTCCCGGGGCCTGCGCGCCCAAGGAGAGACTTCTGCACCCGCCTCCGCGTCCCTAGAAAGTTCCGGAACAACCTCCAGCTGGTCCAGCCCTCAGCGCAGGGGTCTGGGGGCGGGCGCTGGAGCACCTGGGAGGACATCAGCACCCACTCCTGCATCCGCTGCCTCGTGACCTTGCTCGGAGGGCGCTGTTTTGTGCGCTCAGTGTGTTTGTGTAGAACTTAAATTACATTTCTGGAGCACAGCGTCAGAACGAGTTTCTGAGTAAGCCTCAGAGGAAGACCTTTCTGTGCTAATAATAAGTGCGGCCACTGCCGGTCAGTGGTGTGCCCAGCACCGAGTGGTGTGTCCTGCACCGAGGGGCTGTGGCTGCAGGACAGGCTGTGGAGCATGCACGGGCTCCTGGGGCAAAGGCAGGACCGGGGAGCCCAACACCTACACCACGGTGACCAGGTGACCAGGGAAGCAGCGAGCATGGGGCATAGCGAGTGGACTCTGGAGAGAAGGAAGCCACGGCCGTTGCCTGTTTCCGGGGAGGGGGGGTGTACATCGAGCTGCCCCTGGCCCTGGGGTAAGACTGGTCCAAACTCTTGGTCTGGGTACCAAGACACGGGGCCCCGAACCGTCTGGCAGCCCGAAGGCCCCGAGAATGGGGCGGCAGGAGCAGAGCGCTCAGCCGAGCTGCGGGTGACGGGGCAGTGCGTTGGGAGTTCGGCGGGTTATTTGGGGGCCAGACGCTGAGGAGCTCGCATACGCATGAGGCGAATGGACGGGGGGCCAGCCCACCACACAGGAGCCCCCAGGCAAGGGGACCGGGTCTCACCTCTGCACCTGTCTCCTGCCCCTCCCCACGAAGGGCGTGATGGCCAGAAAAGGTGACGGGGAGGGAGGAAGCCTCCCTACTCCCCCCCACCCCCCACTTTCGGTCCCGTTTCCTCTGGTTCTGGAGCACTCCCGTCCCAGCACACCGGACTCCGGAAGGAAAAGGAGAGAGAGCCACTGCTCAGAGTGCCTGCTTCCCCACACAAAACATAAAACCCTGGCAAATATTCTTCTGGCTCTTTTGTCCTGAGATTGAGCTTCCCCCTCTCAGGATGGCAGTCGCGGGCTCTGGAGGGATTCTGTCCTGGGCCCGAAGGTGGTGCTGGAGCATTGAATGACCGTGTGAGCGCGGGAGACCGGAGCAATGGCCCAGCTGAGCGGAGGCAGGACTCGGTGTCCCCACGCACCCCCCGCCCCAGTGCGACCAGGTAGCGGCGCCGACTGCCCCTCCAGCAGCAGAGTTCCTCCAGAGTGTTAGTCATCCGCCCCCCTTCTGAAGTGTCACCGCTCTGAATCACGTCCCCGGTGAGCAGCCTGCCTTTCCTGGCGTCCCTCAGGGTGCTGTGGGGCAGAGGGGAGAGCAGCACAGGCAGTGGGGGGGGGGGGGGCGGGGGAGGGGTGGCCACATCCCTGCCAGTGTCACCTGTTGGGAACCACCCTGTCTGGTATCAGAAGCTGTAACCCCCCCCCAACCCCCCGCCAAGGCTAAGGCTGAGGGAATGACCTTGGACCATAAGCCAGCAAGGAGACAAAAGCTTATCTCCCTGGCAGGAGTGCTGCTTCTGCTCCTTTTACTTCATGCATAACTGGTCCCTAATGCTTGGTCGGTTAGCCAATGACGGGTAAGATTCCCCAAGGGGGGAACAACCTAAGACAGGCATGGTCATGTGGGAGGCCCCCAAGGAAGGACTTTGGGGGCTGCAGCAAAAGGGGGTGATGGACCCTCACCCCTCAGCTTTGACAAAACCTGAGTCCTCATCGTCTGTGAGAAAATCTCCTTATCTCTTGGCTGCCTTACTTCCCTTGCTCCACCTAAGCCTGAAACAATGACAGGGTGGTGCCACCCTGGGCTGGAAAAGGCGGGTTCCCCAGGTGATCAGACCTAAGAAAGAACATGTAAATTACTGTGAAACCTTCTTTGTTTAGAATGCTCTCAGTTGAGTGATAAGGGTCCAAGGAGGAAGTTAGTTTGTTCCTCAAAGTTTTACGGCTCTTTGACCCTGACTCAAAATAGGCCCTCAGACTTCCTTGTTATCTATTTTCGACCCTTACTTCTCAGCAATGAGTAATGAGCTTTACCTGAATTCTTATGCAAACGAACCCAATAAAAAGCCTGCTCGGGTGGGAGAGTGGGGCGCTCTCCTTTAGGGGTGCTCTCCCCTAGGGGGGGTGGCCATGGCGCTCCCCACTGGAGAAAGTAGCCATTCCATTCCTACTTCCCCACAGGACCTGGTTGTCTCTGTGTATGTTTTTCCCGTGTGTCGACGAGCCATCAGCAGCGTTCCGAGGTCACTGCCCGTCGGTGGCCGAGACAATCACCCAGGTCGTCCCCCGCTGTGGTGTGACAAACACCATGGCTGAAGCAGACTAACGGAGGTTTGGGGGCGGGAGCTTTTCTCGTCTCGTTCGGGCCCATCTCTTGGAACAAGCTGAGAAGCCGCACCCAGACACGTTCAGATGGAGACCGATCCACACCAAAGGGCCTCTGAGTGGGGGCGGGGTGGGGGGCAGCAGCGGGGAGAGGACCCAGGGCCAGCCCCCTGCAGGGCCCCGGCCCGTGGTGCTAGACCAAGGCCCTTAGTCCTTGGTGAGTTATGCGCTCATTCACTCAGAAGTGTCCTGGTTCTTCCTGGCTCTCAGGTCTTAGGCGACGCCCCGAGGCTCTCACCAGGAATCACGGGCACCTACCTCTCAGGGTCCAGAGAACCAGGTGGCTTCCCCCCCAACACTCAGGACAAGGTTAGGTGTGTCACCGAAGCATGTTCCCTGTGATGAGGGTGGCTGCGGTGACACTACCAGCAGGGACTGAAGCAGTCTTTGACACAAGAAATCGGTTAACCAAGCATCGGCAAGTGGGGGTGGGGGAAGGGACACGTGGGGTCCCACAGACAGCAACTGCAGGCAGCAGCCACCGGCCACCCAGCCAGGGCTGGGGGATCCTGGAGTCAGCCTCTGTTTTATTACTCACAGAACTTGGGTCGTTGGTGGAGAGGCCCTGCCAACCCAGACCGCTGGATGAGAACTTCTAGGGTTGGGGAAAGAAAGAATAGTCCCTGGACACTGCTGGGGAGACTGGCGGGAAGAGCCAGCAAGAAGGACGGGCAGAGCCCCGCCTCCTCCTCCAGCCGGCTGCCCGGGCTGCCCGCAGTGCCCGCAGCGGGACCAGCTGCCGAAGAGAGAGCTGGCGTTGGCGGAGACGGAGCCGAGGGAGGAGGCCGGGGCTGGGGCACAAAGACCGAGGTCGGCCGGCGTTAGTAAACGACTCCACTCAGAGATAAGCGCATCGTGACAAATGGGGGCACGTTCTGAGAAGGATGTGACTGTCAGGACAAATTCGGACACGGTGGCCGGGGGAGACCTCTCGGAAAGGTTCCTTTAAGCTGAGACGTGAGGTGTGATGAGCACTGTCCCCCTGTGAGTGTGAGGAGCGGGGGTGACCTACGGACAAGCGGCCAGAGGGGGAAGGGCTTGGCGTCCAGCGCGGTTCAGAAGGAGCCCAGAGGAGGAGTGTGGGGCTTCCGTCCAGCTCAGCCTTGACCCCGAGGCCACTGAGGGCAGCTGTGGGTTTCCTGGAGTGCACTTTGCCAGTTTACAACAGAGGACAATGCCTGCCCCCTCTCCACCCAGAAATAAAACAACGGGTAAAAGTGCACCTTCAAAGCACCACACGAAAAGGTGCAGCAGCCTGGCACTGCCATTGCCTACAGCTCAGACCAGCCTGGCATTTTGTCACGGCATCAGGGGTCACGCTGGGGAGTTCCTCAGTGTGGTCTTCAGGGCCAGGAGGCCCCGGTGTGGAGGCCGGCCCGGCTGTGACCGGTGCAAGCTGTCCTGCCAGTGCATGGCCCATGGCCAGTTTGCTGACGGAGGGCTGGGTACACTGTTACAATCTCCGTTCCCGCAATCGCTAATCTCCACGCATGAAACAAATACTCACAGTGGCTCAGCTCCCAGAGCCCGTGTGTGTGCGTTCCACGTGGATCAGTGCTTGCCACATCCCTGCTCGGAAGGTCAGTCTGAGCATCCGGACAGGACGCTTTTGCTCTCCCCGCAGTAGCAAGTCCGTTCTTGGGGGCGGCTTTCATTCATTCAGTAATTCGTTCGTTCAGTTGCTCATTCATTCATTCATTCATTCATCCATCCATTCAGTAAATACCCGAGCACCCGCTGTGCATCAGCACACCTTCTGGGTGACGATTCTCTCTTACCGGAGCTTATAGTGTTTGTGTCTCAAAATACGGCTGGTGCCCCGTCTCGGCGCCGTTCGTGGGTCCGTCGGATGATCTCCATCAAGTTGTTAGCTGCACCCTCTGCGTCCAGGGCTTTGCTGGATGCTCAGCCACATCTGTCCCCGTGCCAGGCAAGCATTACTTTCCGACGTCTCGTGAGGGCTTCTCTCCCTGGGGAGAACGCCCACTCGCCAGGGGGTGGGTGGTCTCTGTGCACCTCAGCTCCCAGATGACCAGTGAGTTTTGAGCCAGGAAGGACGGCTGGGTGTATGAGGGCAGGTGGAGCTGGGAAAGCCGTTTGCTAGGTTTCGCCAGGAATGATGAAACCTGGAGGACGTCGTCAAGTGGCCGCATCCCCAGAGAAAACCCAGGCGGAGGAGGGGGAGGGGCCCCAGCGCCGCACTGGGACTCAGGCAAGGCCGTGAGAGCCCGGCACGCAGCCCCGACTCGCCATCCTTGGGACGCAAGTTAATGAGGGGTGTTCATTTTATTTACTGCCGTGTCCTAAGCCTTTATGACTGCCCCATGCATATCTTAATGTGCCAGCAGTCCCTGCCGGAGTCCCTCCTGACATGCGGTGCATCCTGGCGACATCTTTCCCGGCAGCCACCGGGTCCTGGGCTGTTTTAATGAGCCGTTCCATGCTGCACCCCCAGGCCGCCGCCTCACCTGCGCCGTGACCCCGGTGCAGCCTTCGCTCATCGGCTCGGCTCGGCGGGGACCGGGCGGCACAGCCGGCTCTTTGTCTGCCAGAGACCCCCGGTTGGGCACCTGCAGATCAGCTAATGGAGGGTGCTCCGTCTTGCCAAATGCTAATGGTGTAAAAGGTGATCATCGTGCTGCTGACAAATGCAAACAGGTTTCCTTCTGACTCGCGGCAGGAATCATCCCTCCGCTTTGCAGCCTGGGAACAATAGATTCGGTTGATGTTGATTACTCCATTTCCAGCGTCTTCCAGCGACACGGTGATGCCCCCAGCCGCAGCTTCCAGGTGACGTGTGTGTGATGGCTTCTCGTTAGCGCCCTAACGACAGTCGCGACGAATGTCGTGTCCGTGCGGCGCCATCCCGTAACCACAGATGGATTTGCTGGAGCAGCTGCTGCAGACACGGCGGCCGTCTCGCCCCTGCTTTTGCTTTGAGAAGTTTCTTGCCTCGCCCGCAACAGGAGGAAGAGCCCCGAGGTGGCTCCCAGATGACGCCACACCTTCTGGGTGGCTCTGCGGCCTGGGGCGGCCCCAGGAGGAAATGAATGCCTCGCAGCTTTAATCTTGGGTTAACATCAACAGTCTGGGAATCCTTCCAGAGAATCGCATGTGCACGCATCTCCACTTCTGCAAATATACGCAAAACGTACCCCCCATGTGGCTCTCATTGTGACATTTCTCCCAAACTGTAGTGAAAGGACTGTTTAAAATTCCATGGGATTTGGCATTAATTCCTTACTTAAGGAGCCCGTTCCTTACGGGCACGGGCCCTGCGTGACGGCCTCTAAATTAGTAATGAGGAGTTCATTAATGCATCTTGTGTTTCTACTACGGCCCGAGGCCCCGGGAGAGACTGCAGGGAGCCGGCACCATCCCCAGGGGACCTATGCGCTGGTGAAAGAGACGGGATGATCCCAAGGGTGGCAGATCCTAGATGTCGCCAGCCGTGGTAAGGGCCAGGCAGGCAGGAACAGGGCGTTCTGAGAGCACGCAGCCAGAGGCCTGAGGCCACCCCGAGTGGCCTTGCTGAGGGAGCGCCACAGGGCCGAGATCTGAAGGATGCCTCGGAGTGGAGGGTGAGGGTGCGGAACCCCCCGGGGTAGAAGATGCACAGAGGCCCAGGAGGATGGTGGGGCAGGGGTGATGGAGCCCGTGGAGGCTGGAGGCAGGGATCACACAACCCCTGTCGGCGCTGGTGAGGACTGGGTCTTCCTCCCAGGAGCACAGGGCAGCGAGAAGGGGACAGATGGTGGAGACATGACCAAGATTTCCAGGGCGAAAGCAGGCACCCAGGAAAACGGACTAGGAATGTTTAAGATGGGGTGTGGGCAGCCCCGCTAGGAGACCTGCTCAGGAGTCCGGGGAGGGGATGCCGGCAGCTTGGGCCTGGGGGTTTGTGGGAAGGGGGGAAGGTTGGAAGGACGGGAGGACATTTGGGGGTAGGTTGAGCCAGACTTGGTACTGGACGCTCGGGGACAGGAGATGTCAGGGCTGGCTGCCCTGTGCTTGGCTGGTGTGTGACCATCGACTGACACAGGCGCTGCTGGAAGGCAACAATTACAGGGAAGAGTCTTAGGTTTGAGGTGCCTTTAAGCTGTCTCAGTGCATTTCTGGTTCTCTTTACAAAGTTCTGACTCTGAGGTTAGTCCAAGCAACGTGACACACTCGGTCTTCACGGGCCCATAGCGGCGGGTCCTGCACTCAGGGTTCCGGGACCCGGGGCGAGAAGCGGTGGGAGGGGGCTCCCTGAGAGAGCTCACACGGAGGTGAGCCCTGTGGCCCCCATACCCCCGAGGGGGCCAGAGCGCAGCACAGCGGGTCATGGCGGGCCATGGCACTGCGGTGGTGGGGGGCCACTTCTCCCCTTGCACAGGTTCCCGGGAGAGAAGCCACTCCCACGTGGTGGGCGGGGCGGCAGTGCGTCACGCTGGCGAGTGGAGAGGAGGGCCTGAGCAGGCTCACGTGGCCCTCAAGGTCCGTCTCTCCACCCGAATTCCGAGACTGGCCCCCGGGCAGCAGCGGCAGCTGCTGCCCTGAGAAGGGGTTCAGAAAGCAGTCTGGGGAGGGGTGTGCAGGTGAGGGCCGAGTCGGCCGCCAGCCTGGGGCTGAGGACCGAGCTGGGATCCTCAGAGGGCTCGTCGGCCGTCCAGCGGTGCTCGGAGCACCTTCGGTCAGGGCCACGGTGTCCTGTCCCTTCACTGCGCGAAAACGCTCAACTGCATTCAGTCCCGGGCCTCCCTGGAACATTCCTGGCCTCCACTCCCCAGCTCAGGCCATCCCCTCCGCCTGGCATGTGCTGCCCCCCGCCCCTCAGGGACCCACCCTGCTCTCCCCTGAGGCTGAGCGGAGTGTCGCCTCCTTCAGGGACCTCTGTGGCCCCTACTTCCTCCTTCTCGCCCAGGCAGGCCACCTGCCTGCCCCTAGTCCTGTCCCACTTGTTGAGCCTCTATGTCAGTGTTGGAGGCTCTGTGTATGTATCTGTCACCGACATGCCACCAGGGTTCTGGGCAGCGCCCGTGTGTCCTCCAGCCCTGTGCCTGGCGCACAGGGCAGGTGGAGGGGCCGAAGCTGCCAGTGCTGGAGGCACAAGAGCAGGGCGTGCAGCGGTGAGCCCAACTTCTCCACGGACGCCGGAGGGAGCACCTTCCGACTCCTTCCCCCGGTACTCCCGGCGCCGGTGCGAACGCCCGCAAGAACAGATGTTGGGATGGGGAGGAGGAACCTGCGTGCGGAGCAGGGTGGGGCTGGACGTGAGTGGGCCCCACGCAGTGTCCCCCGGGGGTTTCCGCTTGGCTTAGTGGGAGCAAAAAGCAGAAACGAGAAACCATGGGAAGGCTTGCTACTGGTGGTAGGAGTCTAATAAACGTTTGTACTGAAACATTACTACATCCCAAACACTAGGCATTATCTCATTTAATCCCCACGAGACCTCTGCGGCGTAGAAGCTATCATTATCCCTATTATATGGAGGAGGCACAGAGAGGTCAGGTAACTCGCCAGGGTTGCACAGCTAGAAAGTAGGAGAGCTGGATTCAAACCCGAGCTGCCTGCAAGAGAGCCTACACTCAGGTGTGACCTCAGCAGGGAGGGCGGTGGCTAAGGCGTGTTCTGAAAAGAGAAAAGGCTTCCCTCCAAGACTGGGAGGAAGATCAGGTTATAACAATGCACGGGACATTCGTTAGAACGGCTGACAGGGTTCCCAAGCTACGCAAGTGAAGGCAGGCAGACCCCAGATTTCCTTTCCCGGACAGACACCAGGGGGACAGAAAAGGTACTAGAAGAACAAGGCATTGCTGAGCAGGCCTGGGCTGGGGAGGAGATGAGGCAGAAAAGGATGGGGGCCCCCAGGTGAGGACTTGTGGGGAGCCTGGATATGAGGAGTGGCTGGGATGGGGGGCGGGAGCCTGGGGAGCAAGAGACCGTGTGTTCTGGGTGTGGGCACAAAGACAAGGAGCCCAGCGCCACGGAGACAAGGCCCCGAGAGCCGGTGCTGCAGCCCCCTGGGACAGGCATGGCGCCCGAGCATCCCCCCCTCTTCATCCTCCCTCCCCCCTCCCTAGCACCCCACTCATCTGGCCAGGCAGGGTGTGGGCCCGGGGCAAGGCCAGGGCGGTGAGGTCCTGTCCAAGTGGAACGTGCAGCCCAGACATTGAGTAATTGCCAGCTCACGGCAAGGACTTCCTGTGTGTTAGCTCATCGCTTCCCACGACGAGTTAGACACTGAGAAGACCCCGCGTGTTACAGACGAGGGGACAGAGGCCCCCAGAGGTCGAGTGACCAGCCCCAGTTCACAGAGCTATTGCCACACCTCACATCTGCGCGGAGCCACCTGGTCCGCTGCCCCTCTGGCCGGGGTGCGGCGGACCACCGCGGTCAAGTCCAGCCCCAAGGAGCTGCTGGAGACCAGAGCCAGTAACGGGCCGGGCAGAGGTTGAAATCGTCTCACAGGGCAAGGAGGCTGCCGTGATCAAAGGCCACGGCAAAGAAAAGACAGTGAATTTAGCTCGACCGTGGAGGAGAACCGTCCCACAATTCAGAGGTTTTCTGTGGGATCAGATGCGCTTCAGGCTACAACATCGTTCAGAAAAAAAGCACATAGAACACATCCTTAAATGTCCAATGTCCTGTTCACAAACACGAGGTGAAGGGTCGGCACCAGCAGCGGGAGGCGAGCATGAACTTGAGGAGAGGCGGGACGCGTGGCAGAGAGACGCCCTGGCCGGGGAAAGACAGAAAGGGGGACAGCCCCGATTCGGACAGCGCCGCGGTGTGTTCGGCCCGAGCCGGTGGTGCTGGCAAAGCCCTTCGTCCCAGTCAGGGGCGGAAACCGGGGAAAACGTTCTGAGAAAGGAGAAAATGTCCCGTCACAGAGGGTGAAGAGGGATTGGCTGCGGGAAAGCTCTTGGCGGAGGAAGACGCGTCTCTGGCAGGAGAGACGGAGGAGACACGGCTGAGACGTGGGCGGCCGGCGAGTCGGGAGGACACCGGACGGGTCTGAGAGTGTCCAAAACTAAGACTGGGTTGGGGGCCGTGTGTAACGGGTGCAAGTGACCCGGGGACCCCAGGAGCCAGGGCCAGGCCACCGGCAAGCCCAACGGGAGAAAAAGCAAAGGAACTCTTTGGAAAAAGGCCTGGACTGAGGTGCAGATAACATGATGGAGTGGGGGGGTATGTATATATGAACTTAAACTATGGTTATGTTTTCAAATAAGAGCTGCCACAGCTGGGCAACAGCATTTCACATAGCAGGGGACCGATGAGGGGACAGGGCCGAGGTCACGCCCTAGTAGTTGGTTTGTTAACCAGTTTTCTGTTGGGCCATTTGAGCCGGGCAACTTTGAAATTTGACATATAGAATACCGATAGTTAAATCAAAGTGGCTACCATCTCTTGCTGGGTATAATGTGCACTCTGCCCAAACCCTCGAGGGGAAAATAAGGATGTGCAGTACACATGGGTATAATGATTACACATCATGGATATGATAATGGGTGTAAGAATTCCATGTGTAATGTGCACAAAAATGGGGGTGCATAGTATACATGGCAAAATACTCTAAATTGGGGGGGTGTAGGAAATATTTTGTGGTAAAATATATATAACCTAAAATGTATTATTATTTTTAAAATTTAAGTATATTTTATTGATTATGCTATCACAGTTGTCCCATTTTTTCTCCTCTTTATCCCCCTCCATCCTGCACCCCCCTCCCACCAGCATCCCCCCGCCTTAGTTCATGTCCATGGGTCGTACATGTAAGTTCTTTGGTTTTTCCATTTTCTAAACTATTCTTAACCACCCCCCCCCCCCCGTCTATTTTGTGCCTACCATTTATACTTCTTATTCCCTGTACCTTTTTCCCCATTCTCCCCCTCCCCACTGATAACCCTCCATGTGATCTCCATTTCTGTGATTCTCTTTCTGTTCTAGTTGTTTGCTTAGTTTGTTTTTGTTTTTCTTTTTTTTAGATTTCATTGTTGATAGTTGCGAGTTTGTTGTCATTTTACTGTTCATATTTTTTATCATCTTATTTTTCTTAGATAAGTCCCTTTAGCATTTCATATAATAAGGGCTAGGTGATGATGAACTCCTTTAACTTGACCTTATCTGGGAAGCTCTTTATCTGCCCTTCCATTCTAAATGAAAGCTTTGCTGGATAGAGGAAGCTTGGATGTAGGTCCTTGCCTTTCATGACTTCAAATACTTCTTTCCAGCCCCTTCTTGCCTACAAGATTTCTTTTGATAAACCAGCTGATAGTCTTATGGGAACTCCTTTGTAGGTAACTGTCTCCTTTTCTCTTGCTGCTTTTAAGATTCTCTCTTTATCTTTGATCTTGGGTAATGTAGTTATGATGTGCCTTGGTGTATGCTTCCTTGGGTCCAACTTCTTTGGGACTCTCTGAGCTTCCTGGACTTCCTGGAAGTCTGTGTCTTTTCCCAGATTGGGGGAGTTCTCCTTCATTATGTTTTCAAATAAGTTCTCAATTTCTTGTTCTTCCTCTTCTCCTTCTGGCACCTCTACAATTCAGATGTTGGAACATTCAGAGTTGTCCTGGAAGTTTGTAAGCCTCTCCTCATTTTTTTGAATTCTTGTTTCTTCATTCTCTTCCAGTTGAATGTTTATTTCTTCCTTCTGTTCCAAATCGTTGACTTAAGTCCCAGTTTCCTTTCTTTCACTCTTGGTTCCCTGTATATTTTTCTTTATTTCACTTTACATACATAGCCTTCACTTTTTCTTCTATTTTGTGACCATACTCAACCACATCTGTGAACATACTGATCACCAGCATTTTGAACTCTGCATCTGATAGGTTGGCTGTCTCTTCATTGCTTAGTTCTATTTCTGGAGCTTTGATCTGTTCTTTCATTTGGGCCATATTTATTTGCCTTGGCACACCTGTGACGTTGTAAGGGGAGGAGCCCTAGGTGTTTGCCAGGGCTGGGCAGCCCACTTCACTGTGCTGTGGCGCAGACTGGATGAATGTGTCTTCTTTAACTCCTTGGGTGTCAGACTGCCATACAGTTCAATTTTCTGGCAGTTCTGCTTATTATTTGTTTTTGAATTGGTTGTTGCCCTTCTTTTGGTTGTGCAAGGAGGCCAAGCATATCTACCTATGCCTCCATCTTGGCCAGAAGTGCATGAACATGTTAAAAATTTATGACTTTAACCATTTGTAAGTGTACAGTCCAGTGGCATGAGTCCATGCACATTGTTGTGTAACCATCACTGCCATCCATCTCCAGAGCCTTTTCAGCATCCAAAACGGGAACATTTTTTACCCATTAAACAATGATCCCATCCTCCTGGTCTCTGATAACATCTATTCTACTGTCTGTCCCTATGAACTTGACTTCTAGTTACTTCCATTAGTGGAATCGTGAAATATTGGTCCTTTGTGTCTGGCTCGTTTCACTTAACATAATGTCTTCAAGACCATTCCTGTTGAGACACATGTCAGAATTCCTTTCTTTCTTAAGGTGGAATAATATTCCATTGTATGTACCTACAACATTTTGTTTATCCACTGATAGACACTTGAGTTGTTTCCACCTTTGGCTATTGTGACTAATGCTGTGATGGTCATCAGTGTAAAAATATCGGTTCAAGTCCTTGCTTTCAGTTCTTTTGGGTATACACCCAGAAATGGAACTGATGCATGTATGTTTAATGTTTGGAAACATGTGATACATGTATATATGCACACACACGTACTATACACACGCGCACAGTAGCCAACCTGATGGGTGCCCAGTGAAACCCGTTGTGGAAAAGCATGGAATGCATGTCTTTTAAAGTCACTAGAGCAGTTTTTGATTCAGATGGCACCATATTGAATTCCAGTCCAAGAGTCTGGGGAGCTAGGCTACCAGAGAATCTAGGAGCTATAACCAGCCTTGGGCAGAATTTCACAGTTTACAAAGCACTTTCAGATACACGGTTTGCGTGCCTGGAAAACACAACAGGAGATGCGGCTGGCGGTGGCGTTCCCATTATTGTGTGGCTGCCGTTCTGACTTCGGAGATGAGGGGACTGAGGCGGTGAGTCCCCAACACGCACCCCACGGCGAGTGGGTGTTAGAGCCGGGATCTGCTCTCGGGGCCGTTTCACTAAATGTCATACTCTTTCCCTGGCACCACACTGCAGGCGAATCCCAACATCTAAACAAATGCTGGAAATATGGCTTTTACATATGGTACTGTGTAAATATTTACATCTGACTATACATGTAAGCACACACACTCGCCTATTCTAAGCCCAGGGTAGGCTTTTCGATAAATGTTTAAGGTAAGCAAGACACTGCTATTGAAGGGGCCGAGATATCCCACCGCGGAACTCCACGCAAACCCAAATGCAAGCCCATTCTGAAATGAACTCGAACAGCAACTCTGTGATGACACGTGGCAGGGAGCACCCAGGTGAAGTATATTTACGTCTTGCAGACTCAACTATAAGATCATGCAAATTACAGACACTGAGTATTAGCACTCATTGATCAAGCCACCAAGTCACAGATACCACCGGGTCCCACGGCATAAAACAAGGACAGGGAAGTAGAAGGCTGGCAAAGCCCACCCCAGTTTGATTGACATGTCAGTAGCTACTTTGAGGCCAGGGTTCTCACACCTTTCCTTAGCTCTCTACCAGTGGCCGCCTGCCCCCCTCCCTCCCCCGGAAAGAATGTGCGCTAATGGACAGACGACGAGTTAGAAAGATGGTGACAAGACGAAAAGAACTAAGTCAGAGAGAATAAAACAAAAACAAGGACAATTATTGTCATTTTAAGGCACTATCTCAAGCACTGTAATTTTCAATGGGCTAAGGTCCTCCATGAATTCTTAATTCTCCTTACTTGTTGGTTCACGCTAGGTCTCGTACCCGAGGGTCCCCGCTGACCGCGTCGGTGCTGGCTGCAAACGGAGGGCTAATTGAGCTGTGCATCAGCGGCGTCAGTGCCCTGGGTCTGGCCGGCTCAGGGAGAACTTTCGGGAGTTCGTCCTACCTGATTTATAAAGGCTCTCCTCTGCTTCCAGGAGTATAATAAATATTAATTAATTTGCAGTGGTCTCATTTAACAGTTTTACAGAGGCTTCATAAAGCATCATTAAGATAACAGACCAAAGACTGTATCAATACCGGGTACGATTATCTTGCTTCATTAATTTTCAGAACTACAGTGTCTAAGCAATATCTTAATCCACCTAGATAAGTGGAGTTCAGTCGTAGCACTTTCCTGGGGGCACTTCCCCGGGGGCAAGGGGAGCGCGCAGGTTTCTGGATTGGAGAGCCACAGTGGAGGAGGCGGGGTCAGCACCCGCTTAGCGTCAGCACGTCTCCGAGATGGCACGAGGCCCGATAATCAGAGGAAGAGACAGAGGTTCAGAGAGGCCGCCTGACCCGCAGGTAGACCGTGAGCAAGGAGCAGAGCCGTCGCCCTGCCACATCCTGGAACACCAGCTCCCGGGGCTCAGGGCCTTTCCCCGCAATGCGCTCTCAACCGGAGGCCCAGAGAGCCTCACTCTGGGGGGGAAAACAAAAACAAAAACAGGGAAATACAAAAGCACCAACGTAAGGGGCGTTCATCTCCATGTGCAAGGGAGGAGGAGGATTGAAGGGTTCTCCTCAGGGTCTGGAAGGGTTTTTTATAGAGGATGGTGATGAGCCCTGCTTCCTTGGATTTCTGGGAAGGAAAGGAGGCCCGGGAGAGACAGCAGAGGCGTAGGGACTCAGGGGCAATAAGGAGGGATTGCGGTGAAATCGGACTGCATGGGGAGGTGCTAAAATAAACAAGTCTCCTTGGGTTGGTCCTGCCAGAAAGTGTCACGCTAGACGGGAGGGAAGAGATGCAGGCACGTGGCCCCTTCTAAACCGAAGTTCTCCAGGTCTGGGGGAGAGGGGGGAGGCAGCCTCCCCTGCTGCCTGGGATGGGGGTCCGGGGAACAGCCCCAGGCTACCCTGAGTCTGGAATCATTCTTGCTCTTTTGGGAACACCTTTGAGGAGGATAACTGAACACAATAAAATTGACCTACGTTAAGTACACAGCTGGATGGGTTTGGGCAAACGTGCAGTCACATGACCTCCACAATAGTCACAACCATGACCTCCACCACAGTCACCAGCGGACACTTGCACCCCCACCCCCACCTTCCCTTGTCACTCCCCTGCCCGGCCCCAGCCCCAGCTGCTGCCTTTTCTAGAATTTCATATCAATGGAACCATGTACCCTGTAGGTTTCCATGTCTGACTGGATGATGTTTTTGAGATTTATCCATGTTTTGGCTTATCCATTCCATGGAATATTACACAGCAGTGAAAAGAAGTGAGCTACTATGTGCAAAAAACAATTAACCATATAAATAAGAGTCTTGGTCTGTTTGGTCTACTGGACACTCTCGATTACTGTGACTTCATGTTAAGACTTGAGATCAGGTACTCCGAGTCCTCCAACTTTGTTATTTTTTTTAAAGAATTATTTTGGATGTTCTAGGTCTTTTGAATTTCCATGCAGATTTTAGAATTAGCTTGTCAGTTTCTACCAAAAAGACCTAGTAAGATTTTGATCAGAATTCTGTTGCTCCTATAGATCAGTCGGGGGAACTCTGACACCCTCATCACATTGGATCTTCTGACCCTGCACC
Organism: Phyllostomus discolor; assembly: GCF_004126475.2. Classification (NCBI taxonomy): domain Eukaryota; kingdom Metazoa; phylum Chordata; class Mammalia; order Chiroptera; family Phyllostomidae; genus Phyllostomus; species Phyllostomus discolor. The sequence continues at coordinate 171,153,926 of NC_040907.2, read as the reverse complement.
TGCTGGAGCTCCCCTTTCTTTTAAGTTTTAAAACTTATCTCAGCAGTATTTTGAGGTGTACATACCTTGCCCATATTTTATTAAATTTGTTCCTAAATAATTTATATTGTATACTGCTATAAGTGATATATTAAAATTGCATTTTCCAGTTTTCCTTTGCTAATGCATAACAACGTCATTGATTTTGTACTGACCTTACATTTAAAGATCTTACTAAAATCTTTGATTCATTTTAATACCTTTTGAGAGATTCCTTGGGTCCATTTTCTATGTACACAACCATGTGTTCTGAGAATGAACCTGGCTGTACTTCATCTTGTCTCGTCCGCGTGCGTGTGCGTGTGCATGCACGTGTGCAGCCCACGGTAAGCGCTGGGGTTTCCAGTGGGATGTTCGTGGGAGTGGCAAGAGTGGGCGTCCTGTGACCGTTCCTGATCTCAGGGAGGAAGGGAATGTTTCGTCGTCAAGGAGGGCATTAGCTGTAGGTTTTCCATAGCTTCTCTTCATCGGTTTGAGGGAGTTTCACTTTATCACACTGGCTCGCCGCAGGGAGTTTTCAAGAACGAGTGTTGAATTTTACCAAACACCTTCTCTGCTTCTGTGGAGCTGATCCCGTGGTCTTCTCTGCTAATGTAGTGATTTTCAGTGATTGGTGTCTAATGCTAAACCAACCTTGCATTTCTGGTACGTGGATTTTTTTTTATTGGATTTCATTTTCTAATATTTGTTTAGGATTTTCGCTTCTATGTTCATTCATGGTATTGGCTCATAGATTCCTTTTTTTTCTTCTAATGTCTTTATCTGGCATTGGTATAAGAATAAATTCTGGCTTCATAAAATAAGTCAGAAGGTTTACCTCTTCCTGTACTTTCTGAAGGACTTTCTATAGGATTGGTAGTATTTCTTCCTTAGATATTTGATAGCATTCGGCAGTAAAGTAATACGCACCTCACAGATTCTTGGCAGGACTGATTTAAATTGAGGATTCAATTTCTTTATTCGTGTTCTTATTTCTTCTTCATTTTGGTCACCTGTGTCTTTCAAGGAATCTGTACATTTCATCTACGTTGTCACGTTCACTGGCATAAAGTTGTTAATGATAATTCTTTATTGCTTTCTAACACCTGGCGAATTTTTAGTAACATGTCTTCTGTCATTCACCTTGACACTGGTGCATTTTGTCCCTCCCATTTTTGATCAGCCTACGCAGAGCTTTACTGAATTTATTAATATTTTCAAGAAACACCTTTTGGCTTCAACTACTTAGTCTGATTTTTCGTTTTCTGCTTCATTGATTTCCACTCTTCACTATTTCCTGCTTTCTACTTACTTTGGGTTTCATTTGTTAATCTAGTCCCAGCTTTTTCATGTGGAAGCTTCTATGACCGAGAAGAGAACACTATGTCTTCCTATTACAAACATTTAAAGGTATTCATGCTCCTTTCAGCACTGCTTTAACTGCATCGCGCTGATTTTGATAAGTTGTGTCCTCATTTCCACTCAGTTCAAAATATTTTCTAATTTCTCTCGAAATTTCTTCCTTGCTTCATGGGTTGTTGAGAAGTGTCTATTTAATTTCAAAATATTTGAGGATATTTCAGAGATCATTCTGTCATTGATGGCTAGTTTAATTCTGTTACTATTAGAGAACATAATGCATATTGTTTCAATCTTTTTAAATTTATTAAGACGTGTTTTATGGCCCAGCATATGGGTTTCTTAGTAAACATTCCATATGCGCTTGGAAAAAATGTGCTGTGCTCTTATTGGGTGGAATTAGTGACAGCTAGGTCCAATTGGCTGATGGTGCTGAATGAGTCATTTATATATACATATCTTTACTGATTTTTAAAGTTAATACCGAAATGAATTCTGAAATCTCCAGTTATAATTGTGGATTAGTCTATTTCCTCTTTTAATTCTGTACGTTTTGCTTCATGTACTTTGTAACTCTGTTATTACACAAACCTACATCTATAATTGTATCTTCTTGCTGTAATAATAATCCTGTTGAATTATGAATTATCTATCTAGTCATTCTCCTTGACTTAAAGTTTATTGTCATCTGATATTAACATAGTCACTCCAGCTTTCTTATGCTGTTTGGATGGTGTATCGGTCGACGCAGGACTTTAAAACAACAACAATACGTAAGAATGACAGCGAATACACAGTTATCTAGAGGGTTTCTCTTGGCATGATTCTGGGAGCTCATCAGACAGCTCATGCCTTTTTGCTATTTCTGCATCTTGCGGTGGCCTTGAACCAGGCGTCAGAGGAGCTGAAGGGACCAGGCAGGAGCAGAAGAGGCCGCATACCTGGCTGCTGCCTGTCCCATCCACAAGGTGAGCCAGTCAGTCCGAGACAGCAGGTACCAGCTGCAGCAGCACCTGGCACCCGTGCACCGACCTCTGCGTGTGAGAGGAGCATGCTCCCATAGTTCAGTGACTGGCCAAGCATCTAGGCGCAATTCATGCTCAGGGTTGGGGGTCCCTCCTCTTCATGGTCCCCCAAACATCCAGCTGCCCTGCTGAGTCCAGTTCTGCCGTCTGATGAACCCCGGATCTGCCCCAGGAGACCCCACGTGTGGCCTCGTTTCTGCCTCTGAGCACAGGGCCCTGCTGCCACCTGCCACCCTGGCTCTGGGACTCCCCATGGGCTAAGTCGGGCCAAGGAGGTGGGAACAGGTGACCCTAAGAGCCTTCCCAGCCCTAGAGAAACCTGGAATAACTATAAACCAGCCTGGAGGCCCTCGGGGTCGGGAAGACCTCAGGTTGTCAGCTGATGTCTTAACGACAGCCTGACCCTGCACAGTGCTGCTTCTGATGGAGGGACCCTACGGTGATTGGCAGTCACTCTCATTTTTACACCACCCACAGCAAAGCGCGTGCCGCTTCGGTCACCCGCACAGAGCGGGAAGACAGGTGAGGGGGAGGCAGGCTGGCCAGGCAGACCCTGCTGATGCCACCATCGTCCACACTCCTTGGGTGCCTCCTAGCTCCGTGTGCGGTAGGTGTGGCCGGTTAGTCCGCTCGTCCTGGTCTCTGACGTTCAAAAACACCCCCGTATCGTCCACAAAAGAAATTCAGTCTCGAAACTCTGCGTGCTCTTGTTCTTCTCATGGCCATTGGTTAGCTGCCTTTATGAATGAGCCGAGAGTCGCATGTTCTTGCTGTAAATGCCACTACTACCTCCCGAACTGTGCTGAGGAAGACCCGTGCTGCGGGACATGGAGCATTTGTTATTTTTTATACGCAGCAAGGACTTCCCCGTCCCACCAGGCTTCTCGTCGCTTTCAGTGGAGCAGAGCAAAATGTCACTTCTGTCATTCCGCCGAAACCAAGTGTTTCCCAGCAAATACACCCAGAGGCAAACGATTCTGAGCGCTTCTTACTTGTGTGATATTCTTTGTAGTATTTGCCCTGCCAGGGACTCACAACAGAAAAATCTCCAAATAGTTCACACGGCCAGCCACCCAGCCTCCTGAAATGACTCCCTCCTGGAGCACTGACGGCGGAGCCACACGCTGGGCTCCTGGGCTGGGAAGGAGTGAGGGCGGACTTGCCTTCTCCCTAGCAGGCTCTCTGAGGAAGGATATCTCTCATTCTGCACTTTTGTGAACTTCGTTGATCAATGTAACAATATCACAGTCATCTCGTGTGGGGACAGAGATTTTATTTAAGTTGCAAATCACCTTCTGTAAGTGATAATGCATTTTCACATCTTTTTTTGGCTGAGCCAATAGTTTAGCTCCATAGTTCATTGGGGATATAGTTCCTTCAAAATAATATATTAGTCCTGGCTGGTGTGGCTTAGTGGATTGAGTGCTGGCTTGTGAACCAAAAGTTTGCTGGTTCGATTCCCAGTCAGGGCACATGCCTGGGTTGCAGGCCAGGTCCCCAGTTGGGGGCGTGTGAGGGGCAACTGATGGATGTATCTCTCACACATTGATGTTTCCCTTCTTCTCTTTCTTCCTCCCTTCCCCTCTCTCTAAAAATAAATACATGAAATTTTAAAAAATAATAATGTATTAGTACTCATTATGCACATGTTATTTTACATTGCAAAGTGTTGTAGCGTTACAGGAGAATAGTATATCCAGGCAATGAAAACACTATACAACTATTTAAAGAGAGTGAAGAAGATCTCTAAGTACCAACTGAGAAAACAACATTTGTAAGGGATAAAGCTATCCCTTTGCAGAACAATACATGTAGCATAATCCTATTTTATTTTATTTTAGTTTATTTTTTAGAAGATCTGAGTATTTTTTTTAAAGATTTTTTAAATTTTATTTTTAGAGAGGGGAAGGGAGGGAGAAAGACAGAGAGAGAAACATCAATGTGTGGTTGCCTCTCGCGTGGCCCCCATTGGGGACCAGGCCCACAACCCAGGCATGTGCCCTGACTGGGAATTGAACCTGCAACCCTTTGATTCGCAGCCCATGCTCAATCCACTGAACTATACCACCCAGGGCCCATTTTATTTTTAAAAGTGTACATGTATTTATAATCACACCCTTTCAGAAAACTAGCTGAAGGGGTATGCTCCAGACTGTTGCCAGTGGTTCTCTCTCGGGGCTCCTTGGCCTCAGCACCGTGGACTTTGGGGGCTGGGCAATCCTGTCCCGTGCACTGCAGGGTGCCTCGCAGGAACAACTAGATGCCAGCAACATGCCCAGACACAGCTGCGTTGACCTCCAGACATTGCCAAGTGTCCCCAGGGAGGGAGAGATGCCTGCAGTTGGGAGTGACAGGCACAGGAAGGAAGGATCACGGGACAGGAGCTTTGGGGGAGGGGGGGAGTACAGGGTGCGAGGCAGAGGCGTCAGTATCATCAGCACACGGCTCTCGGAGGTGGGTGACGTCACTCAGAATGAGATGATGGGAGGGCACGGGGGGCGGGGTGGGGGCCCAGGAGCCTGGCCATTTAAGCAGCCAATCTGACAGGTGTAAAAGCGAGGAACTATCAGAGAGGCAGGCACGGAGGCCGGGGGCGTGATGGCGGACGTGCAGTCGCCGCTGTGGGCAGGATGGCGTTGCGGACTGAGGTGTTCCCGCCCCCCACCCCCAATCCACGTGTAGGAGCCCAACCCTCACTGTGACTGTGTTTGGAGATGGGCCTCTAAGGAGGTCCTCAAGGTTCAATGTCACAAGGGTGGGAGCCCGGTCCTGCAGGACTGGTGTCCTCATACGAAGAGAAAGAAACATGTGAGAGGAAAGGCCGTGTGAGGACACGGGTGGGAGGTGGCCACCCGCCAGCCAGGAAGACAGGCCTCACCAGAAGCCGGGCCTGCCAGCCCCTTGATCTCAGGCAGTGACAACATGAATGTCTGCGGCCAAGCCGCCCGGGCTGTGGTCCTCTGTGAGGCGGCCCGAGCCGACTGAGACTGATGGGGATTCAGACCCAGGGGGTCATCAGTGCTCCGCAGGCAGGTGCCGTCCTTGGAGTCGGGAGCAAGGTCAAGGCACCGGGAAGGACAAAGGGGGTCACAGGGCGATGGCCCACATGGCAACCTCGAGAAGCTGGCTGTGAAGGGAAGGAGGAGGGCAGAGTCTGCCGTCATCGGGAGAGGCCGAGCGAAGAACAGCTCTGTAGGACAGTGCTGTTTTGTAATTTTCCCACTGCTCAGTGACGGTTGTCCGGGCTCTTACTCTGCCTCCGTGCTGGGATCGAGCTACACGGCTGTGAATAACAGCTGACATTTAGTGTGGACACAGGTGTCCCAGATGCTGGGCTTATCACTGTATCTGATTTAGCTTTTGCCCCCACAAAAACCCAGAACACTCTGATATACGACGTCAGTCCAGAAGAAGTCCCGCCGTTGTTAATATAGCAAGAACGGTTTGCACAACATGGATGTGACCTGGCAGCCAAGGAGAGGGGACTGGAATGTGCATGTGTGAACAAGGACGACCTCACTGTACTAGTCAGTGGGGGCGGTAGACACCATTGAGTGAGCTTGTGTACTGTGTGGCTGTCGCATTCAAAATGACTGAGTAGAGCAACAAATCCACATCAAATTCTGTGTGAAGCTTGAACATCCCTCCACAGAAACTATTCAGATGACTCAGAAGGGCACAGCTATGGGCAACTGGTGGTTGGCAGCCTCATCACAACAATGTGCCTGCTCATGCATCACGTCTCATGCAGAGTTTTTTTGGCAAAACATCAAATCACCCAGGTGACTTGGCCCCCTTACAGCCCAGATTTGGTGCCCTGCGACTTCTGGCTTTTCCCAAAACTAAAATCACCTTGGAAAAGGAAGAGATTTCAGATCGATGAGTTTCCAGGAAATAAGACGGGGCAGCTGCTGGGGACTGGGGGCACTGTGTGAGGTCCCAAGGTGCCTGCTTTGAAAGGGACTGAGGTGTCATTGTCCTATGTACAGTGTTTCTTGTATCTTGTATCCTCTTTATTAAATGTCTCCCTATTACCTGGCTGGACACCTCCTGGACAGGCACCCTAGATGTTTTCCGGTCTCCATGTGGCAGCTGAGGGCGCCGGGGAGCTGAGAGGTTAAACCGCTGCCCAAGGGAACACAGTCAGATGGCGACACAGATGAGCGCTCGGGGGAGCTTGCAGCCTCAGCCGCTGGTGTGTCTCCTAGACCTCTGTCGTGTGTGCGTGTCCCCCCGTCCACTTATCTTCTCTCAGCTCCCTCCCAAGTCCCCTCTGGGGAACACCACCCCCCGCTGTGCACTTCTGGTGGTGCTGGCTGCACCCGCGGGCCCCCCCGCTCTGGGGCGAGCACGTGACCCACAAATCAACTTGCTCTCCTCTCTCCCTGCCTCCAGGGATGCTCAGGGGAGGGGCGTAGAGCCCAGCTGGAGCCCAGGGGATACCCGGGAGCTACCTCTGGGTTGTTGCTGTGTCCCCACCGAACTTGAATAAAGAAGCACCAAGTCCTAGGAGCTGCTGGTGGCCACCTTGGGACCCTGGGGGACAGCTGACCTGAGACGTGGTGGGGGTGGGTAGGGTGCTAAGAGGGAAAGATAACCCAAGTCCTGGTCCCTTATCCGGACCCCTGTCCAGAAACCAGCCAAGAGTAAGTGTTCCCCCTGGCCTATTGAGTAACACGCACCAATACACCCCCTTCGAGGTTTCAGCCGATGCGACCTGAGTTTCCTGCCCCCAGACTCTAGCCCGGAGTCCTGACGGATGATGGGCAGGCCCTCTCCGCTGTCCCACAGGCTGAGATCCCACTCGGGCAGTGTCCTGCCTTCCCCGAGACCTGGCCCCCTCCCCCTCCCGAGGAGAGAGAGCGCAGCCCACCCCGCGGCCGCGGGCAGGAGGAAGGCTGCGAGCAGCGGACAGCCGAGGGTGGTCCCCTCCAGCGCAGGACGCCGTGAGCTCCTCGGGCTGACCCTAGTTCCATGACGGCATCCCCCAAACAGCGCAAACATAAATGAGGCACAGTTTCCTTATGTTTATGGCTCTCCTACATCTAGTAAAGCCAAAGCAAATGTAAAGATCAAATGCAAACAAAACCATGGAACCTGTAAAAGTCCAATTAGGAGCTTGGGTCTGAAGTGGCAGATGATGTTGCTGTGACAGAACTAACTTGTTCCTCATGTGTGACTCTCCCCCCAGCTGAGCCCGGGGAGGCCGAGAGTCTCAGCTTCTCACGACAACGCCGACGCTGTCCTCATCTTCCTTTGTGTCGAGGGTGTTTCTCGAGTCGGCTCTGGGGGCTGCAGCGTTTGCCCAGCGTGCAGGGACGTCATTTGGGCTTCCCGCGGTGAGGGGCATTCTTCACCTGTGCAGACCTCTGTGTCTGCTCATAGTTGGCCTTGACCCCCACTTCACCCTAGCTGGGGCTACAGGGTGGGCCCTGGGACAGGCGGCAATATCTGGTTACATGGGAAGGTTCCCAGCTATGCTGACATGGACTTCTAGAAGAGCTTTGTCAGCATAAGAGAACAAAAGTTTAAAATTACTGTTGAGACTTTGAGGCATCCCAAGAGTGTGACCTTGAACCCCACCCAGTCTGAGAAACACTGGAATAGTGCTGAAGTGTTTGGGGCTCCGGGGCCAGGTTCGAGCACAGCCGCTCAAAGCTAATGGACCTTGGGCAAGTTATTTTCCTCTCTAAGCCTCGGTTTTTCTGACTGTACATTGGGGTTGATAAAAGTATCTGCCTCGCCCTGGCTGGTGTGGCTCAGTGGATTGAGTGCTGGCCTGCATGCGAAACAAAGGGTCACAGGTTCAATTCCCAGTCAGGGTACATGCCTGGGTTGCAGGCCAGGTCCCCAGTGGGGGGCGCATGAGAGGCAATCACCTGTTGATGTTTCTCTCTCTCTCTTTCTCCCTCCCTTCTCCTCTTTCTAAAAATAAATGAATAAAAATCTTAAAAATAAATTTTAAAAATATCATTTTAAAAAATTACCTCATAAGGTCGATGAATCATTTCAAATGAATTAGAGCTTTATACTGGGTTGACTAGACTGCCCCTAAACTCCAGCCCCCTCCACAGAACCTGTGAAAGCTATCTCATTTGGAAAGAGGGTCTTGGCCAACATCGCTGAGCGAAGTCACAGCCATTCTGGGTCACGGTGGGCACCCTTCCGGTGCCTGGGGTCCTTGTAAGGAGTGGGACTGCAGAGAGAGAGTGACGTGGGGGGCACAGGGTGCAGCCGTGGTGACGGGAGTGATGCGCCTGCAAGCCAGGTGACGTCTGGGCTGCCAGCGCCCCCCAGGAGCTAGGGTGGGGGCAGGGCCCAGCTCTTCCCTCAGACTCAGAGAAGAGGCCGACCCCCCAACTCCTCTGCTTTGGACTCACGGCCTCCCAACCTGTGAGACAGCTGGCTTCTGTTGCCTTTAAGCCTCCCAGTTTGTGACACTTTTTTACAACTGCCCCAGTGACCCCAGCACCTGGCATGTGTCATAGACAACACTTCGGTCATCAGATGAGACACACAATCACATACAGAAGTCCTGGACTGGCCAAAAAGTCCGTCTGGTTTTTTCTATAAGGTGGCTGCATTAGCGCTTAGTTGTCTTTAACCTCATTCGAAACAATTTTGTTAGATTGCATTGTGACAGCTGTCATACCAGCGTGCATTCAAAACACTCCATCAAAGATGGTAAATTTGTGTGCACCCATTTTAATCTTGAAGATGGAAGAAAATGTGCGACCTTTTGGGCATATGATGCTTCATTATTTCAAGAAAGGTAAAAACGCAACTGAACTGCAAAAAATAGATTTGTACAGTGTGTGGAGAAGGTGCTGTGACGGATCAAACGTGTCAGAAGTGGTTTCTGACCACTGGTCTGACCAGTGGTCAGAAGCTTCGTGCTGGAGAGTCCTCGCCGGACGGTGCTCCCCGGCTGGGCAGACCAGTGGAGGTTAGTGATGAAATCCAGACATTAATTGACAACAGTCAATATTGTACCATGGGGGAGACAGCCGACATACTCAAAGTACCCACATCAATGAGGCGACCGGTGAAAATGAAAACCGTGTATGTTATCTTACAGAAAAAAACTGGACGGCCACCCAGCACCATACAGGACACAAACTCACGTTTCTCTTACCAGGCTCCCCTTTCGTGTGGCCCGTGGGCCTGGCCCCGGATGATGGAAGTCTGTGTCATGGCCACCCATGATGCTGCAGCACTTTCGGCTCCCAGGGCTTTCTCCCACAGATTTTTCAGTTAATTCTCACACTGGCCCTATGCAGTAGATAAAATTAACAATTTTTGTACATCGGCCAAGGACTCATTTAGAGCTATTTGGCTAAAAGCAAGGGGGTGTCCCGGACTAGATCCCGGGAGGAGGAGAGGATGTTGGTGCAGTCCGATCTCAGTCTGCGACTCGGTTCACGGGAAGGCGGTGGTAACTTCGTAGTTTTGACAAATGTCACATGTTTATGCAGGATGTCAATTTATGGAGTCTGGGTGAAGGTTATATGGAAACTCTGTGCTATCTTTGCAGTTTTTCTTCACATCTCAAATTACCCAAAATAAAAAGCTAATTTTTAAAAAGCTGATCGGAACCACTCGCCAACTGATTTGAGTGTTTTTCTGGAACGTCACTGAGGCGCCCTGGCAGAGAAAAGCACCTGAGGCGGACACAGGGAGCAAGAGCGATGACTCCCCTCACCTTTGCCTCCGTACTTCTTCTGAGAACCTATAAATATTTTTCCCGCTCTCGTGAAAGCTCCACCTTCCTGACCCCTTGCCCGTGGCAGGCTGAGCACCCCACCCTCGTTCCTGGGGTCCCACCGACCCCTCTCCCGGGGCCCCTTCCGTCTCCATCCCCGCCCCCTCAGCTGACTTCCCTTCTATATCAGGCCTCAGCACCTGGCCGAGACTTTCTTCCCAGCCTTCTCTCTTGACTGTCCCCTGGAGGGCCACTATGTGTGGTCCACACTGCCCCTCTGTCTGCCCCTCAAACAAGCCACCCTCGTCCCCACCGCGAGACCTTTGCACTGGCTCGTTCCACTGCGGCACCGGGGCGCTCCTCCCGCTGATGGGCTCATGGGCGTTGCCCCCCTGTGGTCCAGACCTCGGCACAAACGTCCCTTCCACAGAGGGGCTGTCCCCGACGCCCCGGTCCCTTCCCTCTCGCCGTGCTCTCTGCAGCTCCGTCAGCGCCCGGCTCTCCCCTCGTCCACGTGTTCCCCAGGGTGCAGGCGGCGTCCACCTGTCCCCAGCTTCCCCTTCACCCTATTTTGGACATCTACATGAATGACAGCTTCTCCCCATTATACATGACTCTTCAGCGGCCATCTTTACGTACAAAACTTTTTAGGTATTTCAAAAACGGTGATAAAAAGCCTTTTTTGCCCTTTGGAAGATGACTCATCTCTAGGGAAAAACCTTTGTGTTTTTTTTTTTTGTAGGTTCTGGGACTGTTCGTTTTCAGAGGACCTGAACGTGTGGACGGTGCTATCGTCACGGAGTCCTTCCCGTCCGCCGCGGTGGGGGGCGCCGGGGGTGGGGCTGCAGAAGGAGGAGACCCGTGGGTGAGCAGGGGGCTGCCGGGAAGGGGCTGAGCGGGACTGCGGCCAGGCTGGGGGCCGTGGGAGCTGACAGGTCCCAGGACTCGGCGGGGTCTGCGGTGGGGCCAACGGGGCGGGAACGCCTGTGGCGCTCACAGACAGAGGGGGTCGTGTCTGCTTGGGGTTCCCGGGAACACTCAAGTTGCACGTTACAGCTTGTAAGTCCGTTTAACCGCACCCGCTCGGTGGTCTTCGGACCCCCGCAGGGAGATTCTCGGTGGTAGGTGCTCGTGCTCTCGTTCGCAGACAGCTGGAGCTCAGCCCCACCAGCCCAGGGCCCCACGGCCGGACCCCGGACCCGGAAGGTCTGCCTGCGAGCCCAGGGCCGCAGCCCACTCCCCAGGCCTCCGCCCACCCCCGCCCAGAGTCAGTGCTCAACTCCGTCTCCGTGTTCGTCCCCACGTCACACGGAACCGGCTGCCCGGGTCGCCCCTGGGCGTGCAGACGACGTCAGAGGTGGGCCAGGTACCGGACCGCCGGTGCAGCCCAGGCACGTTCCCGTGAGTGCCTCCCAGACTCGGGCCGGCGCTCCCCAGGGAGGCTGGAGCCAAGGTCTGGTGGAGGGCTGCATGGGTGAGGCCTGCAGGGGCACCGAGGACAGGCAGCCAGCAGGCTCGGGGCAGCTCAGCACCCCGAGGATGCTTCCCAGGGCGGCGCCGGGCCGGTCCATCCCTCGGGCCGCTCCGTGCTTCAGCCTGACGCCGGGGTGGGGTTCGGCGGAAGGCACATGAGTTCGTACAGCGTTGAAGCCAGAGGACCCGAGAGCTAAGGACGCCAGGGCGGGGGACGTGACCTCCTCGGGGCCTCACAGCGCTTCCCTCTGCAGCAGCGGTGCCTCCCGTCCGGCTGTGCCGCTAAAGAAGTGGCCCCGTTGTCCTCCAGCCCTCAGGGCTGCACTGGAAAAGCCGCACCAGCCGTCCAGATCCCTCAGGTGAACAGGCACGTCAGGTTTCACCCACAGGTGGGCCTTTTCCCTCCCAGGCGCTCGGAAGGACCCTACTGTCTTCTCCGGCGGCTCTCTCTCCCTGAGGCTTTCGCGGTGCAGCCCCCGGGGAGTGGACGAAGGGGAGCCACTACTCCCGCCGTCACAGCCCCGAGGGGGGGACGGGTCTGGTGGGGGAGGGTCTGCTGCCCCAGGAACTGACCGGATGTCACCGCTTGGGGCATGATGACCTCACTGTGCAGGAAGCCTGTGACACTTCCTAAGCGGTCAGACCCTTGTTGCACATTCCGTCCCTGGCACGGGGTGAAGGGGGCGTGGGCAGTAGCAGGGACCAGTCCACTTGTTTGCTGGGGAACATTCTGGAAGGTGGGGGTGGCTGTGTGCATGGAGACAGCATCGCAGCCTCTTCCTCCTCCCCGTCCCTCTGTGGCTGTACCGCTGTCCTGTCAGACCATCAGGATGGAGGTGACGTCGTTCTTTGCTAATAATCCTTGCGAAAGTCCTTTTTCGCATGCTGGCACGGATGCTGCGAGAGTTCATTCCCCTCGGTGACCAGAGGCCGTGATTAGACAATCTTCCTGTTACATGAAAGCAATCTCCCGACAGCAAACCGGACCCCTCTCCTGCCCGTCTCCTTGCGGGTAGGAAAGTCAGTCCTGAAGAAGGCAACCGTGTTGAACACACTCTCTCCCAAACCAGAAGAGGCAGGTCCGCCGGGGGTTCCCTGGAGGGAAACGAGGAGCTCGTTTAACATCTCCCCTCCGCCCGCCCAAGCACACGTGTCCCTCAGGGCAGGGTCACCCTCTGCCGGAATCAGCGAAGTCCCGGGAGATGAAGGGCGAGCCTGACCCTCGGAGTTGCCGGCACAGTGGTGGGTGGGGGGCGGAGGGGGGGCCTGGGTGACTCCTCTGCCTTTTCTCTCTCTCTCTGTCTCTCTCTCTCTCTCTCTCTGTCTCTCTCTGCTCACTCCGAAATGACGGTCCCAGCGATTCTTCCGAGACGGTCCCCGTGTTCCAAAACGTGCCCGAGGCCGTGACTCAGATCTATCGCCGGGTTTACGCGTGCATCCGTGTGCACGTTGCTTTTTCTTTTTTAACCAGAAATGAAGTTGTAAACGCGGCGTTCTTTCATTACCCGTTCACTGAAGATACGACAGGAAAACGGTTTCCATGGAGATGGCTTTGCGGGTTCTGAGCGCAGAACAAGAACTGCATTGTCTGCCCTGCGGCGCAGGTAACTGGCGGGTGTAACTGCGGCCGGTGGAGTCTCGCTCGGCCCCAGGAACGCCGGTGAGGGCAGAGGGCGGGGGTCCCGCCGCGGGCCTGCGGGCGACGTGAGCGTTACAGCCACCGGTGCGCGTGCCCCGCCGGAGGGAAAGTGTGGATGTGCTGAGATGCCCCTTTTCAACACACTTAAACGTAAGCAGTGAAACACTTCAAATAAGAACGTGAAATTGTTCCACTCGATGTTTAACATGAGTCCATTTCACAAACAAACAAAATTCTCCGCTAATGTTTGGGCGCTGGCCGCCTGGGCTCAAATCCTGGCTTGTACACTACCTGGCTGCAAGACCTCAGCCAAGTGTCTCGGCCTCTCTGCGAGCCTCTGTTTTCCTATCTGTGAAATGGGGGCAACAGCGGAAGTGCACGACCCTAGGCTGAAACCAGGGTCCTGATGACAGAGATGCACTGCCGCTTTGGCAACACCCCGGCCAGCGGTACTGTGGGCCAGGACTGCGGTGCGGAGAGCGAGGCTCGCAGGGCGAAGCGTCCCTGTGACAGTCACGCTCAGGGACGTCCATGGCCTCTTCAGTTTTGTGCTCCAGGCAGCTCACGTCCTCACCGTAGGCGCAGCCCTGCGTCGTGCAGGTCCGGTGCGGTGCGGTTCCCCATTTGTTTGCTCTGGGCTACGAGACGAGGCCTTCTTGGACCCAGTCACTCAGGGTCCTTCCCCAGTACTTCAGCGGAAACAATAAAGCAGCAAAGACAACAATGCCACCGAACACAGCACAGAGGTAACCGGGTCCGCCGCTGTCACACTCGGCAGACCAAGTGACAGCATTTGGGTCTTGTTGATAAAACAGACGTCAATCCAGTTCTGCACGATGGCAGCATGATTCACTCAAAACGTGCCACAGAGACTCCTGCCGTTAAAATAGGTGCTCCGCGGTCTCCGTCTGTGCCGGCCGGCCCGGCTGCTGGCATCCAGACGAGAGGAAGACGTTCCGCCATGAAGACATGCTTGACATCAACCACCACTGTGGAACGGGAATTTTAACTGCCAGAAGTATGCCCGGAATAGTTAAAGAAACCGGGGTAAGAGGGGGCAGGACACACACACACAGGGCATCCTCCCTGCCCACGGTTCGGTGCGGCCGAGGGGCCGCGCTCACCGCTCCCCCCAGTGCCCAAGTAAATGAACCCAACACGCCCAGGCCCAGCAGCGTGCAGGAAGACGAGCTGAAACCGGAAAGCCGACTCCAGCATTTACATGGAAATGCAACGGGCCTGGAAATTTTATTACCTTAGCTCTGGCATTTAGGTCTATGATCCGTGTCACACTAATTCTTTTTTTTTTTTAAAGATTTTATTTATTTATTTTTAGAGAGGGAAGGGAGGGAGAAAGAGAGAGAGAGAGAGACATCAATGTGCGGTTGCTGGGGGTCATGGCCTGCAACCCAGGCATGGGCCCTGACTGGGAATCGAAACTGCGACACTGGTTTGCAGCCCGAGCTCAATCCACTGAGCTATGCCAGCCAGGGCCTGTGTCACACTAATTCTTGTGTGTGGTGTGAGGCGAGGCCCGGTCTCTTTCCTGTTCGTGCGGAGACCAGCTGCTCCAGCACCACCAGCCTGTTCCCGCTGAATTGCCACGTTCCCATGGAAATCCTCCCATTGAAAAGCCATCGGCCGTGTGCATGGGTTGATTTCTAGACTCTGCTCCATCCCATTGGTCCACGTCTATGGCAACGTCACGCTGGTGACGGCAGCTTTTCAGTAAGTCCTGTGGTCAGGTGGTGTGCTCCGTCCAACTTTCTAAAACGATTGTTTCGGAGACTCCCCTACGAGGGAGGTGACGGACTCTCCCTCCGTTTTAATGAGCTTATTGTCCAGCTCTCTGAGTTAGTGGGCGGGGCCACAGGGAGTCCACCGGCTGGGCCCCAGACACGCCCACTCCTGCGGCCCCGAGCAAGTCATTCCCTTTCTCGGACCCAGGTGTCCCCGTCTGAAAGGTGAGGATAAGATCGCTCCTTCACCCATTACTGGGCTTCTCCGACACCATCACAGTTCGTTCCAGAGTGTATGGCAGTGCATGGACCAGAGATCGGTAGACAGCTGTTCCAGTGATGATGACCATGGGACAGCTAGGCGGTTCCAGGAAGGACAGAGCACCTGTCCCTGGGGTCCCCTGCCCCGTCCACGTGTGACCTTGGCCACGTGAGGGCCCTCCAGGACAACAGGACTCTGCCATGGCCACACCTCCACAGAAGAACCCTCCGAGTGACCCCAGTCTTCGGCCGACCAGAATTCATTTGCATGGGTTTTTCAAACACCCTGATGCCAATAACTGCAACATGAAAACAGGCGTCCCAGTGACGCCCTGTGCCCAGCGCTCCCTCCGCTGACTGCGCCCACTCATGTCTCCGTGCCCAGGCCTGTCATCGCCTCGGATGCTCCCCATGGGGACAGGGCCGCCCCCCACCCCAAGTCCCGGGCTTCTCCGGGTGCAGTCCTGCCATTGTTGAGGGTGCGTCCGCGTCCAGGGCCCTGGGCCGCTCCGCTCTTTTCCGTAGGAAGAGAAAAGAGTAGCTGGCTGGCATCTGAACTTCCACGCGGACAACTGCTCAGATGAGGCGAAGAACCAGTTCTCGGACACTCGCGGGCTTTCTAAGGGACGTGGTGTGAGATGCTCCGCAGCCTGGGGGAGGGGGACTCCCAGGCTCTGACGCCCCTCCCCCCGAGGCTGAAGGAGGTCCCGGGAGCTCTTTCAGAGCTGAAGGGTCATCTGTGACAGGCGGCTCTCTGTGGTTAGGGAGGACACGGTCACGTGGAGGGGAGCATGTGTCACAGAGACGGCACTTGCGTTCCCAACGAGGACGGCTTTCCCCGCAGGGGCTGTTGCACGCCCCTCCCTCTCAGGAGGGAGAGAGGTGCAGGGCCACAGGAGGTGGGGGCCCCCCCGGGGAAAAGTGGGACCCCTGATAACATAAGCAATAAACTAATTCAGAAAGACAACTAAAAGAAGTCATGGGTGGCACCTGGGCGGCGGCCCGTGGGAGCCGCCCTGTGAGGAGTTCCTGTCCCCGGCTGCCCAGCTCCGGCCCCGCCCCTCTGCTCGCACATTTCAAGGCTCTGCAGTTAACTGACAAAAACATATTTGTTGAAAGTTTATCAAAATTACACGCGTTACGCCCAGCACTTACTAACGGAAAGCAAAACAGAGACTGATCTTTCTCTTCGGAATACAGATGACTGGTTTGTCTATCTTTCCCTTTGTGTAACTAGTTTTTTTCTTCTACAGTTTATTTTTCCAGGAGGTTCCCTGTATCTCCCCCTCCACCTCCCTGATAAATACTCTCCTACACAGTCACAGAAGCAAATGGTGGCAGGGTACCTTTTTCCCTGGCTGTAACTAAGCTACGGGCACTGTGTCTTCTCCCGGCCTCGCTCTTGTAGAGCTGGGGAGACAGGCTCCGACCCTGGGGTGTGCAGAGCGCTCAGGAAGGAACTTAAGGCCACATTATGCCCCAGGGGCCGGCAGGCACCCTTTTCACCCATCAGCAGGCCTCCCGCGGCCCACCGATGACCGTGCGACATCTGACTTCGTGAATAATTCGATTCCTCCTGTTTTCCCAGGGAACCATAAAGGGCAGTTATTTGGTATAACATGTCATCATTTTCATGGACGGCGAGCTTTAAAAATTTATGCTGTGCTTTTTGTACATTATCTCAGAGCGCTTCAATGTTTGGGAGGCAGGCACTGCATAGGGCCCACGAAGGAGTTATTCTAAGCCCAGACTTTCGGCTCTGACCTCCACTTTGTATTCATTCCTGAGAGCAACAGGTGAAATGTCACAGAGTAGAAAGCAAGTGTGACTCACTCCTGAACCAAAAACACACCTAAATCCATTAGCCTCCCACCAGAGCCTCCTGGCCTCGCCCGTGGGGAAGAGATTCAGGTGGTGGGTGGAACTGACTGAGGGAGGTTTGTCTCTGTACCAGTTAAACAATGCCTCTTTGTCTTTCACTTCTGCCGGAGGATCCGTTGGCTACACAGAGGGAAAGAGAACAGTCCTGGGGCGGCTCCCTGCAGATGTCTTCTGGCCCGAGGGGGGCCAGGGCTGGGACCCCCAGAGTTTCAGAAGGAAGGCTGCCCCCCCCGCCAGCACCTGACAAATCAGGCCAACGTGATAGATCTCTCCGCTTCAGGACATCATACGTGTTTGTGGGATGACGTCTTTCTCCATCTGGATTCATGATCCAGATGTTCAGCCACCAAGAGGGACCTCGGCCACTGTCATACAAGTGTCACGTGAATACGGCCTTCCGCTGTGCACACTCCCAGAGCACAGAGAGCAAAGTCACAGGCACGGAAACACGCGGGGGGGGGGGGGGGCGGAAGACTGCAGCAGCAGCAGCGAAATGCCCCTTCCCCAGATTTCAGTGACAGTGTGGCCGAGAGCCTGTTTCACGGAGAAAACTTTAACCCCGCCCAGGGAGTCTCATAAACGGCACTTGAATTTATGATCCAATATGTTTCTGGAAACCCGAGTTTAAAATCTGTATCCTTCTAATCACTCATCGGACTCCTTCAGAAAGGTCAGCGTGCGCCGTGTTACCACCGTGAATTTTAAAAACATGATTTCCACGGCAGGTCGAGAGCTGAGAAACGGAGAAATCTAGAGGTTAAATGCAAACGTCTGATAGATAAGAATTCCGTGACATGCCTTAATTATGCAATTAGGTTTCTTATAGAAGAGCACACATTGTGTATATCGCCAATCATATCTCTTGCGTAAAAGTTAGTAGATAGTCCCGGGATTTGTCTCGTGAAATGTTTTTCATGCAAATTATAGCCTGCACACCACCGCCGAGTTGCTGACGCAGGGACGCATCATCAGCCCTGTAACTGTTATTAGTGATTCATGGAAATTGATTATCCGAAGAACATCCGGGCCTTGACTGTTCCGCAGAGAGAGGATCAACACCCCTGTTTGTCTTCAGGGTGACTGTTTTTCCTTTAAAAAAAAAAAAACCACTCATTAAACCTGCTGGAAATCATGCTGGTGAAAAGAGGAGCTTGCAATTTTCCAAGTCCTTTATGCCTCTTGGAGGAGAATTCATTATCAAAACAAAGTACCGGGTCGACTCTATTTGTGCGACACGAGAGCCTCTTTGGAAAGGCTGGGTGTGCGACAGAATGAATGTGCGTGGCCCTCGCGGAGATGAAAGTATTGATCGGAGGAGCTCCACGGCCTGGAGACGATGGGTTATTGGAAAATAATGAAATCTCGCCTTTCTGCTCCAGCACCGAATGCCCCTGATTATTACTAGAGTACTTAATTACCCAGTGAGCACCTCTTCAGCCGTGCAAAAAAGGAACAATCAGAAATTTCCGATTTGATTTTTTTTGCTTGTTTTCCACCCCCCAAGAAGTTGAAAGTCAGTGCCTTCCTCCTCCTGTATATATTCTTGAATCAGGGCTGTCAAAAATGACAATACTAGGGGTTGAGAAAGAGCTTAGTAAATTTAAGCCACCTGGGTAATTGGATCTAAAACGTTCTTCCTTCCCAGTGGTTACTAAGTGTCCTTCCTTCTTGGTTACCAAAGCAATTCCCCACTTCCATGCTGGTTCCCCAGGCCCCTCTGGGTGTGAGGTGCTCTCTGTTCTGAGCTGACTCTCTTGAGCCTCATTCCTCTGGATCAAAACAACAACAGCACGACCTACACTCTTTACAAGAGCTTCGCCTCAGACATAAAGAGTTTACAGGCCCTAGCAGGTTACAGCTAAAAGAATGGAAAAAGAGGTACCGATCTTAAGTATTTGAGGTCTGTCTGGGAAAAGTCCAGCTGTTGCTGATATAACGAGAACGGTTTGTGTGACAGCGATGGAACCTGGCAGCCAAGCAGCGTGGACTGGAATGCACATGCGTGAACAATGACGACCTCACTGTACTGGTCAGTGGGGGTGGTAGCTGCCGTTGAGTGAGCATGAGTACTGTGTGGCCGTCACATTCAAAATGACTGAGTGAGCAGAGCAACGAATCTGCATCCGATTTTGCATGAAGCTGGAACATTCCTCTGTGGAAACTGTTCAGATGACTCAGAAGGCCACAGCTATGGGCAGCTGGTGACCGGCAGCTTCATCACAACAACACACCCACTCATGCATCACTTCTCTTGCAGAGTTTTTGGCAAAACATCAAATCACCCGGGTGACTCAACCCCCCACAGCCCAGATCTGGTGCCCTGCAACTTCTTGCTTTTCCCAATACTCAAATCACCTTGGAAAGGGAAGACATTTCAGGCTGTCGGTGAGTTTCAAGAAAATAAGACGGGGCAGGTGCTGGTGACTGGGAGAACTGGGTGAGGTCCCAAGTTGCCTGCTTCGAAGGGGACTGAGATGTCATTGTCCTGTGTACAGTGTTTCTTGTGTCCTGTATCTTCTTCAATAAACGTCTCTATTTTTCATATTACTTGGATGAATACCTTCTGGGCAGACCCCATCTATCACAAATTAGAGGAAAACTGCTGTGGCTCTGTTAATATCAGACACAGAGTTAAAGACTCGCAGTACAAGAGATGAAGACAGATTCTTTAATGATGAGAGAGGTCACTAATCGAGAAAACGACGGTCCTCAACGTGTTTGCACCCAGTCCCAGAGCCTAAGAACACATTAAAAAATAAAGTAACTCCGGGAGGAAGAAGGAAGAAAGTATAATTAATGATTTTAACATTCCACGTTCAGTAATTGATGGAATAGTGGACAAAAAGTCAGACAAATAGCGAATAGCATTATTAACGAACTTAATGAATATTTATGACCGACTCTGCCCAACAACTGCGGAATACAAGAGGATCTGGGACACCTCACCTAAAGGACTCTTGCTAAATTTGAAATTACACACAGTATGTTCTCTGGCCATTATACCATTATATTAGAAATCAATATAAATGATATTTTAAAGTGTTTCAACAGAAATTCAACTACATGACTCAAGACAAAAATAATCACAGGAGACATGAGAAAATATTTCAAAATGAATGATAATGAAAATACAACATATAAAACTTCTGGGATTGGAGTCAAAGCAGTAGTCAGAGGAAAATGTGTAACATTAAACACTTGTTTTAGAAGGAAATGATATTTATTGGCTATATTTGTATGTATTTTTATGTGCTGTTTCATAACTTTTTATAATCTATACTATCATTTCCCTTTCTTTCAAATAGTATGTACTGATCATTTACAAATGAACACAGAAAAATAACAAATTTTTGCTTGCACTTAAGATGAATCCAGATAGTCCCCAGGTCTTCAAACGTCAGGACCCAGACATGGGTCGGTCCGTCAGTATGACCAGCTCCAAGCCCCCCCAGGGTTGTGGCCCGGCACGCCCATGTCCTGGTGAGCTCGGTCAGCGGTGAAGGCGCCTCAGGTCCCCTGTGTAGCCAGGGCTGCAGGCTTCCGGACCGCTTTGACGTCTGGAGCAGTTTTTACAGAAACCTTAATGTTCAACCTTGAAATGCTACATTTTTGCCCCAAAGTTGGATGCGTCCACAATTACTTGTGGTCACTCCTAAAGGACATTCACCACGTCCTCCAGGCCGTGCCCGTGTGGGCAGGGAGTGCAAAGCAGTTTGGGGTTTTTTTCCCCCTTTTTTCTTTCTCTTGAACATTCTTGTGGTCATTTCCCCCTACTTTTCTGTGGACGATGTTCGAATAGAGGCCGCTTCTGAGAATTTAATTGCTCTCTGGTATCTTCGTCATCATTCTTCACTGCTCGTCACCCCGAGAGCAGGAAGTACCGTTCCGGTAGGAAAAGGCGAGCCCGGAGTTAGAGAGAGAGTGGTCGGGGACGGCTTCAGAAGAGGCCGGTGTTCTGATTTCCTTTTTTTAAGATTTTATTTATTTATTTTTTAGAGAGAGAAGGGAGGGAGAAAGAGAGAGAGAGAGAGACATCAGTGTGCGGTTGCTGGGGGTCATGGCCTGCAACCCAGGCATGTACCCTGACTGGGAATTGAACCTGCGACACTTTGGTTCACAGCCCGAGCTCAATCCACTAAGATATGCCAGCCAGGGTTCTAATTTCCTTTAGACCCTAGCCAGGACTAGGCTGTTGCTTCCTAGTCCAGATTCTGGCGGTTATTAGCAGGCGTGTACTGTGAATGAAGACTAGACCATGGCATTCACGTGCCACGATGGGACGCTGGCCCAGAAGCCACACGCCGCCCCAGACACCCGCTGCAGCCCGACACGGGTCCCAGGGAGGACGGGCAAGCCTCAGACTCCGGGCACAGATGTACAGGACCCGGAACGCCCCTGTGACCCGGGACTGTTCGGGTTTTTCTTATCCTCCTAACGTTTCCCTGTGTCTCTTCTCTGCTCTACCTCACGTGCTCCTATTGCTTAAGGCACACGCCGAGAGGATTTCCTCTGGGTCTTATCAGACGCGCATGCTTTTCCTTTCCCTCCGCACCTGTCAGGGAAAAGAAAGTGGGTGGTAGTTATCTGCCAAGTCTCCTGTGTTTCACCTTTATTATCTGTAGGCAATGCTATCCTAGATCTCACCCCGTGACAGAAATAAAGAGAAAATCTGTTTGAGACATCAATCTCCATTGCCACCCATTCTTCACGAGGGGATCTGAGTCTTTCGTTTATCACGGAATCACTGCCCTCGTGCCCAAGCGTGTGGTGCAACATGTTGAAAGCATGTTCTGAGCCCTTCGTCAGGATTCACGGGGCCCTAGCCCACTCGGGAGGGGCACTGGGTGCCGCGCACAGACCGCAGCCCAGGGAGGGCTCGGGTCACGCAGGTCTGGCTGCACCAAGGGCCCCGGCGGCACGTTCCACTGGAACAGGGCACCCAGGGAGGAGGCCAAAGACATTGCTGCCACTTCACTTGTCTTCATCTCCTGCTTTTAATGAATGGTGTTGAGGGGTGAGGGACAGAGCTGGGGCTTTGATGTCGGAGACACGTGGGTTCGAACCCTGGCACCAGGATCTACTTGCGTGTGGCTTGGGGGGAGCAGCTGAGTCTGGCTGTGTCTGCCTGCGCATCTCTAGGTCGGGGGAGGCAGAGGCGGGGGAGGCAGGAGACGGCTGTGCTTGCCCTGAAGGGTCGTCCTGCAGACTTAACAAACGGAAGGTCGAGCACAAAGGATGCATTCGACAGATGGGAGAGTTCTTTGTACGTTATGTTTTACAGCCCGTTTAAATAATATTCACTACAGTGGTTCTGAGCAGGGGCCCCCAAAGTGTGTTTTGGGGACCCTTGGAGGTCCCTGAGAATGTTATAGTGACATAAACACGTGCTGGATCTTTTTCGCTGTCATTTCTATCCCTAGCAAACGGTACAGCTTTCCCGAGGCCGCAGGGCATGTGGTGGTGCGCCGGAGTGGGTCAGCGCAGAGGCAGACGAGAGAAGCTAGCTCGCAGGAACCCAGACACGAGGGAGGCGTGCGGAAAGGGTGAGGCAAGACCCCGCGATTCACTGCAATATTTTTAGAATGTACTTATTTTTCCTATGTCATTTATATTACCATGTAGGCTATCGATGAAAATGAATATGCTGCTAGCTTTTAACGTAACAGTCAGGAGCCAGTTTGAAGAAATAGAATGGAAATCCACAGTAGCACCAAAAATACAATGCACCTATACACAGTTCGTGGAGAATGCATAGGATGCACGAGAATAAAATCACAAAACTCCACCGAGGGACGTGAAAGCGATTTTTAAGATAGAGAAACATATTTGATGCCCAGGTAGACATACTCAGTGTTTCTTTCTAAATCGAGCTAGAATTCAGTGACGTCTCTGTCGTAGTGCCAAGAGAACTTTTTTTGGAAACTTGACAAAATAATTCTACAGCTCGTGCGGAAGAACTAACTTGTGAGGAGAACCAGAAAAACTTGCCCTGGAAAATATTAGCACCTAGAATGCTGGTTTCTAAAACAGTATGTACCAGTGCAGCAATAATCAGACAAGCGAGACAGAACAGAATGTGCTCGGGCAAACCTGAGGTTACCGAAGAAAATAGCGTTTAAGGAGGGTGCCTGAATCAATCAGGGGAAGATGGGTTACTTAGCAACTGGACACGGGAAAGCTCGCCAGCCGTGTGGATCCCTAGCTCAATCCTTACGCCAAATGAATTACAGGTGGAGCAGAGGGCTCAGTGTAAAACGGTAACTATGACCGTAACGCTGTTTGAGGAAAACAACGAGGGGTATTTTTATACACTTGAAATAGAGCCTTTCTCAAAACACACACCAGGGCCAGAACACTTGGGAGATAAGATTGAATCTTTTATTACATAAAAACACTTACGTTTCTCCATGTCAAAAGACGCCACCCACAAGACTGCAGACGAACCGAGAAAGATATTTATGGGATCTGTCATGAAGGGTGAACACTGTTAATTCACAAACACAGCAAATCAAAGAACATTACACAGAAAAATGGACGAAGGACTTGAATACGTCGTTCTCAAGCGTACAGACGGCTTTCACCATGTAAAAACGTAGCTCGCTCACACTCAAGGGAATGGTCACTAGTGGTTGACCGTGAAGAGAAATGGTTGGCAGAGACACACGACGGGGATAGTGCAAAGTGTAGACACGTGCACAGGTTCACGGACACGCTCACATCCAGTTAGGAGAACAGGAACTGCCGAAGCCTGGTGGGAGAATTTGGTGATAGCTATCCAATTATAACAGCAACAATAAGCAGTGCTCGTGCGCTTTATTGACTTAAATGGGCATTGCTTCTAGCATTTTCTTATTGAGCAGGACACATCCTATTGTTTCATATGATAAAATGCACACACATACCTTACAAAGGTATACATTTATGTCTAGGCACTGTCCACTTATTTGTATTTTATCATGGGCTTTTTAAAAATTAGGATATTGAAACGTATTAAATGAATTTGTGGTATCTATGGATGATATATGGTGAAATATATGAATAGATATCTTAATATTAAACCATCTTCTTTCTTTAAGAGAGAAAGAGAAACATCAATGTGCAGTTGCTGGGGGCTGTGGCCTGCAACCCAGGCATCTGCCCTGACTGGGAATCGAACCTGCGATGCTTTGGTTCGCAGCCCGCGCTCAATCCACTGAGCTATGCCAGCCAGGGCTAAATATTAAACCATCTTTACTCTGCTAAGAACTCCTCTTGGTCATAACTCCTTCCATCTCCCATAGACTGTATTTCAACAGAGGGCTCCGACTTTTGCCTGGGAGCGAGCGAGGGCGCCCTGCTGCTTGTCTGTCGGGGCGGGGGTGGGGGGTTGGTTTGTTGCACTCTCTCTTCCACGACTTCTGGCTCTCTGACAAGAATCTAAGGGGCTCTCCTCGTCTCTCTGTGTTCGGAAGGAGCTGACGAAGCACAAGCGTTACCCACTCCTTGAAGGTTTGAGTGTATTGCCCATGACTGCCTCTGGGGATGGGAACTACCCAGGCTCCGACTCCTTAAGCAACTTCCTCAGCCCCTTCCGTGGTCGTCCTGCAGGCTTTCTTGTTATTTCTCCTTTGATCATGGTCTTGGGTGTTTTTCTGAGAACTCATTTATTTCATTCTCGTATTTCAGTTGATTAGCATAACATTAAGCAAAGTACTGTCTTAGAAGCCTTCCAGTTTTACCAGTATCTGCGTAGTGTCCCTGTGTGAATCCTGTTTTTTTACATTTGGGCTTCCTCTCTCGGGCCTTTTCTTAGCTGGTTAGTAGATTGGCACAATGCCTTGATTCCCACCCCTCCCCCGAAGAACTATCTCTTGTGTGTATTTATGAGTTATACCATTTTCTAATTTATTAATATTTAATTTCATGCCTGTGTTTTCCTTCTATTTTCCTAAAATTCATGAGCTCTTTTTTAAAAAGATGTTATTTATTGATTTTAGAGAGGGGGGGAAGGGAAGAAGAAAGAGAGAGGGAGAAACATCGATGGGAGGGAGAAACACAGATCATTCGCCTCTCATATGCACCCTGACCGGAGACCCAGCCTGCGACCCAGGCACGTGCCCTGACCAGGAATCGAACCGGCGACCTTTCACTCTGCAGAACAACGCCCAACCAACTGAACCATGCTAGTCAGGGCTAAACCCTCTCTCTTTGTTAAACAAACCTTATTTTTTAGAGCAGTTTCAGGTTCACAGCAAAATTAAGCACAAAGTACAGATTAATTTTATTACTGGAATTGGAATTTGAGTTATGATTTTTTTTCTGTTTTATATAAGAAAGTGCTTAATAGAAAATGCCCTGCGAGTCCAACTTTAGCTATATCTCAAAGGTTTTCAAGGCATATTTTTATTGCAGTTATTTCCTAGATACTCTTTCTAGTTACAAGTTTTATTTCTTTTTAGACTCAAAACATGGGCAAGGAAGAAGGGTTTTAATTTGGCTTGGATATTTGGGGGCTTGTTTCTCGTTCTCCTTTGTTATTAGCTCCTGGAATCTTTGGCAGAGAGCATGGTTTTTCTTCTTCAGAAATAGCACATCGAGTTGCTGGGCTTGAGTTGTGAGACTGTGTGACCCAGTCCTTGGCACCTGGAAACCGCGCTGTGCGGAGTGGGCGGGTCCGTCAGATCCACCCACCTGCTCGTTCCATCATTCAGATTTCCACGTGCTCACTCTCAGCTCCTCTTCCGCCCCTGGAGGAGTTTTAAAGCCTTCCATCACAATTTTATTTCTTCCCTCATTTCTTGGGTTTTTTTTTTTTCTTCATAAGTCGCAAGGATAGATTTTATTTAGTTACCAGATACTATGACAATTTTGCCTGAACCTTGTACCCTACCCTTCGTGCTAGTGAGCAGTCCTTCCATGGCAAGTGGCAGAAAGCCTGGCTCCAACCTGTATGGACAGCCAACGGGATGCACTGGGTCTTGGGACTGGCAGACCAGTTTGGGATGGGGCTTGGTCCAGCAGCCCCAGCCGCTGCCACGGAGATCTTGGTTTCTGTCCCTCTTTCTACTCAGTCTTTTGGAGTAGTGTATTTTTCGGTGCCCATCTTGAAGCTGAAAGTGGGCCGTTACCCCTTGAAGACACACAGCTGATGGGAAAAGGGTACCTTCCTCCAGGGGGGATCAGAAGGACGTTGCGGGAATGGGTTCCAGAAACGCAAGCAGCTGTCCACTCGCCGCCTTCCGAATGCCGGGCTCCCTGCCTCTGCCCCCAGATTTTCCTGGACTTGGTTTCCAGGCTGCAGCCTGCTGCTTTGCTGTTGTTGTTCGTGCTCCTTGGCGTGCCTTTACATAGTCTATATAACATGTTTGCTAGTATTTTTTTTTATTTTCAACTGCAGCTGACACACAATGTTATATTGTGGTTCCAGGTGTAGGACCCAGGGATCGGACACTGTGTGACTTCCCAGGTGGTTCAGTGTATGCATCTCTGTGCTTCCTCTAGAAAGGAAGCCACGTCCGTCCGTTCACTCGCCCTCACGGACCGATGGGCCTGAACTCTCTAGACTCCACGCCTGCCCCGCATGGAAAGTTAAGCTATTTTCACAGCAACACCAGCGCTCACTGCTGCCCTGTTACAATGCTCACATGTGTCTCCACCTCCGTGTTCGGACAAGCCCCAGTTACTGTCACAGCTGTCACCGTCCCATCTGTGTGCCCAGGCACCTCTGACCGCTCACTGCCGCCGAGCCCGCGGTCCTCACTGCGGCTGCCTGGGGTCCGCGTCCCCTCCCACAGCCTCAGGCTGCCTCTCTCTGCCTCCTTCCCTCACAGCCGGACCCCACCAGCGCCGCCTGTGCCCCCTGTCTCAGCGCTCCACCCCGAGGCCTCCGCCTGGGGCTCCGGCAAATGTGGTGGGCGCCCTGCCTGTGTCCCCTGCCTGGGCTGGGGGCGGCTCCTCCAGACACTGCAGCTCCCTGCCCAGGGGCTTCCCCTCCAGCCAGGGATAGGCTGGACGGTTTGAGGCAGGAATGCCCAGGGGACAGTTCACCTACTGCTGGGGACGTGGTGATGGGTGCCCAGCACAGTGAGTCCACTCCGAGTTCCGCTGCTCACTTCCCACGTGGAGCCCCAGGGGGAGCGAGCCCGTCCCAGCGACTGGCTCTGCCATTCACCCCGCTCTGGTCTCCTGCCCTCCTCCGTACCCCTTCCCCACGGCTCTGCCTGGGTTTGCTGGGTTCACCTCCCAGGTAAACTCCTCGCCCCTTGAGTCCGTACCTGGACCTGCTTCCAGGGGGACCCGGGTCAAGGCAGCCCTCGAAAGAGATGGAAGACACTGTTTTAAGCTTTGCCATGAAAAACACTTCATTTCAATTATTTGATGAGTAACGAAGAGTGTACCTTTCATTTCGAAGTACAGTGGCCCCGCTGATCGTTACAGCTTCTTTTTTACAAACTCAATCAAACACGGCAGCGTGTGTGGAACACCCTCTGTGTGCAGCACTCCCCAGGAAGCTTGGTGATTGACAAGCCTCGGGGCCGCCCACAGAGGGCTCCGCGGGAGAGGGAGTGGACCTCAGGGGTGTTACTAGGGTTATAGAAAATGGCAAGTGTGCAACAGGAATACTGTTTCCTTTTTCTTTTAAAAATATGTTGTTTTAGCCCTGGCTGGTGTAGCTCAGTGGATTGAGCGTGGGCTGTGAACCGAAGCATCGCAGGTTCGATTCCCAGTCAGGGCACATGCCTGGGTTGCAGGCCATGACCCCCAGCAACCGCACATTCATGTTTCTCTCTCTCTATCTCCCTCCCTTCCCTCTCTAAAAAATAAATAAATAAAATCTTTTAAAATAATTCTACCTTTAGACAGACCCAAGAAGGCCATTGAGCATCTACAATGCTTTAAAAAAAATAAAAATATGTTGTTTTATAATCAAATGTTGAATGCGTACAAAAGACAATGGATTACATTGAAGATGTAAAGAGTAGCAATTCAAGCATCACGCACCCATCCCCCAGTTTCAGAACACGAATCCCCACACACCTCCATTGTTAAATTAACACGTAGAGGTTACAAAATAAAAAGTTAAATGTTCAGAGAAATAAAACACATGAATAAAAACAGGACTGAAGACTAAGAGACTGTCACTAACGACTGATCAGATTTGGAAAAGAAACAAATCGAACTTTAAAAACGAAAGACAGAATGATTAAGTATTAAGCCACCAATTCCGTGGCACTTGTTATGGGAGTCCTAGAAAACTTATATCTTTTTTTTACCCTGACTTTCTTCTGTTCTTAACGTACTCTTACTGTACCCAGTGTGCCAACTGGGCTGGGTTGCACCTGTGCTTAGAATTTTTTGCCAGTGAGGCCAAGGTCATGGACCCAGTCGCAGGGGGGAACACAGGAGGGGACCGTTTCTGTCCCTGCAGAATGCCCCCAACTCCCGGCAGCCACCAGACAAAACAGTTGGCCTGATCACAAGGCCAGTCCATCCAAGAGCAAGTCAGCGGGCCCATCGGCCCTTCCTCAAAACCGCCCCGAAGTCCAGGCCCGCTGGTGGGGATTCCACCTTCGCGACGTTGGCGAGCTCCCGGGGCTGGAACTGCTGGCCTCCCAGCCCCTGACCCATCCATGGGGAGAGCCGATTCCTCGCTGCTTCCCTCCGTGGACCCGCTGCACGTGCCGCTGAGGACGGACGGCAGCTCACCCCACGGACGGAGAAGAAAGTTCTCAAAACCTTCATTTCCCGTGAGGAGCTTGGACACCCTGCAAGCTCACGGAGAAGCCCCGCCCCCCGCCACGATGCCCCGCCCCCCGCCACGACTCGGCGGGGACCTGGAGGAGCGGGGGTCCCTCCCCGCGGGCGCTGCAGCCGGCTGTGCTTCTTCCCTTTTATTTTTCCCTTCCCGCGTCCTTCTTGCCTGATCGATAACTCCCGGAGCTGCACACCAGCGGACTTTCACCGGCTCCTTGATTTGCTGTGTACATCGGCTGAAGTGTTACGTTTTAGAACCCAATTTTTAAAAATCATTTACACTTCAGAGTAGAAAAATAGCAACATTACTGGGAGATTCAATTAAATTACCCCAGGTTAATGCGTTCACGGGCAGCAATGAATAACCACAAGTGAGCAGCCGATGAATAGACTATCAAGCTCTATTTCTTTCCACAGATCTATAGTCTATTTTGCGAACATATTAAAATATATTTTCTAATAGGGGGGAAACGAGACGGCCCCTTTGTTTACCCCTCTTTAGTGCCTACCGTCCCCAGGACGCGGGTTGCCTTAAAACCACAACAAAAGCTTTCATCTCGTCAGGCCCCAGAGGGCACTGGCAAAATCTCTCACTTGGGTTAACTTGGCTGAATATATTTAGCCAGTAAATTATTTGCCTTCCCAACTGGAAGAACCAATATGCATTTATGTCCTGGGAATGGTTTGTTTTACTAACTTTATGAGTGAAGACCTCAATAGTAGCAAAGTCAGGGGACATTTAATTAAGTTATATTTGCTTTTTCATGATCTTTAGCTCTAGCTTATAAATCAAGAATCAATGAGTACTTAATTTCCTCTTATAGCATTAAAAGTAATTGCTTCATAAATTCACTTTAGTAATCCAAATATTTGCACACAGTATAGCACAAAGAGAAGTTGTTCCACTGATGAGACCCTAACTTTTATTTTATTAGTGTAAAATGGAGCTTGCTCGTTTTATAGCTTATGATTTTCCTGGCTGCCTCAAATTCCTTTTTAAAGCAGACAGGATATAAATTTAAAATAAACACAACTTGGAAGGGGGGAAAAAGCTAGTCTGCGTATTTAAAATATAAAAGAAGTCTTAGTTGTAGATGTATTTCTGCTTAGCGGCGTATAACTACAATAGGTAAACTCTCCCCCCCCCCCCCCAAATTTTGTATGCTTGAAAGGCAGCAAAAATGTTTTCAAGCCTGATTTAACCTTTGCTTTACCTGCATATTTTACTGTGGGGGAGGGGAGGGGGAGGGAAAACAAGTGTTCGTAAAGTCCTTATCTGTGCTGCTGAGCCACTGGCTACTGCTGAGCTCACTCTGCCCCAAGGGCTGAAAGGTTCGTGTTCTTAAGCTGCTCTGTGCATAATATTTCCTTAAATTTAAATAGCACATGAAGATTTCTAAAATGCATTTCTGATCTCTGAGTCATTGAAGCGTCCAGGAACCAGAGACCGTGTTCCTGGCGGTGCAGATGAGAACCAAAGGGAGGCAAGGTCATTTGGCAGCACGGCGCTGAGCTCCGCGGGGGAGGGACCCAGGTCTTCCGATGGCCAGGCCAGGGCCACCACCGCCCCACCGTTCCTATGATCAGTGCACTGTTTCATTCAACACGTGTATTTTAGCGCCTACTATGTGCCAGCTGCTGGGGCGGGGGGGTTATAGTCCAGCTAAGGCATGGATGGACCTAGAAAACATTATGCTGAATGACAGAAGCCAGCACAAAAGACCACATATTCCAATCCCATGTATTCGAGATGTCCAGGAGAGGCAAATCCATAAAGACAGGAAGTAGGTCAGAGGCTGCCTAGGGCTGGGAGGGCGGGCGGAGGGATGCGGGAGCGGAGGGATGCAGGGGCGGAGGGATGCAGGGGCGGAGGGATGCAGGGGCGGAGGGATGCAGGGGCGGAGGGATGCAGGGGCAGAGGGATGCAGGAGCCGAGGGATGCAGGGGCAGAGGGATGCAGAGGCCAAGGGATGCAGGGGGAGGGGGCAGAGGGACGCGGGGGGCGGAGGGATGCGGGAGCGGAGGGATACGGGGGCAGAGGGATGCAGGGGCGGAGGGATGGGGCTGGGGCAAAGGAAACGTTTTAGAATCGACTGTCATGGTAGACGTCCAACTCCGGGAATGTAAACGGATTGAACGGTACAAGTGAAATGGGCAGACTGTATGGTGTGTGAATTATATTTCAATAAAGTGTTTTTTTTAACACTAGACACAGGGACTTGAGAAGCCACGCACCCAGCCCCCCATGGGCGGCTGCGAACCCAGCTCCTCACCAGCTGTCGCCTGAGCACTGGCCGCCTCTGTGCGCTTGGCCACATGCCCCGGAGGCAGCGCCTGCCTGGCTCTAGGGACAGCCCTGGGGCCGAGGTGAAGCCACCGAGTTGCTCCCCGCCCCCCCACCCCGCTCCTGCCTCTCCACAGCACCCCCCTGCCCCGGTTTCATGGGAGCGTGGAGCACATGGGTGTGCACGCGTCACTCAGGCACGGTCGTCTCTTCCGCTGCCTCTCGACGTCAGTGCCGGGCTCCAGCGGCACAGGTGGCGGCAACCCCAGGGGAAGGGCCCGTAGCCCTGAGCTCTGGGCTGGGCTCCCCCATGTGGACGGATGTCCGTCAGCTCCCAGGATCCTGTCCCCTGCTAACAGCAGCGCAGGTGCTGCACCCAGCTGCGTGAGGCTCCTGGAGGCCTCCTGCCAGGCACACCTGGGCCGGCAGCTACACACCACGGATCCACCGTCTGAATGGCCAGGTTCCGGAAACTTAGCCGTGTAAAGATCACCATTGCAGTGTGTCTTCCTTTAATGTGTCTTTGTGCGAGGGCGGGGATCTGCCTGCATCCTGGCTCCTGCGCCTCTGCCTGGTGAAATCTTATACACGTTTTCACAGGCCCCACTCAGGGCCACCCCCTCCACCAGCCGGTCAATAATTCCCTATGCCTTCTCTTCAAGTTGAGGGTCAATGACCCTGTAATAGGATCGGTCTTCTATGAGCCAGGGGCGGAGGTCCCAGAGTGTCCGCCCCACCATCCCGTGGCCCCTGCCCAAGGCCCTCGGTCCGTGGAGGCGCCGTCCAGCTGGGCTTGTTCAACTTGAATGAGGTCAGGCATTTCATGAGCAGAGACTTGGATGTGGAGCACGTAGGCAGAAGCGTCCGAGTGGTGCTTCCAAAAGCCTGAGAAGAGCCACGTGTCTCCTTCACGATATCAAATGTGACAAAGGGGGGAGCTCGCACTGCCCGAGGTCCCAGACAGCCGTCAGAGTGGCGGATTTCCTCTGGAGCCCGGTGGAACCATCAAGATTTATTTTCTAAAATATCCTTAAATAAACACTACAGAAACTTTTGCATATCCAACATAGTTATAGCTTAAGGCAGGAAACCACATTAGCGTGTTGAATTATGAGAATCCGCTGCAGCCTGCTGGCTGACAGCTCGTCACATTATTTGCAAATATTTTCTGGAACACTAACCTTGAAGGGTGCCAGCCCCATTCGGCGTAACCTTATCACAAGACAGGAACCGCGCGCGGAGAGGAGTTTCAAAGCAGAGAACGTTTTAGCTCCCTGCCACCTCGGCTGGCTGTTTGAACAAGGAGTACCCCCCCATCTCAGCCGTGAGCCTCGCCGTATCTCTTGGGCATTCATCTCTCTCTCTGTTCCGCTTTCAAAAGATAGTTTGCAGAAGGCCCCCTCTGTGCAAAATTGTGCCCTGGGCAGGAATCTGGGAGTACATTAGTCACATGAAAGAGGCTTTGTATCCTCCAACTTGCAATAACACAGTCGTGCAAAAATTATCTAGTCCTTTTGACAGAGAGTCTCTCATGGACACAAACAGGCAAAGTCAAAGTGGGAACGGATTTCGGGGCAAGCGGCACGGACCCTCAGGCCCCTCTGCCACCCCGCAGAGCGGGGACCTTCCAGTAGCTCTCAGCCCGGTGAAAACCGGGGTGGCCAAGTCTCCGGGGAGCGATTTGTCTTTAAACCCCAGTGTCTCCGCCTTCCAAACGCCTCAGATGTGTCCCCTGTTCTCTGGCATTCCACATGCTCTCCAGTGCCTTAGATATCACTCTTTGCACCAAGAAGAAAGATCGCTCCTTTCATGAAACGCTACTAGAGCCCATTGAAACCGTCTCAAAGTGGTTGGGGAGTTCAAGATTCCATCTAGATCGTTTAGCGACGTGGGCACATCTGACTCCTAAAAGTCAGCACTGTGCGAAATGTTCTAGCCGTGTCACTGTTGCCAAGCTAACGAGGAGATGCTCGTCACTTGGCTCAAATGTGGCCATGCTACAATGAAACAAAACTGACTGCCTCCAGAACAACCTTTTGTTCTCATCTCTAGAACCCTGCTTTGCACATTTGGTCCAGGTAAGAGCTCATCACTCATCCTGACACTAACCTATTTCACGTCTTAAATGGGGTCTGTGTTTAGTTTGCCCTCTCATCAATATCAGCGAGCCCATATTTCATCACCCTTCGAGGAATTCAACAGTTGTGTGAGCACCTACTATGTGCTCGGTGCCGTGTTGTTAAGTAGAACTGTGTTCCACAGTGCCCAGGCATGGCCATTGTGGCAAACAGCGTATCTAATGCATCGTTGCTAGAGCATAGCATTTCCAATGACTTCACAAATGAACATAAAAGCGCATTGTTTCATTTCACTTATCCGTTCTAGTATGTTCTAACCACATGTTCTTTTTTTAAAAGAATTTGTTTATTTATTTTTAGAGAGGGAAGGGAGGGAGAAAGAGAGAGAGAGAAACATCAATGTGCGGTTGCTGGGGGTCATGGCCCGCAGCCCAGGCACGTGCCCTGACTGGGAATCGAACCTGCGATGCTTTGGTTCACAGCCTGTGCTCAATCCACTGAGCTACACCAGCCAGGGCATAACCACATGTTCTTAAAAAGCAAATCTACACAACTGCTATGTGCATGACCTTGTAGTGAGCATAGAAGGGGCCGAAGACAGGCCCCTCCACCGAAGGAGTTCATAAACTACTTCAGAAGCAAAAGCGTATACTTCATAACAATGTGAACCATAATAAGCTCCACAATAATCATACCAGAAGCATAGGAAATTTATCAAGAGAAGAGAGGCAGGAGTAAAATTCATGGAACACCTCCTGTGAGCCAGGGCGTCTCACACACTCCGGGGTCTCGGCCTAGGCACGCGTGGCTGGCTCCCAGCTGACAGCCCAGGACACCCCCGCAGCGTGAGAGTGAGAAAGGGTTCCCACCCCAGACAATGCCTGCCACGGTCACCACCGGGGAGGAGAGTTGTATCAAAGACACCTGCAAAGTGTTACTTAGACAGACACATGTGTTTCTCTGTTAGGACTTAGTGAAGTGCACATACACGCACCCGAGCCTATCCTCGGACTCTCTCCTGGGCCTAACCACGCGTGACTGGCACACGTGGATTACGCCGGTCACGGTAACTGATCTCACCCTTTACCCTCGAGGACTCGGAGTCGGCAGGGCATTCCCTGGAGACAGCCGAGTCCGTGAGGGGCCGGGAGGGAGTCTGGACTCAGGGTCCCTCTGCAGCTGTGGAGGTGATGGTGGGGGGGTTGCCCTTTTTCTCTTAATACCGTGTATTACACCGGATTGGTTTTTATGTGTCGAATCAGCCTTGCATCCCTTGGATTAATCCCAGGATACAACCCGATCACGACATGCAGTCCTTTTCCTGCGTTGGTGGATTCAACGTAGCAGGATTTTCCTGGGACGTTTCGTGCGTGTATTCAAGCCACATCGGCCTTGGCGTCTCGCGATGCCACCGTGTGGCTTGGGTCTCGGGGTGATGGCGGCATCTAGGACGGCTTGGAGCGTGAGCGCCCGTCGGCGGTGTCCGGGAGACTCAGCGAAGAATCTGTGCCGGCTCTCCTTCCGGGTCCGGTGCAGATTACCAGCAAACAAACCTGGTCCCGGCCTTTGCGTTGTGGGAAGTTTTTTTATTCTGATGTACTCTCCTTACTCATATTCAGAGTTTCTGTTATTTAAGTCTGTGTTGGTCATTTCTGTCTTTATAGAAATTTGCCCATTTCACCCAGATTATCAGATGTGTTGGTGTATATTTCTTCAAAATATGACTTCTCATCCTTTTTATTTATTAATAACATCCCATCTTTTAATTCTGATTTTAGTAATTTAAGCCTTCTCCTTTTTCTGGTCAGTCTAAAGAGTTTCCAATTTTTTTTATCCTGTTGTTTTTCATTGATTTTCTCTATTGTGGTTTTTTTTTTTTTCATTTACCCCTTGCACAATATATCTTTCTCTAACCCTCGATTTTTAACCCATTTTGTCTTTGGATCTAAAATATGCTTTTATAGACAGTATATAGTTGAATCATTTTTATTCTGTTATTCATATTTGCTTTTTAATTGGAGTTTTAATCCATTTACATTTTACGTAATTACTGATAAGATAGGATTTATATCAGTCATTTTTATATTTGCTTTATATATGCCTTATGCCTTATTTCTCTATTCCTTCATTATCACTTTTTTCACGGACCACTTTAATTCCATTGTTATTTATTTTGTTTTTGCTTTTTCTGTGTATTTATTTTCTGAGTGGTGGCCCCCAATACTTTTAACTCACCTCTTAGTTGACAACAATACAACATGGATTAATACCAAATTAATTTCAGTATTATACCGAAACTATGCTCCTAAAGAGCTCCATCGCCTCCCCGTTTTTGTCGTGTAGCCCCACCGTGGAGGGCCGCACTACAGTGCACGTGTCGTCGACCTTGAGCCAGGCACGGACGGAGTTATTCAAGACACAGGACAAATCAAAGCAGCAAAACGCCTGCCCTTCAGGGGCTCATGGTCTTGTCTAGGGAGGCAGACACAAGACGCAAGCAGACCCATAGGTCGGGTGCCGAGCCTGCTGGCTGGTGGGTGAGTGCCGGGGGGAATAAGGCCGGGGTGCCAAGGGTGGTGGGGGAAGGCCTCCATGAGAGGGGCACCTCAGAGCTGGGGCCAGGGCGTGAGGGGACAGCCACGCAGCTCCGTGTGCTAGCCAGTGCTGAGAGTCCGGAGTCCCGGTGCCGGTGTGCCCCGGAGAGCAGCAAAGGGGGTTGTGGCTGGAGCCGGGGAGAGGAATTCGAGCCGTCAGGGACAAGGAGGGGGCAATGGCAGAGGGTCGCTCTGGGGACCCACTTTAACTCCGAGGGCCGTCGGGCCGTCGGCAGGTTTTCGAACACAGGACGGACATGACAGGAAATGAACTCGGGGAACGGGATTGGGGGTGGGGGAGAGGGTCTGGGGACACCTTCCCAGCAGGAGAGTGTCGGGGCCTGCTGCTCTTCAGGACTGGGTGGGGTTTCTTCTTGGTTACCCCATTTGCTCTGTTAGATCCGGGATGCTAGGGAGAAACAAAGGACCAGGCAGCCCCCATTGCGGGAGGAGAAGGAGGCCGCCACGCTTACCCACGTTTTATGGCTCAGGACACACACGGGCAGCTTTGCCCCAGATCATAAAACGGAACAGCGGGGAGAGAGGGCAAGACACCAGGCCCCTGTTCCCCGCCCAGACGCACTCACCTGGCAGGTACCAGCACGGAGGCACCTGCCCATGCAGGGGGCCATGGATGGTGGCTGCCTGGGACAGAATCCCCCCTCTCTCCCTACCCCCTCCCCTCCAGACAGGGAGGGAGAACGGAGAGCCTCAGGAGAGTGAGAAATACAGACAAATGTCACGGAGGCGCTTTGTGGACGACAGAAAGATGCTAAATAACAGTAAACGTCGCCGGGAAGGTGCGGCATCAGTGACGAGGGGAGGATTTCCGTCCCCATGACTCCAGTTTTATAAGGCCAGCTGGGAGCCCACAGTGTCCCCCGCCCCTGTCCACCTGCAGATGATGGAGCTCTGCGCCACCCCCCACACACCAATCCCCACCCCCAGCCTGGCCTGGGCTCCCCCAGGACACCTCTCATCACGACCGCATGGGCTGCAGCTGTGCGCAGAGTAGCAGGGCCCAGGACATCTTCTCGCTGGGGTGGCTCTCCGATGGCTCGCCCCTCCATCCTAATGGAGCCCGTCACACAGGGGAAGTAGACGACCAGGGGGCTGTGACAGTCAGCCCCCCTTCTACCCTGTCCCCCGCTCCCCAGGCCAACCACACTAACGGAGATCAGCTAGTTCATATGTCACGGGGAAGCAGCGCACGCGCTGGGGCTGCAGGGGCTCCCCATCCCACTTCATTCCATTACCCCGTGTGCACCGCTCCATGCCCTCCCCCTCCCGCTCCTCTCGGCCACCCCGTCTGCCCACGGACCCCGCTCCTGACCCTGACTCCTTCCCCCGTCACATCCGTGTCCACAGCCAACTCACGTATCGACCGGCGTTCACCGGGGGCCACAGGAAGTCCTCCTGGATTGAGACAACTGCTCAAAGCCTGTCACTTGCGGACGCCCCCAGCGTCACCTCCTGGTCTCTCGTTCCCTTTAGTTAACGGAGAGGCGCTCCGTGTGCCTGTTGGTTCCTTTTGGCCTGGCTGGCTGGGTGGGGCGAGTCCTGCCCAAATGATGGGAACACGGAGACGCTTCATCCCGTCATTCGCCCAGGACACGAGTATCGATGGAGAAGTGCAGTGCACCCGCTGGGACGAGGGGGACCATGGAATTCAGACGTGGGTGGGCATGGAGTCGGATTTGGAGTGGATTTGGAGTCAGACGTCTCTGTTGAGTTGCATAAGATAAAATTTAAAAATCACGTAATAGGTCTGGAATTCTTTTTACCTGAAAGCCACTCCTGTTCGAAATGTCCAGGTAGGTCACTGAGTGAAATTGGAGTTCCCCAAATTTGTTGTGGAACGCTGCACCCAGCCCCCTGCTTGGCCGACCCTCATCTCTTCCTTGGAAGCTACGTATGGGCGGTCCAAACACACCCCCTGGGTTGCGCCTCTCCGCCCCGGCTCGTCCCTCCAGAACTCGGTCTGTTCCAAAGAGTCTCAGAAGCAGGCTGGGCCGCCCACGGAAGTCCCTTCACTCCACCAACAGCCACTGCAGGAGCGAGGAACTACGGAGGAGCACATGACTCCTGTTTGCTCTTCCACTAACGAAAGACCAAAGCCACAAAAAAACACCAATCCTCCCTCTCTCATCCTACTTTGCCAAATCAGCTGCTTAAAAAGGAGGCGGGGCATCCCACCGAAAAAAAACAACCCCGTGCCGGCTGAGATGGGGTCATTCGCTTGTTTATTTAAACTGTTTGAAGGCTAACACATTCACAAAGATGGAACATCATTTCACAGGCAAAGGAGAAGTCTGTTACCCAAGTAGTTTGTACCCACCCGCACCTCCCCATTCAGGTACAGAACCTCCGTTTGGAGCTACCTAAGGCATTCCTCCAGCTTCTTCGCACAAATCAAGCAAATAGTGATACAGATCCTTCTCTCATGCACACCCACCGCACACACCTTACACACGAGTAACCGATTGTAGACACTATTCTGTCTCAGTCTTTTTCTGCACAATGCTGTCTTGGAGACCTCCACCCCAAATAGAGGCTGTATGGGTACATCATTCATTTCACCAGCCTCCTACTGATGGGGTGGGGCTGTCCCCGGGCTCCTCCTGTTAGGGTGCTGCTGTGAACACCCTGGTGCCCAGGTCATCTTGCATGTGGGCTAGTGAATCTGGGGGACCAGTTCCTGGAGCTGGGGTTCAGGGATACGGCCGGGTAGCCTCCAGAAGGGTAGCACAGGTTCACGGGCTCCCGATGGCAACCCAGAGACACACCTGCTTCTCAAAGCTTCCCCAACAGAGCATCACCAAACGTGCGTTTCTTCCAAGCCAGTCCATGAAGGATGGAGTCTCCGTTTTTTATTTGCCTTTCTCTTAGCATGAGAGGGGTCGCGCCTCTCTTACATGCTAAAGAGCAATTTCTGTGTCCCTTTCTGTAAGCTGTCTGTTCAGGTGTTTTCGTTCTCTGGTCCATTTCTAGGAGCTCTTTACGTATTGGGAAGCTTGCTCCTTTCACTACGATGTGACGTGCAATGTAGCTGTTTGCTCGCAGGTGTTTCTGTTCGCGCTCTCGTTTGCGGGCAGCGCAGCTTGTTTGGCTGCACGAGAGGCCGCCGTTACCGTGTCGTCAGATTCATCAGCGTCTCCTGCTTCGCTGTTGCAGTTAGAAAAGCCTTCTCCGCTCCAAGATGGAGCGGGAATTCTCCCGTTTTTCCTTCCAGTAAACTCATGTTTTCCTGTTGTACACATAAATCTTTGATTCGTTTCCATCTAGCCTGAGGTGCAGTGTGAACTTCAGAGCCCTTCTCTAGATGGCTCCTCTCCTGCCTCGTCGCCAGGAGACGGGCACGTTTGCTGGTCCCTCAGAGAAGACGGCCAGCTGTGACGGGCAGCGGCTCTGCCTTCCGTCCCTCCGCACACGCGGGACGAGAGGGCTTGTTCTTGGTGCATCCTCTCCCTGCTCCGCCCTCACACCCCAGGAACTCCGAGTCACCGTCCTTGTCACATCCTTCCTGCCACTCACCCAACCGGTTTGGTCTCTTATCTCTTTCACTGTGTTTTTTAGGGAAGTGTGCCATCCGTGCAGAACAGCCCACAGATCATAAATAGCTTTATGAAGTTTTGCAAAGGGAACACACCCAGGGAACCTCCCCAGTTCAAGACCTGGAGTCCCAGCATCTCCGAGTCCC
This sequence comes from Phyllostomus discolor, assembly GCF_004126475.2. Lineage (NCBI taxonomy): Eukaryota > Metazoa > Chordata > Mammalia > Chiroptera > Phyllostomidae > Phyllostomus > Phyllostomus discolor. The sequence continues at coordinate 171,114,440 of NC_040907.2, read as the reverse complement.
TTCCCATCCCCCCACCCAGGGTCCAGCCCCAGCGGCAGCCACTCACCTGGTCTAGCGCCACAGGTGAGCTCGCTCGCTGGTGCCCACATCAACTGGACACGCCGGCTCGTCCTCGCTTGCACCTGACTTGTTCCCTGGCGTTGTGCGTGAGGTCTGGCCACGTGTTCCGTGGTCCAGCTCTTCATTGGCTCTGTCGGTGGGCAGCAGTCCACTGTGTGCATGTGACACAGGTACCACTCCATCCTCATGCCGACGCCCGGCTTGTTTCCCCTCGGGGACTATTATGAGAGCAGATGCCGCCACTAGGCTTGCCCTGCCTTTTGATGCCCCTGGGTGAGCTTCCTGGGGGGCAACACCCAGGAGCGGGATTCTTGGGTGTCAGGGTTCGCAAGTGCTCAACTCTGTCTCCATGGCTTACAGTTCCTGTTTTCAAAGTCCCCTGCACGAACGTGTAGTCAGTTAAATCCACAGTTACACGTGGTCAGTTCACCCCTCGGGTCTCTCCCGAGTTCGGAGAGTCTCCGTCCGCAGCCTCTCTGAGTGCTCCGTGTGCCCCCTCGGGGTCCGTCCCCTCCCTGGCCCCGTCTCACAGCAGGGGAGCCTCACATTCTTGCAGCTGAGAAGGTTCTCGGATGAATTTGCAAACGGCTGAAGCTATCATAATTTACAAAGCTATTTATTCAACAATTCAAGCTTCACTCCTGCATTCTTACAACAGTTTTTAGAACAAGAATGGGGTTTGTGCCCTGGCTGGTGTAGCTCAGTGGATTGAGCGCAGGCTGCGAACCAAAGCATCACAGGTTCGATTCCCAGTCAGGGCACATGCCTGGGTTGCAGGCTACGGCCCCCAGCAACCACACATTGATGTTTCTCTCTCTTTCTCCCTCCCTTCCCTCTCTAAAAATAAATAAATAAAATCTTTTTTAAAAAGGCTCAAGTTGTATAATCAGGAATACACGTGCGGTTCCAGGTATATGCAGGGAAGAAGTGGGACGGGGTGGGGAATGAGAGACAGACGTTGAGCTGGTCAGAGAGCCCTGAATGCCGCCCCGAGGGCTTGGACTCCATGCTGCGCATGCCTGGGGCAGGGTGATGACGCAAACAGATTGGCGGCAGTGTACAAAATGTGTAACTTGGTACAATTTAAAACACTAAATTGGCATTCTTTGGTAAGAAAATACCATTTGGGACACTGAAGGGTCCTCACTGGGATTCCTAGCCGCTGGCTGCAGGCATGGGGGAGAATGGTTTTAGGGCAGAAAGATTCGGGGGGCGCCAAGCAGGTCCCCTTGTTCGGTTGGGTCAGGTCAGGTCAACTGATCAAAACGGTTCAATCAGAGAATCGGTAAAAAAAAAATCCATAAATAGCTTAAACGTCATATTTAAATTAAAACAAATGTATTTATATGTATTTGAGAACATTCTCACAGGTGCAAGACCTCTTTTGTGAGTGTAAAGTACTGAGAAGCATTTCAGATGTATTTTCACATACATGACCTCATTAATACATTGGCACCCATTTTTATTTTTGAGACACTTTATAATAAAGCAAGCACTTAAAGGCGCTTACAAATAATCTTTCTGGGTATTCTTCTAGAGTTTGGTGGCTTTTCACTTTTCAATTGTCGTGACTTTTGACGATCGTCGTGACCTCTCCTAATCCTGTAGCAGTTTTTCAGTGACTCATGTGCATTGAGTCTTTTTAGTAGACAATTTTTATTGTACAGACATAATTACTTCTCTTTCCTTCCTCATATTTCCCAGTTCATTCAACATTTAACTGAACTACCTGGTGGCAATTACTAGCACAGCTGACCCAAGCTCACAGGAGCTGACCCTGCGCCTCGATGCGGGGGGGAGGGGGCGGAGGAGGGGTGGGGGGACACGCACAGGTGCCCCCATGAGTGGCCTCTGTCTGGACCAGCAGCAGCACCCCGGGCGCCTGAGAACTTGCTGTAAGAGCACCTCGCCAGCCCACCCAGACCTGTGGAGTCGGGAACTCCAGGGGTGGAACCCAGAAATCTGTCTTAGCAAGCCCCCAGGGGATTCTGACGCCGCCCCCCCCAACTTTGGAGACCCGCTGCTCTAGAGACATAAGAAGAGGGAGGGGGAGAGGAAAGGCAGGGTCTGGGCGTCAGCCGGGTCCAAGGCAGCGGCAGAATTGGAGGAAGACAAGAAAGCATTGCGGGTAGAGTGTGTGGAATAGACATCAGATCGGGAGGGACCCAGGGGAGTGACAACAGTGGGAATGACCCGGGAGTGTCCTGAGGGCTGCAGCTCTGGGCCTCTGCGGGTCACCCAGTTAGGTCCCAGCTCCTTGCAGCAATGCGTCCCTCCCTGGCAGAGGACGGGCACGGGGAGATGGGGAGGGGATGGCCACACCCCTGGTGGGGAGGCAGGCTGTGGTTCTGACCACGCCCTCTCCTCCCGGTCTTGTTGCCTTTCGTTCTGAGGCCTTGAAACCACCCCCGCACCCCCCTCCCGCCCCACACAGACATCTCCGCGTCCCCAGAGCCGAGTGCCCCTGGCACAAGTCGCTGCTTTCCGGGCGAGTGGGACGATGAAGACGTTTCAAGAAAAGTCCTCAGGGGCTCCTGACCGCCCCAGGGGGAGCGGTGCGTCTTTCTCCAGCGTGCATAGGCGTGCTGCCAACCTTCAACCCCAGCCCACTCTCGCGGGGCTTGGAAAACACATCAATGTGTCTTGGCACTCAGGGAGCAAACCGCTAGGGGCCAAATATGTTTACATTTTAAATAAGTCCCGTGAGACTTCGGGGCTAGAGGATGAAGGCCCTTCCGTTTGAGCTGGAGCACCTCCGAGTCTGTTCCTTTCTCCCGTGGGTGGTATCCAGAAACGCTGCGTGCCTACGGGTCGGCTCACGTCCCCCAAAGGATGTGACATCAGAGAGCCTGAAGAAATCACATTTGCTGTTTTCCAAAAGACATGGCGAAAATGTGGTATCAGTAGCCTAGATCACACAGGACAGTTGCGTTTCTTTCTTTTTTTAAAGTGCGTTTACTGGCAGGAAGGAAAAAAAAATAGCCATCACGGAGGGGAAAGCTGCTTTCTGCCTAATACACGATTCCGCTGACAGCCCAAAGGAGGAGGTAATTCCGCGGGAAACTGGCAAGCCACACGGCGATCGCGATGAAGCTGTAGGCTCCTCGAAACACCCACAGACGCTGCCGTCTGAGGCTTAGCAGTCACAAACCATCAGATCCAACATGTATATTTATGGGCTGATAATCAGCTGACGTTAACAGACGAATAAACACCGTCATGTTCAAGTTTAAAAGGAAGATACAAACAGGAGAAACAGGGCCGACACCCCCCCCCCCCACGCCGTTTACCGTGTTCCCCTCCCTGGAAAATAAAGGGGAGGGAAGCTTTATGATTTTAATGGTTAAGTCGTATCCACTGTTCTGTCTTATCTCAGCTGGCAGGGCTTCAGACAGATTTCTTTGCTGCTTTCCCCCCACATGAAATTTGCACTGTCAACCTGTCTCATCAGTTAGGAGAATTTGCATTCAAGTTCCTAGATTAGAGATAATCACTCCGCGGCCGTGTCAGCCTAGTCAGCCCACAACGGAGCCTAGGAAAACAAAGTAGTTCGACCATGTCTTTCGGGCTGATAGCAATTACTCGGTAATTTCACCCCCTGTCACTTCTCACCGCTCCCGCTCAGACACCTCGCACCGCACCCGAGTCGCCAGCCTCCGGCTGCGCAGCTTCCGCGGTCTCTCCCTCGTCATCCATCTGGACCGAACTTCTCTGCACCTCGCGGGTTGCGACAACATGCCCAGAAGAAAGGTGCCAAGGGAAACTGTAGATGCTGGGCTAATGCAGGGGTGACCATTGTGATGGTGATAGTGACGATGGTTTTATCCCAGTGCCATGGGAAGTGCACACACAGTGTGCATCTGTCCCAGGGTCCGGTGGCCAGGGTCTCTCGCCATGCAGCTCTTTTGAAAAGCCAACCGTAGCTGCATGCCCGTGTTCAGAGCAACATGATTTGCAATAGCTAGAAGGCGGGAATACACAACGTGTGTTCTATGCACACAGTGGAATGTTACAGAGACTGAAAAAGGGAGGGGGAGTTCTGACACCTGCTACAATGTGGCGTGGCGTTAAGGGCATTATGCAGGGTAAAATGAGCCGGTCACGACGAGAGCCCTGCTGTACGAGACCCGGCCCAGCGCAATTCGCAGAGGCAGAAAGTAGGATGGTGCTGACTGGGAGGCGGGGGTGGGGAGCTGGGGTCGGCGGGGATGCGGAGCTGCAGCTCCGAGAGGCAAAGAGAGTTGGGGCATGGGGGGGTGGTGGGCGCCCATCAGCAGGGTGGGCCCTCTCACCACCACGGGGCTGCACCGCTAAAGACAGCCAGACAGTAAACTTTGTGTTATGTGCACTTCACCACAATTAAAAGTAAAAATGTTTTTTTAAAACAATGAAGCTCTAAAAACAGCAACAACGACAAACCCCGACAGCAGCCTTCCAGGTCAAGACCGAGGCCCCGTTAAAATAATATTGCAGGAACTGAGAGGGTGCAGGCACTCACACCGAGGGAGGGGACCAAACGAGGCCCCCACCTCCTCCTTCCCTGCTAACCGTGCCCCAGTCTGGGGGCTGAGGTGGCAGCCACGATGTGTGACCTCAGGAAACGACGCCCCCTCCAGCCTCAGAGAGTGAACTGCGGTTGGTCTGGACCCGTTGTAATAATTCCACTGCCTTTCAGTAACGAGTGTTGTCGTAGTTCATTCGGGCAGCCGTATCAAAGCATCAGAGACCAGGTGGCTTACAAACAACAGGTATTTATTTATCTCCATCCAGGAGGCTGGAAGTCTGACACCAGGGGGCCGGCACGGCCGGGTCTGGGGAGGGTGCATCCCTCTTCCAGGCTGCAGGCTGACTGCCCACTTCTCGGGGGTCTGCTGGTGAGTGCGCTGGGAACAACACCTGTGAGGGAACCAGGTTCGGGCACAGGGATAAAATGCTGCCCACCTCCCCCACCCGGCCACCACTCCCTGCTATGGTCCCTTCGGGGACCAGTATAAGACACACGTGGACCAAAGCCAATGGAATCTCCATGCGCCTGCCCTTGGGTCTACTATAGCACAGCCCACAGGGATGGGCTCGCAGTGAGCACAATACTCAAGGTAGCTCACCAGCACAACCTGTAGCATGCCATACGCGTGTGCGGGTCCTGGCTATGGTCCGGGGTTTTTCTGTGAACCGGGCTGTGCCAAGGCCCTTACCTGCGTTATCACATGTGACACTCCTGACAACCCTAAGGGTTGCAGTTTTATTATTATTTTCATGTTACACACAAGAAAGCCGGGCTCTGAGAAGGCACCCAGGTACACGAGGTCTGTCTGGAAAAGGCCCAGCCACTGTTACTATAACAAGAACAGTTTGCACCACAGCACTGTAACCTGGCAGCCAAGGAGGGGGGACTGGAATGCACATGCGTGAACAAGGACAACCTCACTGTGCTAGTCAGTGGGGGCGTTAGATGCCACTGAGTGAGCATGAGTACTGTGTGGTCGTCGCATTTAAAATGAGCAAGGAGAGCAATGAAACTGCATCCAGTTTTGCATGAAGCTCGACCATTCCGCCATGGAAACTATTCAGATGATTCAGAAGGCCGCAGCTACAGGCTGCTGGTGACAGAAACCCCCACCGGGACACCTCACCCACGCTGAGCGTAGCGACACCATCAGTGAACGCAAGTTTCGTCTAAGGAGCTTCCGGGGGCTTCTCCTTCCCTTCATCCTGGAGACTGATGGGGTGGAGAGGCGCCTGAGGGTGGTTTTGCCCAGACAGCTTCCCGGGGCCGGACTTCTCGGGCGAAGCAGAGCGGGGAGGGGGCAGCCCTGCTCTCCTGCGCGCCCTCTGCTCAGCAGACCCCCCTCCTTCTAGAGTCTTCTCAGGGTTTCGGCTCAGCCAGGAGCCACATCCCCCCTCAGTTCCAGACTTGGAACCACAAACTCGAGCACGAGTGTTTAACTTGGGGGCATGGCAACCTGGGGGCGTGGAGTGCAGGGCTCCTCCCTGTGGCAGGGAGAGGTGGGCGTCGCCTCCCCAGGCCCTAAGCCACCAAGGCCATCGGAGCCGAGTTCCTGCACCCCTTGTGTCCCTGCCGACCCATCACCAGTCATCCCCTCGGCCTCCCTCCCCAAAGGACATCTACATAACCATCACTCTCCCTCTGGACTGAAGGGGTGAGTCGCCCTAAAGTTCACGTGCCGGAGCAATACAGCCCCACGTGGAAGTCTCTGGAGCCGGGGCTCTGGGCAGGTCACCAGGTCGTGGGGGTGGGGCCCCAGCGATGGACCGGTGCCCTTGCAAGAGGAGGTGAAGAGGAGAGCCGCTCTCTCCCTGCCACGTCAGGGTCCGAGAAGGCGGCTGTCCACCAGCCGGGAAGAGGACCCCCCCGAACCTGGCCATGCTGGCACCCAGGACTGTCAGCCTCCAGAACGGGGAGAAACAGAGGTCTGTCGTTGAAGCTCCCACCCCCCCGAGTCTGCAGTATTCACCGTGCGCATTCTCACCCTGCCTGGGCCTCCTCCTGCCCTGACGCTCCCACAGCCCACGGCGGCCTGCTCCACGGTCCCCCCGCCCCGGAAGAACCGCAGACGTCAGCCAGACAAACGCTCAGGCGCTCAGATACAGGTTCTGAGCCCCCCCCCCCTTACAAGTGGTGCCTCATACCCGCTGGCGCCCTGGGCGCCGACAGGAAGTCACTGGCGCCTGGGGTCGTCCGGCCAAGAGGAGTGACAGCCCTGGCTAGCGGGACAAGGTGTCGCTGACGGAGCACGTCATCCCCTTCTCCCGGTGGACCTGCATGCGGGCGAACGCACTGTCCTCGTGGCCTTCAGTCCCCCCCACCCCAAGACGGGCTCGTGTGCCTGGGGAGTGCACGCCTGCCAAGTCACAGGAACCGTGGCCCCGAGAACCTGCCACAAAGACAGGCATTTCTGGAAGCACGACTTGCCCGTGGAAGCCGCTCCACGTTGCCAAGTGCGGCAGCCGTGGTGTCAATAACGTCTCATTCGGAGGAGCCAACGCCGGGAAGACGGAAGACATCCCGCCCACCGCTTCTCAGCACGCACGCCCAGAATATAGGAGGCCGTCCAGAGAGGCCTTGGGAATCTCTGACGACTCTACTGTCCCCTCCGCCAGCCTTGCTTCTTCTCATGGCACCCTATGTCTGACAGCCGTCGGAGGACAGGGTCCGCAAAGACGTGCTTCCGGCTCTGCGGGGGTCTGCTGGGCTGTGTGTCACCGAGAGCGCTGGAAACCGTTGGCGTGAAAGACTTGTGTAATGGAGAGAGAAATGCGCTCACATCCGTGTGTAAAATAAGCAGATAAAGTGGTGCTCAGATTAGATTCGATTCCCCCCGCCCGGAATCGGCACCACCGGGTAAGTGAGTATGGCAAGCGATGGCAGGCATCAGGTGGCAGCCCAGGGAGAATGGGCGAGGCCAGCCCCGCCCGGGTGGTGACCGTTGGGTGACTTGGCCGTCCGGAGAGAAGCTCGTGGAAGAGATGGCAGGAGTCGCAGCACGACGCTCCCGAAAACCAGCGTGCCGTCAGCCGAGCTGCCCGTCCGCCGCCCCGTAGAGCCCCAGGCCCGACACTGAGCTCAGCTCCGCCAAACCCACCGGGCCCAGCAGGCCGGCTCGGCGGAAGCGAGACTGCCCGGCTCAGGCCTGTCTCCGCAAAGGTGAGGGAGCCGTCCCGTGGGTTCCGTTTTACCGGTGCCTGGGGGAATCTGAGAGACGTTTCGGAAGTTCCCGTGAGCCGAACTTCAGTGACAACAAGATGCCTTCCGAGGCTTCCACCGGGGAAAACACAAAACACGCGATGTCAGGGGAAGTCTAGGCGCTCTGCAGGGACCAGCCAACGCGTGTGGCCCCCCGGCCAGGCCTGGCCTAGTTTTCCGAAACATCTTCTGTAACCCTGACACCGGGGCCCTTGGAACCAATGTTTGTTAGCTTAAGTAGAGTAAGAGACGGGCTACGCTGGTTTGGAAACTCAGGACGCAGTGAGATATTTTTAAACATTCAGAATATATTCCCGACCAGTGGGATTCCAAGGGAGAGGGCCTGGTTCAAGGTGGAAATGAGCACCTTGCAAGGCCGTCGCCATGGCCTCCGACGTGCACACGGAAGAGCCGGAGACCTGAGCAGAAGGAGGTCCATTTCGGGCCTCACGGCTCCACAGACAGATGCAGTTTCCTCTTCGGTGTCCTGTTTTGTGAAAACCTGGTGCAATAATATTGCCCCACACTTGACCGAACCACCGTGTAAGGTCAAGTCAGGGGATAAATGGAAGCCTGTGAAAGGGGCAAGGTCAGAGTTCAAGGCTGTCCCGGGAGGGGGTGCGTAGGGAGGGGAGCTGGGGAGGAGGAGACCCTGGACAAGCAGAGGGGGACATCTGTGGTCACGCTTCTCTCTGACAAAGAAATGGGGTGATTCGCCCTTGAGAGCCACGGAAGGCAGCCCCCCAGACTGAGGAGGCGCTGCTGAAGGCCCCCTTCGGGCCCCCGCCCGCCGGCCGGAGCAGCGGGGCCCCCAGCACCGCCCTCGATGTGGAGACGAGGCGGCAGACGCCGAGAGCCTCGGCCTGGGAGAACCCCTCCTGCCAAAGTCGCTTCTGTGGCAGCACCTCCGCTCTGCAGAAACCTGCGTCCAGATGGACACTTTGACCTTGGCCGCGGCCACTCGGCTGCTCTGTTGGCCGTGCCGGGCCCGGGCTTGGCTGGCCTGCCGGGGAGGGGCGGGAGGGGCGGCCATCTGGTGCGGGAGGTGCCGGCTGACAGGTGGCTCGGCGGCAGGAGGACTCGCCAGGCCGAGACGAAGAACCTGAGGTGGCTGGCTGCTGCGGACCGTGAGGCTCACCGGAACCTCGCGGGCCCAGGAGGGTGGCGGGGGCGGGCGAGCTGGCACTGAGGAACTGGGTCACTCTCCTCACGGCCACCTCGGTGTGGCCCCGGTTGAAGTCCCTGGGGCACAAGACCGCCAGTGACTGAAGAGCCAGTACCCAAGGCGAGACCAGGGGACCAGGGCCACGCAGCAGGGGAAGGGGTCCTGCGGGCGGGGCCCCGATACAGGCACCACAGCCTGCAAGCTCTTGGGTCAACTCACGTTCAGGGTGGCCTCTGCTGACCACGCCAGTGGCTTCTCTTGGACTGAGGCCTGGTGTAAGTAAAAGTGACTCCTGGGGTGGAGGACACATAAAGAGGGACAGTGGCACAAGGTTTCTAAGCCTGGGGCGTGGGGTCCTGCCTCCGCCGGCCTGGTGTCACTCAGAGCTGGACACCTCACCAAAGGACGCCAGCTGGCCGCACCCCAGCATGGAAAGCAGGAGCAGCCCCGGCTGCTCAGCACGCTCGCTCTTGACCTTGGCAAAGCCACCGAGCTCTGTGGGCCACATCTGCTCCCCTAGCGGGTGAGGGAGGCGACCCTGGGAGGCCTTGGAATGAGGACTTGGAAGCCAGATAATTCTGGTTCGAGTCCTGGCTCTGCCACTCACCACGTACATGATCCTGGGAAGTTTTTTTTTTTTCTCACCGTGATAAAGTGTATAATGATGCCTCACGTACTCTGAGAACTGAGTGGAATAAAGCTCTCGGAAGAGTGGGCAGCACACAGCAGGTTAATCTCTCTCTCCAATCGCTCTTTCTTCTCAAGTCCCCTCAATTTAAAATTCTGAGTCTCTGCAGAGACGGAAGACCCCATCTTAGTCCGTAACATCTCTGGGTCCTATCCCGGGGCGGCTGACTTCGTTCGCACAGGTAGGGGGCCGCGTACGGAGACGGTGCAGGTGGCCTGCAGTCACCTGGGCTGGACGCATTTGGGCCGATCACCTGCACCTCCACAGGGGAACCGGTCAGCGCTCCCCACAGCCCCGGCGACCTTGTGGGCTGTGGGCGTCCTCAGGGGGGTCCTGCTCTCAGAGAGCCACACCCACCTGCCGTGGAAAGGGCGTGGTCTCCACAGCGATGGCCCTGGACCACGAGAGGACATCAGGACCACCTGAGAAGCTCTGCCGAGGACACACTGGCCAGCCCACCCTGGGCTCCCGGGCTGCAGCTCCTGGGCCTGCTCTTCCAAAAGCTGAGGCCTCACGGAGAAAAGTTAACTGAGAACGAGGGACAACCCGCATCAGAGGGAGATTTTAGCAACCGAGGAGAATTTGTTAAGAGAAAGGAGGAACCTGTCTAAAGCATTCTTCCAGAGCTACTTATCTTTACAAAACGGCAGATGAATAATTCACTCCTTTATAAATTCTACATCAATTTATTGACCACCTAGTAAAGCACGTGCCCCACTGCGCACGGGGGTTTAAAATCCCGAAGCTGAACAACCTGGAGATGAAATCTTCCAGGCTCGCCCCTCTCCAGGGTGGGGACGCGCCTCGGCCAATGTCACCCAGGCAGTGGCTGGAGAGACCTGGAGCCCAAGTGCCTGCGACCCCTCCCTGTCCTCCCCCCTCCCCCACGCCCCTGCCCTCCCCTCACCTGCCCCACAGGGAGCACAGACACGTTTTGTTTCACCTCCCAGTGTTCTCCTGCCGATTTCAAGGCAAAACCCAGATGTCCGTCTTCTCTTATGAAGACACAACCACACAGGACACTGGGCCTTTGTCTCTCACCCACTGGAATCTGCTGAGTCATGACCCCTTTCAAGGGAGCCGGGGTTCTCCTTGGCCACAGGCCCGCCTGCTGCTGAGCCTGTGTGTACGGCCCCTGCCAGCCCTTGAGACGATCGGTTTGTGATCCCTGCACGAGGGAAAGGAAGCTGGGAGGGAACAAGGCAGGGGCGCCTTCTCCCAGATCCGTGGGTGGGGAAGCTCAGACAGCCAGGCTCCTCGTTACCTTTGGGGCCAAACCTCAGACCTGTGAGCTCACAAGAAGAAGAATGGGGACGTGAAGACGAAAACGCCGAAGCGTGACTGGCATGCTGATGCATCCGGGGATTTCCACGGAGCCTGCAGCCTTGGGTCGCAGGACGTGGGGGTTCTTTTCCAGGGGACCTTGCGATCCCGTGGGCCGTGACAGGGCGAGGAGCATTCTGCACCTTCACTCCTGGCCCCACGAAGGCTGCCGCACGCAGGTCCTGCCCACGTCCCCTGCCACCGGCGGGGACCCCGTGTCCCCTTCCACCCCCGCCCACGGGATCCGGAGAGTGCGGTGTGCACGGGGAGAAGCTCCCCCCCCCCCCAGCATCTACCCCAGAGCCCTGAAAGGGGTTTACTCTGCACGTTAGCCGTGTCAGCAGAGCGGAAGGTGAATGTTTAACCTGCAGAGAGGACGCTGCTGGAAACAGCTGTTCTTTGCTGCAGGTGACACACGTGTTCCGTGGAAACAACCGCACAGAACCGGGTCCCGCTGAATGCCTGCCCCGCCCCTCCCACTTCCCAGACCAGGACCCCCGGAGCAGGGCCCGGCCCAGGCTTTGAACCCGGCCTCAGGGCCAGTACCTCACCCGGCCAGAAGCCTCCGGTGTACTTACTTCCAAAGGGTCGGGCTCTACGGAACCTCTGCAAACAGGAGCAGTGGGTCCAGTCCCCTGGGTCGTTTCACTGAAGGACAGTGGAGCTGGACCAGGGGCGACAGAGCCTTCGTTCCCTGGGAAATGTCACTGCAGAAGGACAGCAGCCCGTGCAGTCCGGGTCAGCTACCACGGAGGTGAGAGCTCCTGAGAGAGGACAGGACAGGTGTTTTGCTTGGTCCATGCCAAGGGGGTGGGGCGGGGGCAGGGGGGATGTGAGCAGCGCCGTTGTCAAGGTCACAGCTGAGCACGCGGTATTCTCTCTGTCCTGTCCCCTCGCGGCTGCTGGTCAGAGCCCTGCTGTTCATCCTTCAGGCTGGGCACCAACCTGCTCCCGCCCAAGTCCCTCCTGTCCCCCTAGTCACCTTCCGCAGCCCCCGTCACCCGCGGCGTGGGCTCCCACCCACAGTGCTGGCTCCCGCCCACCGCACGCCAGCCCTCTGCTGTCTCAGCACCTGCAGCGGCTGCCATGGTCCGAGGGCGGCTGCTGGAAAGCAGGCCCCACGTCCCACTCCTCTGCGTGTCCGCTGCCCTCGCTCCCCGCACGCCCCTGAGCGCCCCAGATGGTGCTGAGCCCGGAGGAGACGGTCAGCACGTGTTTGCGGAAGGAAGGACACGACAGAGTGCAGACGTGCGGGAGACACACCAGAGCGATGCAGTGAAGGGAGCTCCCCGTACAGAAGGTCCCCGGGCCAGGGCGTCCTACGGAAGAGCCTCCTTCCGAAGCTGGGAGTCTCCTGTCGGCTGGTTCCAGCAGGCGTGGTCTCCGAGCGCCCGCTCTGCGCGAGGCACCAGGAGCACTGGTTCTCCGGCGCTGCGTGAACACCGCCAACCTGACGGCTGAAAGCCGGGGTCCAGGGCTGGGTGAGGCTGGGAGCCCTCGGGCGCCGGTGTCAGGAGGCTCACTCTCACTCCCAAGGTGCAGCAGGTACCTGCGTGCCCAAGAGTGCATGCATCCTTGCCCCACCTCGTCCCCACCCTGCTCGGGACCACCACGTTTTAATACTCAGGTGGTGCTGCGGGTTAGAAGGCTCAACTGGGTGCTTCTCCTGGTCTCACCTGTGATAGCGAGGCATTGCTGCCCAGTGGCAGCTCGGGCCTCTGTCCTGCCCTACCGTCTGTCCGAGAAGAAGAGTCCATCGCACGTGGCAGTTCAGGGGCCTGCCAGTCCCCTTGGAGGCCAACCCTGGAGCCGACACAGGCTCCGTCTGCATCCTTTTCGTCAGTTCCGTCTCAGGGCCACCCGGGGGCCGAGGGGCGGGCCACTCGCCCCGCCTCTCACTAGAGAGGGTGGTAAAGAACCTGTGGCCGCTTTCACCCACTGCGGTGCCTGAGAGAAGAAACCATTCCCTGATTCCAGGATGGATTATGGCCATGGGGTGGTTGAATGCCCTGGACTAGGATCCAGGCGTTGCCACGTTCTCTGTCTCATCTTTGTCATTTATAGACAAAATGACAAAGTCTTGTCATCTTGGAGATCCTAATAATACCTGCCCAGCAAAGCCCTCTCCAGCACCTGCTCTGCACCAGTCTCTATGGCCGATGCTGCCGCTCCTAGTGAAGTTACATTCTAACCAGAGAAGCAGGTCGCTTGAAGAGGAAACACATAAATAATGGCCTGGAGTAAATTTACAAAGGGAAAGGAGAGAACCCTGAAACAAAGGACAGATTGGGGAGAGGGGGTGGGAGTTATCCAGGACACTGGCGTTAGAGCCCTGAGCCCTGAGGAGGAAGCTGAGTGCCAGGGGAGGGGGCCAGGGAGGAGGGGCTGGGGGAGGGGCCAGGGAGGAGGGCCCAGGGGAGAGGGGAGGTAGCGAGGCTTGGCGGGAGAGGGCTTTGTGGAGGGAACGCATTTGTTCGTGGGCTTACCGCTGACCCTGAAAAGTTAAGTCAGAAACAAAACACTGCGCCGCTAACTTGCAAGCGCGTGATGAGCCCAGGGCGCCAAGCAGGGGCAGCTCTGGGCCTGCCGGGTGTCTGGCGTTGGCCGTTTTTACTGAAGGCTCGCATCGTGGGGCACAGACAGTCCCCACATGGTTTTAAGAGTAACAAAGTGGAAGCGCGGCTCTCCCCAAAGCCCCGACCTCCCGGGAACATTCATTCCCCTGTGTCAGTGCCACGGGGACAAGGGAGGTGGGGGTGATGCTTCAAAGCCAGCACCCCTTTACCGTCATGTCACCCCCTTCTCACGGGGCAGGTACCGTCAGGGGACCAGCCCCCACCCCGTCTCCTCGCTATCTCCTCTCCCACTCACTTCCTCACGTCCGTCCAGTGCCAACCTCGGGATCCAGCCATCCCAGCTTTCTCCCCCTCCCCCACTCCCGCGACCTTTCCAGCGTGCTGGATGACTTCCCCACCCACCTGACGCCCCGTCCCACTCAGGCCTCGTGACCTCTCACAACCTCCCCCTACCTCCGCCCACCTCTGCGTCCCCACCCACTGCTGTGCGCTCTGGATGGGGGCTGCCAGCCACCGGGGCACGTCTGCCCGACCACAGTCACCACGCCGCTGCCTCCCGGCCCCGTCCCACCTCTGAGGTTCTTCCAGAGTCAGGAACCGTGGGGGCCACTTGGGCTCTCGCTGTGAGTGTCTTTCCAGCTTCCCTTCCATCCCTGACCATTCCAGGGCTCGCGGCTTTGAAGTACCGTCTTGGTGACCCCTGTGTCCGCATTTTCCCCCCACACGGGCTGATGAGCGGCTTCCCTGCAGCACCCCACTGCTCCCTCCATCCTCTCTCAAGCCCACACTCGCTGGGCCTTGCCCCCCGCTACGTGGAAGATGCTCCAGGCTGGGTCAGCAGGGCCCCGCTGGGCGTGGCCTCGGTTCCTGTCCTGCTTGGCCTAATGTCAGTGCATCCCTCCACTGGACACGTCTTCTTGGTGTGGCCCGGAGGACACCGTTCTCTCAGGCTTCCCCCCCCCCCCCCCAGGTCGATGGCTTCTCCTTGGTCTCCTGCCGGCGCTTTTCCCAGATTCCCCTGGTGCGCCCGGGACTCAGTTCTTGGCCGTCTCCGCTGTGCCGGCGCCCGCGCTCCAGACAACCTCACCCGGGCTCACGACTTGCAGTAAGATGCATGTGCTGGCAGTTCCCCATCAGGTGGGAATGTTCCCAGCCCAGGAGGAGCATCTCCCAAGCTCGGCACACGCGCGGCCAGTGGCCTGCCCCACGAACATCTCGAACTCAGCCCGTCCGAGCCGAACTTCTGATCTCCCCCCAAACTCCACACCGTCCCCAGACTTCCCCGACTCAACTGGGACTGACTCTCTCTTTTTTAAAGATTTTATTTATTTATTTTTAGAGAGGAAAGGAAGGGAGAAAGAGAGAGAGAGAGAGAAACATCAATGTGCGGTTGCTGGGGGTCATGGCCTGCAACCCAGGCATGTGCCCTGGCTGGGAATCGAACCTGCGACACTTTGGTTCGCAGCCCGCGCTCAATCCACTGAGCTACGCCAGCCAGGGCTTAACTCTCTTTTCATACGTTTCCAGGTGACTCCTTAGAGAAAACCTGACTTTCTCTCAAGCCTCGTATTCTGACTTCAAAGTATACCCAGTACCGGTTATGGCCGAGACACTGCAATCCAATACACCCGAGTGCAGGTAATAACATGTAAACTCTTCTCGAAAGGCTACAGTCTGCATCACTGCAGAGCAGCCCGGAGCAGGCAGGTTGTGGAGGGGTGTGAAGACTCGAGGAAGAAGGGCGAGCGTCCCACTTTCGTGGGTGTCATTCCAGGCGAGGCGTCCACGTTCAGCCCACGGGGCAGTTCCACGTCCGGTAGGAAACTGTTCGTCTTCACGGTCTGAAGCACAGGGAGAGGTCAAGGCCACCGTGTCTGACAGCAAATGAGGGAAGGAAGGTTGGAAAGGAGAGAGTGAAGCCCCACATTCCGGGCGTGAACACAACCCAAAAATCTCCGGCTGTCCCCACACCAGGGGTGAAGGGGGCAGATGCCAGAGGCCCAGCTAAGGCGAAAAGAACTAAGCTGATATTTTAATAGCAGCCTGCAGACAGGTTACAGTTGGGGTCTAACTAAGTTAAATGCCATTTACAAAACAAGCAGTCTTCAAAGGACTATAATGAAACCCAGCACCTCCACCACAGAGCACACCCAGGGCAGGCCGAAATCCCTCAACAAGCAAAGAGGCAGGGAAACAGGACCCAGTGTGCAAAAGACTGTTTTGCAAAGACTAATTTTTTTTAATTTTTGAAAGTTTTGAAAGAAACATTAGAAAACAGGCATTTCCAGAATCGGATCACATCCTACCACCTTCAGTGTCATGGTCCCATTTACATGACAGGTGGCAAACATGGCACCTGACCTCGACGTGGGTCACCTGCATCCGCCTTGGCCCCACCGTCCTCAAACTCGTTCATTGTTAGGGACCCACAGACCGAAGCCACACTGCATACGGACACGTCTCCCCCAGGACAGCTGGAACTGGAAAGACCTCGCTGCGTGCTGGCGAGGGTTAGGAGCAACCGGAGCTTGTGCACTGCTGACAAGAACATGATGTTCCAGGTACCGGGAGCCGTACGGCCTCTGTCACAGCCTCTCGACTCCACCTGTGTGGCCCAAAGCCACCAGAGACAATCAGTAAATGAACGGGCGAGGCTGTGCCTCAATAAAATTTTACCTATGAACACTGATATCTGAATTTCCTAAAATTGTCACCTTCCTTGAAATGGTGTTTTCCTCCACCATTTAAAGTATAAAACCCATTCCTCGCTTGTCAGCCGTACGACAGGAGACAGGCACTGGGGACCCGCCAGGCCCTGTGGGCCGTGGTTTGCTGATCCCTGGTCGACACAAGCAGCTGAGGAAACGGCCTCCGACCGAGAGCAGGCGCACACAGAACCTGCCGTCGGGGCGTGGGGGCCGCTGGGCGGGGGGCAGCGGGGCGGCGGGCTGCCTGCCCTGCACCCATTTCTCCCCCGTCGCCCTGCTAGCAAACCCCAGCGTCCTTCGATACAACATGGCGGTGTGCTTCGGGAAGACCACCAAGGAGGTTAAATAGTACTCTGCACCATTCATGGTAAATCTGTTATCTTTCCAACTGATCAGTTACAAGGGGGCGTAGGACGGGAGATACTAGGGGAAACTTCTAGAAAGCTCCAGAGCCCGATTTTCTTGGCCGATACAAGGAAACACACGAGGAAAGATGGCTGCTCCTCCGCCGACCACATTGTTGGGCCTGTTCGAGGAGGCGGATGCTGGGCACCCATGGGTGGCACCAGGGAACAAGCCTGCGGACGTTGGGTAACGCGAGGGTAACAGCAGAGTGGAAAAGCGGACGTGTCCGATGACACCTGAGCTGCCTCATTAACCCAGCCCGAACCAGTCTGCCTGCAGAATTCTTGGTGTGTGAGATAATTCACGTTCTCCTGTTCAAGTCCCTCCTAGTCAGGTTTTCTGTTATTTCTAACCAACAGCGTTTGATTGATGTCAGTAACAAAATCAGATGAGCGGAACCTGTGAGAAGCTATGGCCGGGGACCTAGACCAGGTCACCGAGGAAGGTTCCCAGCAGTGACGGCGCCGAGGCTGCCACGGCGGACAGGGGAGCTCTGGGCCTCTGTCATCTGGAAAGGCAAAATCCAAGAGCCAACTGGTCCACCCACGCAAGCGGAGTGTCCCGGACAAGATCGGTGGGCTCGGATGAGAGATCCGGAAACGCGTCGCTAGGAACACAGCCCTGGTGCACGGGCAGGGCACGGGTGGCGGCTGCCAGAGCCCCAGGGAGACGACAGTCTGGCTGAGTCACGGAGACCGCTCAGGACTCGGGACCATCTCCGTCCGGCCGGCACTTAGAAGAGCAGCCGGGTCCTCTGCAGCCTCTCCTGCAAGCACCTGGTTGACTCTCGTCCACTTCACAGGAGCCACACATCCTTAGATGCCACAGGGCTGGACTCAGGCGGCAACGGCCAGCCCGAGGTCACTGTGCGGGGCCATGCGGGGTCCAGTGTGTGTGTAGACATGTGGATCAACCTCAAAGCCATCAAGGGCCTTCTGGTGACAACTGAGGCCACCAGAAGCGTTTTCTTCGACAAGAGAGCTTTGGTTTTTTCAGCGCTGACCTTGAGGACTCCGCAGGAGGCAGGACTCATCCATGACCATGAAGTGAGGGTGTGTCTGGGCACCGGCTAGTGCAGTGAGGTCAGCCCTGGGGTCGAGTCACATGGGAATTTGTCTTTCGTTTGTCTAACACAGGGCCTGGGCAGAGCTCGCCAGGTGATGGAGATGTGTTTCGGGAAAGAAAGTCCCTTTGCCATGAGGTGCGTGGCCTGGGCACGCCGAGGCCGGGTGTCCTGGGGGGCAGGGTCCCCTGGAATCCCCGCAGTTGTTCGGGTGGGAGGAGCGACCAAGCCCCAGGTGTCCCCGATCGCAAACCCTGTGGCCTCGACCCGTATGACACACTTCTCCCCGGCATCCTCCTCAAGCTATCTTTGCCGTCGTTGCTGTCAGTGGTATTTTATTTGGATTTGGAAATAGCCCAAGAAGTCGGGCCGAGCTGAGGAACAGAAGCGGTGCATCCCAGGGACCAGCTGTTCTCCAGTGTCGCACTTGCTGTCGGTCATTTGTGGTCTGCGAGGGGTCAGCTCTCGGAAGACTGCTCTCTTGATTTTGTTTGTGTTGCTTACGTTTTCCGCTGCTCACGCGTGCCCGGGGGCAGGCCTCCCACCCTGCCTTCCACCTTGTTCCCTACCGTCTAGTCCACGCAGGGGGGTGCCGGCTCACAGGAGCGAAGTGTGTGCGTCTCTCCCCCACTCCGCGTCCTGTGACCGGACACCGGCACGCTGAAACCGGCACGGTGCAGTGTGGACACCATGGAAACCAGCAAGCACTGCAGATCAGGGCTCTGTCCCAGAGACCCGGTTCAGCCCACCACCAAGCTCCCACCTGCAAGAGAAGAGGATGCTCACCACACATGGTGACGGCTCGGCTGGGTGGCTCTGTCGTCCCTCTCTGCCATCACCCCTCTAACTGTGAACAACAAAGTTGATGACAACAAAGGGTGAGAGGCTGACCATCAGCCAGAGCCACCCATGGGACGCTCGGCCTTGTCCCCTGTGCCCGCCACAGCTGGGCCAGCCGGCACCAGGGCTCCCACCGACTTCCTGCAGGCAGCACCTGCCCGAGTTATGCCACCCGGCTCGGTCTCCCTGCTGATGCTGAGGCGTGGTGCCCTGTGGGGTCTTCCCACTCCCACACCCGGGCCACCTGGAAGTGTGCGGGCATCCGTGTTCCAAGGGGTAACCCTTTGGCTTGTGGGAGATGGGGCCACCAGACCGCTCACATGATGATCCCATGAGACTGGCAATCCACTGTCCCTTTTTTTAAATAACTTTTTAAAACCCTCACCCAAGGACATGCTCATTGACCTTAGAGAGAGAGAGGCGGAGAGAAAGACAGACAGACAGACATGGATATGAGAAACATCCATCAGTCGTCTCCTGTATGCGCCCCGACCAGGGATCAAACCTGTAACTCAGCCGTGTGCCCTGACGGGCAGCCAAACCTGTGGCCTTTTGGTGCAGGGGATGATGCTCCAACCAGCTGAACCACCTGGCCGAGGTGAGCCATTGCACTTAATGGCCAGCGCTTCCTCCTACTGACGCTGCTCCTCGGGGTCACTGCCGTGCACCTGGCGTCACACCTCCCAGGAAAGTGGTAGCTCATCGGCCTGGGCCTCTGCTTAGCCCAGACGGGGACGAAAGTCCATCGGGGAGAGAGGACAGATGGCAGGGTGGGAGCTGCTGAGGCCCAGCAGAGAGAGCTGCCTCTGGGACCTCAACTCAAGGGGGGCAGGGAGGGCTGCCCACCCCCGAGGACCCCAGATGCCCACGAGCAAGAAACACTGTGTGGTGGAGGGAGGGACCGGAAAATAGGCACCAGAAAAAGAAAATGCCGTGCAGTCTGCCGCTCTGACTACAGGCCGGTATTCTGCTCCAGGCCACCCTGGAGAGAAATCCACGGTCAGACGAGAGGGGGAGGACTCCCCCGCGCTGGTCGGAGGCGGGCAGGAAGGCATCCGGCTGGGACTCTTCCACAGGTCGGCTGGGAGGGGCAGCACCTAGAGCCCACAGAGGAGACAAAGAACAGCACGGGACTCGACGGACCCTCGCTCTCAGGAACCAGAACAGTGGACATGCACACGGGCAGCGCTGGAGTACGCAGGAACGCTGGCCGTGGAGTGGCTGTTAGACGCGTTGTGAAGTGTGTGTTGACGTTCTTAGGTGCGATAACAGTATTGGGGTCAACTGGGGGAAGGTCCTGCTCTCCGTTGACCCACTGTCAGACCGCTCAGGGGGCACGGGCTGTGCAGGAATGCAGGTGCGCACAAGGGCTGGGCGCTGGGGGAGGGGGCGCGAGTGCACACACCAGCCCGTCCCGGGGCCTGAGTCCAGGAGAAAAGGCAGCCGGGTGGGTGTCTATCACACTGTTGTTTCCATTTTATGTGTTTTCTAAAAGTGGATCACACCATGGGGGGTAACAATAGACCGGTGGCCTCAAGATCCTGTGGGAAATGTTTTCTTTCTGAAAATATCCACATATGTATCTGCTCACTTATCTAATTTCCTGTAAGGGTACAAATATACTCATATCATCAGTGCTTTTTAAGTCTTGTCTTTGTTTTCCTTTCCTGCTTGACTCACTTTTCCTCGCCACCTCGCGTCCACCCTCCAGCACCAGCGCCGGGCGGCCTATGTCAGCCTTTGGGGACCAGGCCTTTCCCCATCCTGGTGCACGTGAACTCACATGCAAGTACAAATGTGCACACCTGTGTGTACATGTAAATATTTGCACATGACCTGTCTTACACACATCGTATTTTTTTTTTTCATTTTAAACACTCACATTGCTACCTGAATTTGCAATTTCACTACCACTGGTAACTTTCCCGGCATCCGCTAGCCTTTCCGGTTTGCACTTGAACTCCCCATTCACGTTTTTTACCCGTTTTTCTGCTGGGGCGCTTCCGTCGGCTTTCTGTCATCCATCCGTAAGCGCTCCTGGTCTGTAATAGATAGGAATCACCTTTGTCATCTCTGTTAAATATGTTTTCACGTCTATTGTTTGTCGACTGTTTATAATGTCATTCGCCATACGAAGGCTCTTAATTTTGATGTATTCAAATATGTCTGTCTTTTCTTTTAAAGCTTTTGAATTGTCAGCCACATAACAAAGGTCTCCCCACTCCTCAATTATACATGGAGTTTGCTAGGTTTTGCTGCCTGCATTTAGTTCTATAATAAACCTGTAATTTCTTATTGAATAGGGTATAAGCTAAGAATTCACTTTTATTTTCCTGTAGATGTACGCTGAAGCATACCAGCAAAATATATTAAATGATCTCTCCTTTCCCCTGCCGAAGCAAACCATCACTTCTATCATTTATTAACTTCTCTCCTTGCTCTAATTTCAGACTCACTATTCCGTGGCACTAACCTATTTGTCTCTTCTGATATAAATAGCATATTGATTTTATTGCAGGCTGCATTACCTTCTATTTTATGATCTGATACCAAATAAGACAAATGCCCCCTCATGAAGCTTCTCTCTCATATATACTTGACTGTTCTCTACCATTTGTTTTTTCAAAGAACAGTGAAGATGTTATCAACATAAAACAATGTAAAGAGTCTATCACTGTAAAATTCCATGACATGTCTTATAGAAATAGGAAAAAAACCCTAAAATTATGTGGAGTCTCCAAGCCCCCGAATGGCCAGTGCGTTTCTGAAAAACAAGGACAAATCTGCAGGCAACGCATCTCCTGATTTTAAACCACAGGCCGTTGTTGTCACAGCGGCGTGGTCCCGGCATAACAACGACAGACAGTGGCAACGGTCCTCTTGCCATGCAGCCCTCCAGTGACACAGACCAGTGGGACAGAGCTGAGGGCCCAGAACGAAGCCTTCACGTACACCATTGACTTAGATTTAACGAGGAAGCCGAGGATCTTCGGTGGAGAAAAGACCGTCTCTTCCATCCACGGTGCTGGAGGGCGGGGGGGCCGGGCATTCACGTTCAGAATGAAACTGAATCCCTGTCTCACGCCACTCACGAAAACTAACTGGAAATGGCTTCGAGGCTTCCCTTGAAGACCATGAGACGCCTAGAAGAAAACGCAGAGAAAGAAAGAGCTCCTTGACCCTGGTCTCGGCAGTGACTTCATGGGTATGACGCCAAAGGATAAGCAGGGACAGCAAAAACAACACGTGGGAACGCTCTACATTGTCTTCATCGTGTCTCTGTAAACCGAAAACTCCTCTAAAACAGACAGGTTACTTCTTGTCCCTGCAGGGCAGGGGAGGGATGCAGAAGGGTAAGAAAGGCATCGCTCAGACATGGAGAGAAATCCGATGTGGCGCGGCTGTAAGGAGCTGAGGAGGCCAACCCGGAGAACCCACGTGAACGTCCCCTGTGGAGCGACGCAGGACAACCGCACTGGAAGCTCAGAGAAGGGAATGCGGTCAGAGGACGAGACTGAGCTCTTCTGCGAAAAAGATTCGCAATAACCGTGCTCACGAGAGTGCTGCGTATTGACTTCCATCCTTTAGCTTATTTATGGATAAACAGACTAAAGTGTCGGAATTCTTGGCAAAACGAAAGTAAACAGGCAACTCGGAGAAGTCGGGGATTGGGGCGGGGGCTGGGCAGAGACAGACTCGAACGAACAGTCTCCACTTCGTGCTGTCTCCGCTCGACGAAAAGGGAGATGGAGAGTTGTGTCTTGTATATTTTAACAGCTTCCTCGAGGTGCAATTTGCGCACCGTAAAGCCCACCCCCACCCCGGGAGCGGCCTTCCTGCCCCTGCACGGCTGCCCCCAGTGCCCACCCTCCGCTCCCGGCACCGCCAACATTTCTGTCTGTATCGATTTGCCTTTTCTGGACACTTGGTGTACGTGGAATCACTTAACGTGTGGTTTTTGGGCGTCTGGCTTCGTCCGCCTGGTGAGATGTCTTTAAGGCACATTCCGGTTACGGCGCATGTCTTGCTTCCTTCCCTTTTGTCGGCGAAGAGCAGTTTTGGGGGGACCCAGCACATTTCACTCATCCATTCCTGACTTGAAACACGTGTGGGCTGTTCCCTCCTGTCGGTGACCACGCACGATGCTGCCGTGAACACTCCCGTGCGAGTCTGTGTGTGGACACGCGTGTCGCTTCTCCTGGGTAGACACCCAGGAGTGAATTCCTGGAGTGCGTGGTACATTCACGGTTAACTTTCTAAGGAACTGCCAGACTGCAGATAATTGAGTCAGAGTGTGTGTGTGTGTGTGTGTGTGTGTGCAGAGACAGAGAGAGAAACTATTTTTAGAAAAACTAAAAATAATGACATAATTATATGTGAGCGAGGGGAGTATCAAGTTAATAAGTAATGATTGATGGTTGAAGCGATTGTCTCCAAGGAACAGGACCGAGGAGGGGCGGGCGAGGCAAGGGACCCATTAGGAAGCCCCCTGCACAGTGTTGCTTTCTAACCGTGTGTCTGCGTGGCTTCGATGTGAAAAATGTTCAAGCAGAAGATAAACGAGTGAGCGACACACACGCCGGGGCAGGAGCCGCGGGGATGGAACGGGAACGAGAGGGCGGGTGGCGCGGCCCGTGGCAGAGACGAGGAAGGGGGCCTCGTCTGGTGGTCTTTGGGGAGAGTGTCGAAGCACCACGGGAGACGACCCAGAGTGTGTCGGTCCACACCAGTGACGTCAGAATCGCCCCGAGTCGTCACTGCTCACGGCCAACGGGTGACGTCAGCGGCGAGAAGCCTCAGCCGTCCGGTGGCCGGCATTAATGAGGGACAGCTTCCCCGTCTGCTGCGGTGTCACGGGGAATGACAGACTTCGCTGCGGACTTCCTTGGCTGTTGACTTCATCGTTGTGTCACTTGGCATGTTTTCAACCCCAGCACACACATGCAGGCACAAGGGGCTTAGATGCGGGTTTACCGTCTCGCATCCCCCCGGGGCGGGGGGGTCCACCGGCTCCCCAGCATCAGGGCTCTGGGCCACGACCCGTGACGCTCCTAACCCTCCCCCAAGGGCCTGAAGATGCGCTGGGCAGCCCCAGGTTTCCGTCCTCACCGGGCAACGCTGGAAATCCGGAAGAGACAGGTGAGGGCTCTCCTCACCTGAGGGGCTCTCCTCACCTGTCTCTCTCCCTCTCCCTCCCCCCTCCCTGCCTCTCTCCCTTATTAAGAGGAAGGTCTTTCCCAGAAGCCCTCGGTAGGCACCCCTTGATCTCTCACGGGCTGGGACTGGGTCACGTGTTGGTGCCTGAGCCGCCAAGGATCGGCTGGGATCCATGGATGGGCAGCTACACTAGTCAGCCAGGGCAGCCGTAACTAAATGTCACAGCCTGGGGGCCATACGCAACAGAAACGGCTTTCCTCACAGTTGCAGGCACTGGAAGTCCAAGATCAAGGTGTCGGCAGTGTTGGCTCCTGGCTGAGAGCACTCTCCCTGGCTCGCAGACCGCACCTCCTCACCACGCCCTCACCCAGCCTTCGCCCTGTGCACGCACGCTCCCGGTGCCTCCTCCTCCCCTTCTTAGAAGGGCACTTCTGGGAAGGGCCCTATCCTAGTCCTACCGGACTAGAACCCCACGCTTCTGACCTCGTCTAGCCTTCGTTATCCCGTCTCAAAAACCCTATCTCAAAATAACAGGCACATTTGGAGGGTGGGGTGGGGTTAGGGCTTCAACACAGGAATTTGGTGGGGACACAGCTCAGTCCATACCCATAGACCATCGGGACTGGCTGCCCACAGTCACCAGATTGTGGGGGATGATTCTGGCTGCTATTCCTCTCTGAAACATCCCGTCTTTATAGGTACATGCACCTGCACTTGTATTTCCATTCCGGAACAATCGTGCTCTTGGGACAACAGAGTCCCCGGCGAGCCAAGGACAAGCAGCGCCCGTGGCTCTCTCTGGCAGCGCCGTGACCCCGCCCGCTGCCCTCTCTCTCCCAGGGAACACCCACCGCCTATCACTTAATATTGCTTACAAGGGTCTTGACTTTTAAGCAAGGCGACATTCAGTGTGTATTTAAATGCCATCCATTACCATCAAACGGTGACATTTACTTCATTTGTAATTCAGAGAAAGAAAACACGTCTCGGGATGCAGCGAAGAGACACTCCTATCGAAGATAATGGACTAAAACCGTCGCCGTCCCTCGGATCTCCGGTTTGGAGGACGGAGCTAATAAAAGATTAAAGCGAAGGCCCGGGAGCCCCGGGAACAGGTCTGAGCGATCGCTTGTCACTCGGGGTGCTCTCGCGGAAGTTATTTTAACAAGATATTACTTGCAGAATTTCCACCATAAATCTTTCACGAAGCCCAAGAATCTCGGCCGAGACATTCCGCATGCAGGACCGTCGGCAATAATGCTCCTTCGGAGCTTTCCTTAGAACCCGAGGGCGAGAGGAGCTGGGTGCTGGGCCGAGTGACCTCCCCATAAACCTAATGTTATTACCGACCTTCCTTTACTCAAAGAGGCCACATCTATTTTTTGGGAGCGAGCACTGCAGAGCCCGTTTAGAGGAGGCCGGACGAGGCCAGCGAGTGTTGATCCTGCACTCCTGTTTGCTGGGAGCGGGGGCCCCCGGTTGGGTGCCACGAGCCCCGGGCACATCTGATGCCCCTGTGTCACCCCTGGGCACGACGAAGAAAGGGCAGCACAGGCAGGTGGGACACGGGCTGGGGAATCCTGGGTCACCTCCGCAGGCTTCGCTGACCTTCCTGATTAGACGGGATGTCCCTCTTCTTCTTAGAGGTTTCAGAAAAGACGCCCTCCCGCCCGGTAGCCCTGCTGCGGCCTCCGCTCCAGCAATGGCATCTGAGCAACCAGCTCCATCCGCGGCAGACGCCTAGAAGTTTCTTCTCTGCTACAAGGCACGCGTGTTC
Organism: Phyllostomus discolor; assembly: GCF_004126475.2. Taxonomy (NCBI): domain Eukaryota; kingdom Metazoa; phylum Chordata; class Mammalia; order Chiroptera; family Phyllostomidae; genus Phyllostomus; species Phyllostomus discolor. The sequence continues at coordinate 171,088,973 of NC_040907.2, read as the reverse complement.
CAGCACCAAGTGTTCAGAAGGCGGCCCTTCCTCCATCGTGCTGCTGCTGCTCCCCGGCCAGAGACCTGCCGACCGTATTTCTCCCTCTGTCCTGCTCCACCGGCCTGGCTGTCTGCTCTGTCATCAGGACCACACCATCTCGGTCACTGCCACTTTAGAGGAAGTCCTGAAGTCGGGACACATCACCCCTTTGACTCTGCCCTTCCCCTCTGGTGTGGTGCCGGCTGCTGTGGGTCCCCGGCCTCTCTAAGGAACCGTAACCGCTCAAGCCGGCGTGTTGCTCCCCACGCAATCCCTTCCTGGGAGTTTGGCGTTCATGGCAAGTGGAAATTCTCTCTGCCCCGATTGTGATAGTTCCTTTTACTTGCATCCTTTTCCACATTTAAAAAAAAAAAAAAACACTGTTAAGAAAGTGCCAGACTCTCTTTCTTACTGAAGTGTGAAGGGTTACTGGTGCCAAGACCTACTGGCCTTGGTTTGGCCCAACAACCTCTCCCGAGGCCACGGTGCTCTTCACTCCGATGCGGCTGGGCTCACGCATTATTACTGGCCGACAGCTAACTTCTTACACATGAAGACCACTCTCCTGGAATGTGAGACTAATTAAAACCCATCGTTTAGACAACGGGGATGCTTGAAGGGGAGCAGAAACAAATACTTTAGAGAAATCGCACGTGTTGTGTGCACGGGACAAATGTGTCCTCCAGGCCTTCCGTTTGAGAAAAGTACCGTCGTACGGGTTGTCACCGTTCCGACACGTGTGTTTCCCTAGGTCTTCCCACACCCCGTGGAGCGGATCGCTGGAGCAAGCGGTGTAGTAAGCAAGGCGCTCATAGAGAGGGAAGGCACCGAGAACAAGCTGACAGAGGCTGGGGTGCAAGGAGGCTGTGCTGCCCGCTGCGAAGCGACTCATCGGCAGTTTCTGCGGGTGCACGGGATCGGCGCCAGGTTGGCCCATGGGACTGGACTGGTGTCGCCCCCCCTCCCCCATTAAGATCAGACTATGCCCACATTTAATGGACATGGTGGGAGGCTTTTTCATTACAATCCTAAAAAACTTGTCACTGCTATATCCTAAAGGTAAAATGTAAGTAAATATTTGATGGGCCACTGGTGACACTGGCTTGGAAACCACCATCCTGGTATTTAAATAACTTTATAAGGTTCAGAAGAAATCTGTAGTCGTTCCCCTCAGAAGCCCACCCAAAGCTCTTTGCCTGACCTGGAAACCCCTCTCGGTGGCGAGGCAGATGGCAGACGCCACTCTCCACGCCCAGTGGGGGTCGTGCCCACCTTCAGACCAAGGGCGGGCCCGTCTTTCCCTGCGGTGTAGTGCGGAAATGTGTAACGCCCCGTGACACGTGCAGCAGTGATCAATACGGATTACAGCTGCGCCCTCCGTGGGTCTTGGAATATTTATGCCCCTGCGTTACTTAAGTTACTCCCTGAATTATTATGTGTGTGATCCTTACGCATTCAACAAAACGTTGATTAAATCTCTGCTACTCTGTCCGGCGTTCCGAGTTAGGAAATCGCGTTATTTGAGACAGCAAACGGGGAACGAGAAAACAGCCCCAGCGGGGGCAGGACATGCCACCAGGATCCTGGCCCTGACCTGCTCCTCGGAGCCCACGCATGTGTGGGGGGGGGCACAGGGCAGGAGGTGGGAAAGGAAACGAAAGTGGGCTGCGATGACCCACCAGGTGCCACCTGCCCTTTGCTGTCCACCCCAGCGTCCTGCGGAGGGGATTTCACTCGGGAGGAACAGGGGCTTTGAGGGGTGAACCGCTTCTGCAAGATGACACCCAGCACCTGTGAGGGGGCCCGGGGTGGGGGTCCAGAGGGGGGATCCAGGATCCCAGCCCCAAGCCTCCCTCACTCCCGCGTCCCCCCCTGGGGCCTTCCAGGTGGCCGCAAGCTGGGAGACGGGAACAGAGCCGGAGCTGCCCGGGATGGCTCATTTGAGGTCAGACATTCCCAGGCAGATTTCGGAGGGTTTCGGTCTGAACATACCTGAGGGGCTTCAGTCTGTGTACAGGAGCCACAGATTTCTCTCCCACGCTGGGTTTCCCCGCCGAGGCTGGTGTTTTCGCTGATAAACACGCGAGGACCAGCCCTTCCATTTCTTTTCCGTTCCTGGAGATGTTATTTAGTATACTCCTTTGATGGCAGGCGATGCACGCATCAGTTCTAATATCAATAATGTACCATTTGGACAACATTCAACGTCTGGGCCCGCCAGAAAAACATCCCTCCGTGTCGGGATGTGTTGAATCCAACCCTGGGAGGCCGCGGCAGAGTGGAGCTCCTTAAGCAGAAGCGCCAACAGATGGTCTTTGGGAAGCGCTCGCGTTCTTAAGCACTGAATTAGTTTGGGGCAGAACGGAGGCGCGTCTGCCAAGGCTCGTTGGCCGGCAGTGCGGTGACAGGGAGACATCAAAACTAGTGTGACATTCTTCAAACCCTTGGGCTTCGTGAGGGTCTCGGAGATGTGGTAGAAGTGGTTACAGGCTGCCAGGTGCCCCTCGGTGGGATAATTTAGGGAGAGAGCACGTGGTCGGCAGAGGGGCGTGGGCTAGTCCAAAGGAGCTGAGGGCAGGCGCTGCCTGGTTGCTCAGGACCACCCCCGCCTCGGGCCAGAAAGCGGGAAGGCCGCGCCTGCCAGCCCCCCCCCCCTCCCACCCCGGGCCCCACTCACTGTGGCGAAGGCAGGGAGAGCCCCCTGGCCCAGGGCTGGGCAGAAAGCTCTGCTTGTTTCTTCCTTCAAGGCACTCCCTCCGAATTAACCCTTCCCTCTCTGGCTCCTCCACTCTGCTCTGGGGAGTCTTCTCCCTCATCTTCAAGGATTCTCTCAACCCACCATCTGCACCTGGACATCCTCCCCTGACCCTGCGACCCCGTGCGGTCCCACCTCCGGCCTCCTGTCCCTGTGCGTAGGCTGTTTCCGTCTCCTCTCCACACATCCTCCCCGGCAGCACCCACGCCCCGGGCCCCCTCCCCAGCCCCTCGCTGGAGCCACTCCCCCAAAAGGCACTGCCACTCCTGTAAGCAGCAGCCTGGAGCCCGGCGTGGCGGTGGCTCAGGGAGGACGTGTTGGAGGATTGAACCACGTGCCCCCGCTCCCTCGGCATCTCCTTCTCCAACTGCCCAGCTGTGCTGAGTGCTGGGGACACTGGGTCCCCACCCCCTGCCTCCCTCCCAGCTCCCGGACCCGGACCTCGGGCCTCCTCTGCCTCTGGCCACCTGTGCCCTGCACTCTGGAACCCCTGTGGCGTCCACATGCCTGGTCACTTTGCTCTTGGCAGAAGACACCCTCAAATCCCAGGCAGGTTTTTCGGACTCCGCCCCTTTTCCCTTCCTTTCTTGTCCTCTGGGGAATACGTGCACGACGTACACGGAAGCGATTTAAAGCGCCCTGTTCGGGTTGCTGAGCGCATTCCCGGTGTCGTGTGGCCCCGCCTCCGTCCAGCTCCTGTGAGTTTCCGTCTCCCCCCAAGGAGATTCCTCACCCATCAGACAGTCGTTCCCCCTTCTGCCCGCCCCAACCCCTGGCGACCGGCACCCGCTCTCCTTCTCCACAGTCTTACCGGTTCTGCGTGCTTCATGCAAACGGAATTATACACGACTCTGTGGCCTTTGTGTCCGGCCTCTTTGTATCTGGCCCGTGTGTGTGATAGGAGGGGCCGGCATTCCCATCCTTTTTGTGGCTGAATGACGTGGAATCCTACGCATGTGTCGCATTTTCTTTACGCAGTCATCTGTGCCTGGACATCTGAATCACGTCTACCTTCTGACTGTCGTGACAGCGCCGCCGTGAACGTGGCGTGCCAGTTTCTGCTGGAATCCTACGCTCACTTCTGTCGGGTACACACCTGGGGGTGGGGTCGCAGGGCCATGAGGCGGTGCTGCGTCTGACTTTTAGGGGAACCCCTGAGCCCTCGTTTGCAGCCCCAGTCTGGTTGCTTGGGTCTGCCTTGGCAGAGGCAGTGGGCACCTTTACTCCCGGTGGCTGTCCTGCGGCCACGTCACGCCAACAAGCCTAGAGCCGGCCTTGCGCTTGCTGCCCCGGCCCTGCCCTCCCGGCTGGCGGTCCTCTTGCAGGCGGTGGCCATGCCTCCACCGGCTTCCCAGGCGACAACCCCTGAGGGGGCCAAGTCTTCATAAAACACTACTTCTGGGGTCATTGCAGATTTTCTTTCCATCCCACTCTCCAAATCCTAGCCCTCAAGAGCATCCATAAACGGAACCTGTTGCAATCAGTCATTCACTCATTTCATTCATTCAGCCACCATCTGTCAACAAGGCTGCGCCCCGTGCCAAGAGCTACCGAAGGCCAAGTGGCAGGAAACAAGAGTCCATGCCTCCCAGAGCTTGAACACAACAGTGACAGAAGCCCAGAAGTGTCTACAGAGGCTGAGATGATCAAGGAAAGCCTCCCGGGGGAGGTGGCATTTGAGCTGCGCCTTGGCCACAGGGCACACTGCCCAGAGGCGCGAGAGAAGGGCCGGGCGGGGCAGAGAGAGCGGTGTAGGCGCTGCAGGCAATGAACCCGGAGCGACAGCAGGGGGTGCTGTCCTTAGAAGGTCCCCTGGGTCCCTCTGGAGGTCAGAGAATAGGAGCCCAGAGTGAATGGAAGAGAAGGGGCGAGGTCCTTGGGGAGCCGTGGGGTGCCGGCGAAGGTGCTGAGAGGGAAGATGGCGTTGCCATGGCAATGCTTCAGGAGGGCTAATTAGCGGCAGTGCGGAGCATGCCTGTGGGGCCAGGTCTGAAGGGGGAGGCCCCTTAGTAGGCCAGCATTTCCCACTGTAGGCGCCTCACTCACTCGCTCAGTAAGTGTGGTGGAAGTTTTCAGAATCTGAAATCATTTGACAGAACGGTGAGAAGGTGAGGTGAGAAGGTAAGAAGGACAAGGTTACTTCCTGTGCTAGCCTCTCTCCTTCCTGCATCCTGGAAATACATCACAGTAATAATTTTGTAAGGAAATCAGAATATTACCCCCGCCCCCAAAGGGTGGTTAGGGAAGTCCGGGACACACTGTAGAGAAAAGAACACAGTTTAGTTGAGCTGTTTACAGCGACCCTCCCGGGGCTCCGGGCTTCAGACGCGGGTGCGAACCTCCCCGTGGTGAATGCCGCAGGCCGCAGTTCCCCGGCGGACACGGCCCCTGAAACCCCAGTCCAGACCCCCAGCTGCTCCGCCGGCCCGGAGCAGTGTTCTGCCCTCTCAGGGCTACACAGGTAGCTCCTGATGTCCGGGGCTATTGCGATTTCAAGGGCATTCTTGGCGTCAAGGGTGTCAGAGCATGTGTGTTGGGGGCGGAGGGGTGGGGTTGGGACATTAACAAACAATGAAAATCCAGAGTCTATCTGGATCCAACAAAGACATGTGGCTTCGCTGGGAGCCGGCTGATGGCTTGGCCCTCCTTCAAAGCAATGCATGGTAACATCTCTGTTCGCCATCAGAGGGGCGGAAGTTCTTTTTCCATCAATAAGAATAACATAGCCTTTTTTAATGGTCCAAGTAAGTGACGTGACGCAGGTACTGCGCTGATGCCACAGCGTATGCGGCACAGTCGTCCCCTCTGCGGACCTTGGGGACCCGGGACTGCAGAGCCTTGGCCCCTCCTATGCACTGGGAATGGAGGTGTCCGAGTGGACTCAGGATGCGCGTGAGAGCCCTCGGCCAGGCCTTGCTGCCCACGGGACACGTCTCGTGCTGCTGTCCTGGATGTTTTCGTTTCTGTTTCGGCCTGTGTTTCACCAAACCAGGAAAGTATTGCTTGGGGGTGGAGTCCTTTTAGGCTGTGTAAGATGTAGAAGATGAAAGAAATCTCACTCGTGGTGAACAGGACCCCACCACGCACTGGCTCGCTTTCGGGATGCTGGTGTGCTAGGACCGCCAGGTCCAGGTGGTCGTCCCCAGCGGGTCTGGCACAGAGGGCGGGCCTGAGGTCGCTCTGCCCCTCCTTGCTTCTGCCAGACGCAGGGTTGCCCAGTGGGTTGGCGCCAGCCAGGAACTGTCCACCACTCTGGCTGTGTCTCTGGTGGGGACGGAAGCCGGGTACATTTCCACCGCTGGGTGGACGCCCTGTGTGGGCACCTGCATCAGCCAGAGTCCATCTGTGATGGACGCTAAAGGTATTTTTCAGAAACGGCAAGTTGCCCTATAATCCTTCCTCCTTCAGCTTTTAGGTGGACACGCAACCACTGAGACTGTAAACACTACACATTTCCCAGATGCCTTTGCAGCCAGCGGAAGCTCTTTATGAATTTTAGCCAATGGGATGTGAGCAGAAGTAAGAACCTATCTTAAAGGAAAGGGACAGGCCCCCCCCTTCCCTTTACCCCCTTCTGCTGGTTACCATGAGGACACGGTGCTCTGTCATCTTGGAGCCAGCGAACAGGCACTGTGCCAGGGACCATGGAGCCGCGTGCTGGGGTGCAGGAAGGGGCTGGGCCAGGGCCCGCCATGGAGCAGAGCTGCCCTCCAGCCCGGTCTCACGTAAGTGACATCTAGACTCCTGCCTCGGTGGAGCCACTGGTGTTAGGTCTCTGTCACCCATGACTGGGACCGTATCCTAGCAATGCTGGTCCCTCAGGAGCCGCCTGATTGGTCCCCTTCATCAGCGCACAATGGAGGCATAAAGAGGATGTAAGTAAGTGCCCCCCCCCACCCAGGGAATCAGGAAGGCTCCTCAGAGAAGGTGACATCTGAACTGGGTCTTGGAGGACATGGAGCTCAGACAACCCAAACAGCGAGAGGAAGCCGTTGAGAGACACGGGAAGGAGAAGGGACGATTCACCCATCGGTTTTTCAGTCATCCTGGGCACACACACGCAGTCCCCACAGGGCGCGGGAAGGGGTGAAGGAGGAATTGGTGAGAAGCAGAAGAACGCCTGTTCGAGTGACATAAGGGTGGGCGTGGGATCCGCGAGGAGGCTTTGGCTGCAAGGATCGAAACCCCTGCACAGAAGGACGTCACGGCTGGCGGGACGCCAAACTCAGGCAGACAGGGTGCCGGGATGGTTGACCAGACAGCCCAATGACATCACCCAAGTCTGGTGTCTTCCCGCTGCGCTGTGGCTGTTGTCCTCATCCTCAGCTTCCTCCTCAAGCCGCTCGCTCCCAGGTACAGGACGGCTGACTGCGGCACTCAGGGCAACACGTCTTCGTTTACGTTCAGGGGGAGAGAGAAATCCCGGCTCCCTTACAAGCGAGGAAGAACATTCTCGGGACTTGCCGGAGAAAAACTCAAGTCTCATTGGTCCTTGCCTGGCCTTGGCCACCCTCGACCTGAGTCAGTTCCCGACAGTGCTGGCTGCTGTGTGCAGTGTGCTGTGCGCGGTGAGGGGGTTCGGCCCCCACGCTGCCTGACGTTCAAGGACACGGGCCAACATTCCGAAACACTTCCGGCCAGACATCTCGGATCCCCTGCAATAGGAGAGACCGCCCGCAGCTTAGAATCAAGACACAGAGGACCTTACAGACTTGCCCACCTTCTTCTCCCTTCTTCCACTTCTGCCTCAAATGTCAGCTGAGGGGCGGGGGCCTAGCACTGAGAATTAAATGAGTAAACAAGGAGCCCTCCCCTGGGGCCCGGGGAGGGGCAGGCATTCGCCCAGAGCTAATGTCGAAGGTTAAATACAGAAAAAAATAACACAGTGCCCAATTATGGTTGTTCGTTCTTCGGCTGAAAATGGGGAGTAAAGGTCACACATCAAATCGCCGCATTAAGTCCAGGAGTCACCTGCGTCCAGCCACCTCAGTCCTTTGGATAGCGCACGACCGAGGTGTGCATGTCCCCGTTAATTAGAGGGCCGGGGCCTCCCACGGGGGGTGGAGGGGGGGCTGCAGGGCTAACAGGTGAGACGCATCGGGCCTTCGGGTTAATTGCCCCATTGAAGCCAGGGCCCGGGAGACCTGAGACGAGGCGGCCACGTGGCCGGGGCACCTGCCGCATGGGGCGAAGTCTGTACTGGTTTGACGCAGAAGAAGAAAAGAGGGAAGGGCGTGCGCTCCCGCCAGACTACACGTGCTCTGTGTGAAGCGCTGTGCTCCCGCCCGGGGCTGCCGCTCCCCGAGTTCCTGGGGGCGGGGAGGCCCCTGTGTGTGAGGCAGAGGGAGTGTGAGTGCAGAAGGCAAGGTCTGGCTTTCTTAACGTCCTCCTGACATAGAAATTCAAGGTCAGTGCCCAACGTTTTGTGCTGGTGATCTTCTGGACTGTGAAATGCACACGGCTACAGGCACGCATCGGGTCTCCCCCTGGGCGCGGGAGAGACTTCCTCTACCTCCCGCTCTCTCTCCCGAGGGCAGAGACTCAAAACTCTCATCCCTGCACAGCTACATAGCCTTGGCGCACAGTGTGGGTTCATCCGACCCAACCCCACGTGCCCCTTTACTCCCAGCTAAATAATTCCGTGCCGGGGGCCATGGATCCCGGTCCTTACTTTCCAGCCCTCCCTGCATATTCATCCTTTGCTTTTCTTCTGAGAAGGCCCCACGTTTTCCTCATCAGCCCTACGGGAGTGAGAACACCCTCTGAGCTGTGCCCAGGGTGGGGACCCTGAGGCAACACCGCCCCCAAGGGCCACTTTCCTGCTCTGGGGGACCGCGTCTCCCCTGCACCTCACTGTCACCCCAGGTCCCTCTCTGCCTCCTTGCAACTCAGCCTCCCAAACACGCACTTCTCGGCGCTCCACGAGCAGCCCTGGCCCCGCTGCGATCCTCAGCCCACCCGGCCACCCCCGCCATCCCGGCTGTTGGGAGAATCCACCTCCCATTCCCTGCCCACGGCGGCTGCCTTTCACATGCCCAAGGCGTAGTACAGTCTCTGGGTTTTCAAAAGAGCCCGAGCAAGCCAAGAAAATGTGAGCGTGGATGTGCTGTGTGTTCCCAGCGAGCATCCAATTCACACCAAAGTGAGACGCGAGTGGCTTCTGGCTTTCTGCTTCTTCACCTGTCACTTGTTACCTGTCCGTCGCCCGCCACTCCGGGCGCCGCTGTAATCACACTTCCTTCCTTCGTCGTCATCCCCGCCTGGCGAGCACACGCCTCTCTGTGGAGCATGGCTACAAACTCAGGACGAGGGGAGAGGAATTCTTGGGTGAATTTGATCAGTGGGGACGTCTGTCTGCGGGGAGTGACTGAAACAGAACCCATACACGACACTGATCTAGGCACCGGGACGGCGTCTTCTGGAACAGCTCCCCCCCCACCCCAGCTGATCAGATCTCCTGGAGAATGGCCCAGTGTCCCCAGCCTCTTGGTTGGGTTTGGTGTTGAGCACACCCCATGCTCGGTAGATCGTATGGGAGGAGATACCAGGGAAGTATCTATCAGGAAGCGTTCGGAACGCTCGTTTCCGAAGAAGCCCGTGCACACTGACTCGGGGAAGTTGGTATGGACCTCCATGGACGGCCTGGGCGCTTCGTTCCAGCAGGGGCTAAATCCTGTCCCCTAACCCTGGGCCGCTCCGGAAGAGATGCCGGATTGCAATACCGCCTGACAGCACAAGAAACCCCATTTTATTTGAAAAAGGCCCAACCTGAGTTTTAACGGCTGCAGCAGCACCGTGGTGAGCACTCGCCTGCTCTGCCTGTGCCTCCTCGATGCAGCCACACCGGCGCCCTCTCGCCCCTCTTCCTCCCCCTCCCTCCCTCTCACGTGTAAAGGGTTTGTCTGGTCTTCTTGCTGACCGAATGGAGAATAAGTTGCAGAAACATGATGCGTCACCCTTAAACGCTTCAGCATAGAGTTCCTAAGAACAAAGACATTCCTCTCGTGTAGCCACAGTACGATGATCAGATTCAGGACGTTTGACCTTGACACAAAGCTGCTGTCACAGAGCGCACACCCAAATTCCCAATTGTCCCCAGAATGGCTCTTAGCACAACGTCCTTCTTCTTCTTCTTTTTTTAAAGATTTTATTTATTTATTTTTACAGAGGGAAGGGAGGGACAGAGAGAGAGAGGGAGAAACATCAATGTGCGGTTGCTGGGGGCCATGGCCTGCAACCCAGGCATGTACCCTGACTGGGAATCGAACCTGCGACACTTTGGTTCGCAGCCCGCGCTCAATCCACTGAGCTACGCCAGCCAGGGCTTCACAATGTCCTTCTGACTCAGAACCCAACCCCAGGCACCTGCTTCATGGACTGCCCCTCACCAGACCGGAGCCCGGATCACAGCCCCCTGCCTTTGGTGGCACTGACAGCTCGGAAGAGAACGGGCCAGCCACTCTGCAGCGCGTCCCTCCATTGGTCTCTGCTGGGTGAGCCGTCAGATTTGGGCCCTGCATGTTGGACAGAGCTGCCACACCAGGACAGCAGGTCCCGAGGATACATGCTAGCCCGTCCTCCCGTTGGTGATGTTAGCGCTGATTACTCAGTGGGGACATGTGCTGCCACATTTCTCCGCTATAAGGGTATTTTTTAAAAAGATTTTATTTATTTATGTATGTATGTATGTATAGACAGAGGGGAAGGGAGGAAGAGAGAGAGAGAAACATCAGTGTGTGGTTGCCTCTCATGCACCCCCTATTGGGGACCTGGCCTGCAACCCAGGCATGTGCCCTGACTGGGAATCGAACCTGCGACCCTTTGGTTTGCAGGCTGGTGCTCAGTCCACTGAGCCACACCAGCCAGGGCTAAAAAAAAAGTTACAGTCAGTAAATACCATGTGTGGGGAAATGCTTTGAGACTGTCATTCAGACTGCCTGGCTGAAGGGCGGAAGGGGCGAGCACGAAGTTCAAGGGCCACGTCCCCACCGTCAAGTTCAGTCTGGTGGCAGGAACAGGGGCACGAACCCCGCAGAGGACGAGCCCCCCGTCCTCGAGGGAGAAAGCAGGAAGCGAACAAATTCGTGAGCTCCCCCTCTTCAAAGCCAAGCAAAACCAGTGCCAGGGTCGAGGCCCTGGCTCACCGCGGGCACCCATGCAGCGAACGTCCAGTTCCAAACGTCGTGACTGAGAAAGGCTTCCCGGGCAAGGGACGGGGAGAGGCTGCAGGCTGGCGGCCTGCAGCTACAACAAGCAGGCCACAGAAGAAAAGGTGCTCGTGAGCTCCGAGCATGAAAAGACTCTCCGCTCGTCCCGGTCAGAGACGCACAGGCTGACACGGTGCGTGTCTAACCCGTCACAGAGCCAAACTTGAAATGTGGGCTCAGGGAAGCTGATGGGAGACAGAGCTGCTCCCTCTTTGGAAAGGGATCCGGCAGATGTACTAAACTTTAAAACACCAGCGCCCTTTGACCTGAGCCTGTATTTGAATCACCCCCCACCCCGAGATCAAGAAAGATGCCAAAAAAAAACAAGTACAGGTGTGCCAGAATTCTAGTCCATGCAACAAAAACTCAAGAAGCATCATCTTTTATTTTCCTGAATGAAATGTCACTCGTCAGAGCCCGATGGGCTGAGCTGGCAGGTGGTTCCGTTTTCCTTGGTCTGAGAGTCCTGCCCCCTGCTGAGAGGCGCCGAGGGCCCAAGAGGTCTGGCGTTAACCGGAACTCCGCTAGAAGGGCCATCTGGTCTCCAGACCGTTTTGGCCTCCGTGGCGCTTGCTGCTCCTGGGCCCGGGAAGGACAGCAGTTCCTCCCTCCCCGCGGTGCTTGGGCACGAGCAGTTTCACGGGCCTCCCCAGGCACACCCACATCCCCCATCCGCACCGAAGCTGCCAACAGCTCTTCTTCGTGTGAGTGATGGGGGCAGCCCCCTGAAGGTGGGCTGTGTCTCCAGTACCGTCCAAGTTCAGGGTCCTCCGGCAAGTTGTCAATCCCCAGTGTTTATGGAGTGAATGAAGAAACAAAGGGATGAATGGATGGATAAATGGGTGGAGGATGGGTGAGTGTGTGGCTGGGTGAGAGGACCGATGGGTGGGTGGGTGAGTAGCTAGACGGGAGGGATGAGCATTCATGCGGTGGGTGTATGAATGATGGGCGGGTGAGTGGATGGGCAGACAGATGCGTAGATGAGTAGATGTGTGGGCAGTTAGATGAGTGGATGGATGGGTGGGTGGGTGGATGGATGATAGATGGGTGGGTGGGTGAATGGATGACTGGATAGGTAGGTAAGTGGACGAATGAGGAGATGGATGGGTGGGTGGATGGGTGGATGGAGGGAAGGGTCGGTGGATAAATGGCTGGGTAGATGGATGGAAAAACGGCTGGGGGGAAATGTGATTTAGAAGAGTCTTCAGGGCACACTGTTTTTAAGAAGGCCAGAACAAGGACTTCCTTCTTTTCTCCAAACCCTGAGAGTGAGCAGAGGGCCGCCTGAAAGCTCCCTTGGCCCCGGCCAACCTGCTGTGTCATCAAGGCCTCGCCGGTTCACCTCGAGGGTCCGCAGGGTTCCCAGCATGCTGGGCCTGCTCCCAGCAGCTCTTGGGCCAGCTCAGCAGGCCCCTCGCCCGGAACGCGCCTCACCCGGGCCATGCCTCACGGGCTGCAAGCCGTGCCTTGGAACAGAACAGTGTTTGTTGGGTGAACAAAGGAATCCATCAGGAAACATGTAAATAAATCAGCCCTAATTCCGCCGTCCAGGAACAGAGTACTAGCTACCCGTTTTCTGTATATTTTTTCCATTATTTTTAATTAGCGCGTGAGTATTCCAGTGCAAAATGGATCATGTTGCTCTATACCACTGCATAATCAGATTATTTTATAACAATGTAGTTGGAATAATTTCCATTGTACTCAATATTGTTCAAAAACATAATATGCCATCACACAAATGGACCATAATTTATTGAACCGGCCTCCTTTTGTTGTCCCAACTGTTTGTTATTATAAGCTCTGCCTGTGATGGACGATCTCACCACTTCTATTTTCACAAACAGCGGGACTTATTTCCTTAGGAGAAAACCCCTGTTAGCACCATCGTGCCATCAAGGGTCGTGCAGAACGAGAAGGTTTCTCTGGAGTGTTGCCAGGCTGTCCCGTGGAAAGATGGCGCGACTCCGCACTCCTGCCAGGAGCGTGAGGGAACCCACGCATCTGGCACACGCACCTGCTCGGGTTTTTAAACAAACGTAGAAGCGGGGCGCACCGTGAGGCCTGCCTGCCCCTGCTGTCCGAGCGCCAGGAGCCTGGCCGTGCCGGCTGGGCTTCCTGAGGACAAGTCTCATTTCTAAAACAGAAAATGCTCCCGGTGCCCCGGATGCCGTCACAAAGGGCCAGGCTCCTCACCGAGGACAACCGTGTGCTCCACGCGGTGCTGAGGGCTGGGCGTCTGGGACGGGAGCAGGAGCAGGGGCAGAGGAGGGTCTGCCCTCAAATACGTCTGCGCAACAGCTGTTCGGAGGCGGAGGGGGCTGGGAGGGGAGGCAGCTCCCGGGAGACTGCTGCTGCCACCCTGCAGCTTTCCTGAAGGTGCAACCGGCACAAACGCGGCCGCTTTCTCGGCACAGAAAACTGAGGGCGTGGAAAGAAGGGGGCGGGGCACCCACGCACGGTTCCACCCCCAGGAACAGAGAGGGAGTGTCCCATGCCATGCGTGTCCCCCAGGATGGTTTCTCTCCCTACGTGTACGCCATTTCTTCTACGTGGTTGTAATAGCACGGGAATGCAGTGGTGTGGCCCGTTTTCTTTTCATTTACCATCTCATTACCAACGATCTTACTACAGACTCCCAGTAAGCCTAACTTGAACCAGTGCGTAATGTTCCTGCAAGTGGATGGGACATAGCCTAACCGTTTCCCAGCTGGACCAGAAATTATGTGCAGTGGGCTTTCTTCAATCGCAGTTGGCGTACAATATTATGTGAGTGTCAGGGGTAAAACGTAGTGATTAGACATTAGAAAACCTTAGGACATGATTCCCCCCAATACGTGTACTGCCCCCTGCCATTCTACATGGTCATTACCATGTTATTGACTATATTTCCTGTGCTGCACTTTGCGTCCCCGTGACCACGTTGTAACTGCCCATCGGTGCTTCTCAATCCCTTCACTGTTTTCATCCATCCCCGCCGACCCTGCCCCTTCCGGCAACCATCCGTCTGTTCTCTGGGTCTGTTTCTGTTTTGTTTGTTTATTTTGAGTTTTGGGGTTCCACATACTGGGGATCCAGCAGGAATAGGCCTGAGGAGGGGACGGCCCTCTGCTCCCGGCCCGTGAGGTCACCGTGACTTACTCCTAGTGTCAAGGACGAGTCAGAGCGGGACACCTCGGTGATGTGAATGGACAACCGTGGTCTGCTGCCGCAGCGGAGACCTCCGGGCACACGGCCCAAGGAGCCAAAGACGGGAAGGGCCACCCGGGCGGCACTGGGTGTACACACAGGGCGATCCGTCGCTGAACGGAGGGTCAGAGCGCGGGCTGTGCGTCACGGGTAGGCTGCCACAGAGAGGAACGCAGTCCTGGCCCGGGCTACACCCCCTGGGGGAACCAGACTGCGGTACGCCCAGTGACAGAAGCCAGGCAGAGAGGGGCAGACACCGGACGGCTCAGCGTATGCCAGTCGCCTGGAGGAGTCGAGTTCATGGCCAGCACCGAGGATTCCCAGGGCTGGCGGAGGTGTGAAGGGGGAGTGATTGTTCAGTGGACACAGGACTCCTGTTCAGGGTGATGGGAGACTCGGGGAGAGATGGCAGCGGTGGTTGCACAGCGCTGTGGATGTACTGACCGCCACCAAATGGTGCACTTGGAATGGTTACGATGGCAAATTTTATGCTGTGTGTATTATACCACAATTTTATGATTTTAAAAAGTTTTTTATTATTTATTTCTTTTTAGAGAGGGAAGGGAGGGAGAAAGAGAGAGAGAGAGAAACATCAATGTGGGGTTGCTGGGGGCCGTGGCCTGCAACCCAGGCATGTGCCCTGGCTGGGAATCGAACCTGCGATGCTTTGGTTCGCAGCCTGCGCTCACAATTTTACAATTTTTTAATACTGGAAAAATAAGGATCGTGAAAGAAGGCCTCTGGGTGGTGACCACGCTGGACTCTTGTCCCCTCCCCCCCACTTTGACGCGTTGCCTCCGCTCTGGTGCTCAGCCGGGGCCACAGCCCCCTTCCCATCAGCCCGAGGGTCCCTTCGCCTCGCTCCTTGCTGCCTCTCCTCCAGTTTCTTGTCTCCTGATACTTTTTGATGTTAACTCTGTGATTGGGGTAAAATACACACTACGCGGCTCCCTGAGAAATGGGTGCATGGGGTATAAACTCTGTAGGCTTTGCAAGTCTGGAAATGAGCTGATTCTATGCTCAGACTTGACGGATACTCCCTCTGGGTAGAGTGCGGATTGGAGGTCACTTTCCTTCCCCGTTGGAAGGCGGCGCTCACCGTCGCAGGCTCCCAGGCTGCCTGCGGGCTGGGCGGTGCACGCAGTCAGAGCCTCGTCCCTGCATGCACACCTTTTCCTCTCGTGTAGGGCTTATGTTATTTCTTTTTTCTGTGACAGCTTATAGCTTACCTGTCCTCAGTGCCTTGAAATCTCATGACGTGGTTCTGTTTTGATTCATGCTAGGTGGAATTCGAGCCCGTTCGATCTAAAACCGATGTCCTTACGTTTTGGAAACTTTTCTTGAAGTGGTTCGCTTTTCTTCTTTCTGCTCCCTTTCTTCCTGCTCTGGGAACTGGGCCCCTAATTTTCTAATCTTTTTTTTTATTTGTGTCCCTCGGTCTTTTGCCTTATTTTTGTGAAATACCTCAACTTCACCTTCAAATACGTATTTTGGGTTTTTCATTTCTAGGAAGCTAAAGCAATCTCTCTGGTTTTTTCTGGCCAGTTTCTAATAATCGACTTGTAGGAGTTCTTCCTATAATTCTGTCTTTGCGTGTGAGTTGCGAATTCCTGGTCCCACTCTGTGCTGTACCTTTTTATTCTCTAAACAGTGTCTTTTGAGCAGCAGAAATTCCCAGCTTGAATGAACTCCAATTAATTCACCTTTTATGTTAAGTGAATGACTTTTGTGTCTCGTATAAGAAACCTTTGCTTTCCTTAAGCTCTGCGGCCCATCCCAACGGCCCCGTGTGTGCGGCGTGAAGTAGGGGTCGGTGTTCCTGACTGTCTGCTCTGGCCTCCACCTTCCGTGCTAGAGACTTCCTTTAGGTGTCTGGGAGCCCTTGGTTGCCTGCACAGGCTGAAACACGAGGAACTAAAACTCTGTTCAGACATTCTGAGTGTGCGGGGAAGGAAGGTCAGCTATGACCTTGCCTCTGAGTTTGTATGAAAACCTGCTTGTTAGTATCTTCAGTCTTTCCTCCGGTGCTGAACAAACTCCTAAAGAAAACCCCTTCTTCTCCAGTTCGGGGGGGCCCCTACCTGGCTGTCCATGTCCCGGCAGCCGCCCTGCCCAGGCCCACCCAGCCCACCAGGGTTGATAAGCGCCCCTTCCTCACTGCGTCAGATGGCCCAGCGCAGAGGTGCTCGGGCTTGCCTTCTCCGGGAATGACGTGCAAGCGTGTATAAAGGAGAGTGGTGCTGGGAGTCCCTCTGTACCCCTTGGACAGAGTGCGTAGGGGGGCGTCCAGGAAGCTGGCTGCTTCTGGAACAACTCTGCCTCCCGAGACTCACCTGGCACCCCCACCCCTGAGTACTTGGAGGATCCCACGGCGCACAGGGAGTTGGCCTTCTGTCTCCGCCACCACGGCTGGGGCGCAGTCTCCTGCAGCCCGCCAGAGCCGTTCCCACTCGCCCATCTGCTTGCCGGCTTCCCAGACTGCACTGCTGTCCTCCGCGCGTATTGTTGCAAGTCGATGCCTTAAAAATAAAAATCTTCTCACTGTACCGGGGGGGGAGGGGGAGTAAAATTAGTTCAGGTTCCTAGTTATACCTGGAAGTTGGTGTAGACTTTTTTTTTTAAAGAAAACAATAAACAATGTGGACCAAAAACCTCAGAAATATTCACACCCTTTGACTCCACTTCCAGACGCCTAGGAATTTATCCTTAAGAAATTATCAGAAAAATGGACAAAACTTTTTATCTGGGTGTTCACCCATTGTTATGTATAAGGCAAGAAACTGAAAACAAACTTAATGTCCAACAATAGAGAAATGGTTTAGAAAATAAGGGTATGTCCATATGGTGAAATATCAAAATCGTATCTATGAAAAATATTTAATGAGGGGAGAAATGTTCATAATATAATCAGTAAATGATAAAAAGACAAAAGAAACTGTATGTTCAGTTTCGTCCCAATTCTGGAGAGAGAGAGATTAATGAGAAGAGAAGGAGCCACGCCCACTGAGGAGGAGGGCGGGGTAAGGGGTGGCGGGCCGGGGGGGGGGGGAGACCAGGAGCAGGAGGATGCACGCACAGGCACACCCAGCGTTGAACCACAGTTACCTATAGACATGTATGACTGTTGTAATCAGAGAGACATAATTGTTTTAAAATTGAGAACTTGCCTTGATTCAGCCACCCTGCCGTCCTTACAGCTTCCTAAACTCGCATTTGCTTGCCTGCTCCCCTGCCACGACCCACGAGGCCCCACTTGCTGCCTGGAACCAGCTTCCTTTCTGGCTAACCCCACACACCCTTCAGTTCCCAGCGAGGTGCTACCCTCCCCCGCCCCCCGTAGGTCCCTGTCCACTCCACGCTGACTCGGCAACCTGCTCTCTAGTTCCCGAACCCCATGCGTGTGCCTTTGTTAGAATGCCTTCCTCGCTATGATAACCAGCAGTTTTATTTTCAATGGCCTTCTGGAGGGGGACGCGTGTCCTGGTCACCTTCTGTCCTCAGCCCACTGATGGCGATCGGAACACAACGGACAGGCTGGAGGGAAGGAATGGAAAACGTCTCCGTGGACCAGCATTCGGGGTAACCTGTGTTCTCCCAGCTTCCCACGGCTACGGAAAGCCTAACCTATGGGACCTATGATGCAAACTCAGAGTACCCGTGTTTGTCAGGTGACTCGTTCCAAACAACTGTTCCCGAGTGTCAGAGGAAGTGCTCTGCGGCCATCTGCAGACCAGCCTCCCAAACCAGTCTCGGGCACAAATGGCCAATGCCACGGGCCACAGCTGCAGTCTCCAGGAGGAGCCCCAAGTCCAGGGCTTGGTGGTAACGACCATCCTTCAACGCCACTCCGCAAGGAACCGTTAGAGGAACAAGGCTGGAAATTAGAGCCCAAAGACCCCCCTTCTCTCCCATCGACACGTACAAGACCCCAGCAGCACAGCGTGGGGGGCCGGGGCGGGGGGAAGCTATACTCAGTTACACTGTAATTACATCTAACGCTAGCCCGACCCCAAATCACCAGCTTGTCACGCAGCCTGTCCTGTTTGCAGGGCTCAGTCTATCCTAACGCGTCATGATTCCGCAGCTTGTACTGCATCTTGGTGCAGCACGTGTATTTCTCGTGGGGTAATGGCTTGTGCCAGAAAGGTCTCTTCTAAAGCTGCTAAGACTTCATCCTGGCTGAATGAATGAGCCTTTGCTCATGCAAAGCCTCGGGAGCAGTGCTCGCCCGTTTCACTTTGGTCTCCTGCGTCTGGGACGTGAGACCTCCGTGCTGTAAAGGCGCTTGAACAGCCTTGCTCAGGGCCCCGTGCCGCCAGCCAGTGGGGGGCATAGGGGGAATCTGAGGGTCCCCTTGAAGGGCCAAGGACGATCTGTCCTTGCAGAGACAGTCCTGTGGGCAGCAGGCCTGGGCCCCAGAATCACCAACCAAGCAGGTGTCCCTAGTGGGCTGTGCTGTGGCTCAGGACCACCCGCTCCTGTTCCCCTTCCCAACCGTGTTCCCGTCTCCTCGCGAGAACTCCCTTCACCTGCGGGACTGCAGGCAGGGCCCTGCCTTCCCCGAGCCCCGAGGCCCACAGGTGGCTCACATCAGGCTCTGCGGCTGAGCCCCCGCGGAGTGCGAACCTTGAGCAGGGAGACCAGTTGTCCAGAAACGGATGGCTCCCAGCATTCTGGCGCAGGGCCATTTCCGTGGTTCCGCCTCCAGCCTCCCACCCCCGACAAGAGCCCTGGGTTTCTGCCTGTTTCAGAGCCACATTTCCACCAAATCTGGGTATTTCCTAATAAAATCCTTTCTGCTTGGGCCTAGAAGTGGGTTCTGTTGCTTGTAACCTTAGCACCCCGGCCCACCGTCTTGCTCCTCCCTTTCCCAGGACCCTCAGAGCCTGCTGACAGCCGGGATGAAGGCTTGCCCACCTGGATTGCAGCGGCAGGGCCCATCCCCCGGAGGGCACCCCGCCTGGATCACCAGCCCCCGGCTCGCTCCTTCCTCTCCCTCTCACCATGGCCCACTCTCTCTTCGACCTGAAAGTCGCCCCACTGGGCCCGCAAATCTTGCTCAAGCTGCTCCCACCAACTGGACTGGCCACCCGGATGGTGTGGGACCACCTGCCCTGCACAGTCATGCTCTGAGTCCCCAGAGGGACATGGCCCTCCCGCCCACAGCACTTCCCACGCACCTTTCGGGACACCTAGCTTGTTTGACCTTCTGTCACAGCTATTCCCACAGGTGGTCCCCAGCTTCCTGAAGGGAGTAACGTGTCAGCCCGGCGTTGGAGAAGCCGGAGCCTCCCCGCGTGGTCCCACTGCCAGCCGTGCCGGCACCCAGCACCTCAGCTGCGCCCACAGACAGACTCAGCCAGGCCCCGGCCACATCCCTGGAGCAGGGGGCAGGCATGCATCACCGGGACCCATCTCGGGACCCTCGTGGTGAGAACGTGTGCTCACCGTGCTCGCCTTTCCTTGCAGACCTGGACCTGCTTACTTTGTCACATGTCAGGTCCGGCGGGTTATCCTGATTGGAAAGGGCAGACTTCCACGGCCGTTAAAAACGTTATTTGAAAAGATGGGCAGGTTCCGTGACAGGGGGTGAAAAGTGGTGGAGCGCAGAGCCTGCCCCTGGGAGATCGCGCTGCATCCCACAGAGTAAACCTCACAGGGTTGGGCCACGCTGTCAGCCTCCTCTGTCCCCGCCACCACACGCCACACGGGCACACATGTATGCACACACAGACACACGTGCACACAGTCTGCACCCCGCCTCGTCCCAGCAGAACCCGCCGACCCTCCCACACGCCCTGGCTCTCCTGCCCCTGCCGTGGCTCATGCTCCGTCTGAGACACACTCCTCCCATCGCCACCCAGTGACAGCCTTTCGGTCCTTCAGAGGTGCGTTGGCACCCGCCGCTGACGGGGAGGAGCCTTCCCGCCCGTCCCAGACGAAGTGGGTCCCAGCCCCCTTCCCCCAGCACCTTCCATAGCCCTCGGACGCAGCCTGGCAGCCGGCTCCTGTTTGCGGGAACCGGTGCGGGTGCCAGGGCCTCCTACCACACCACGCTTCCCAAGGGGGAGGAGCGTGGGCACCCCTCCTTCGGCCTCCGCGTGGTGGAGTGGGCGGGACCCCAGCCGCAGGATGGCCGTGAGAACTGAAGGGGGCAGTGTCTCCGAAGTGCCTGACGCCACGTGGAGGCGTCACTGTGGGCTGCCAGGTGTGTGCTGCGAGCCAGGCGCAGAGGTCAAGTGCCTGCCCTGGAGTCCAAGGGCCGCAGGGCAGAGTCGGGGACTCGCACCCCGGTCCGGCTGGCTCTGTAGCCCCTCCCCTTGTCCCACCACCTGACTCATCCAGGGTCTGGCCTTTTTGAATTCTGAGGGAGAAAACGACCTTTTTGAATTTTGTGGGAAAAAATGACCATGCCAATCCACCTTTTTGTTAAAAGAGATTCCTCCAATGGCTTAGCATCGCTCCCAGGAGACTTTCAGCATTTGCTGGCCCAGTCTAACACCACCTTTGTGCCCCTTACCGCCGACAGCAGGGGGTGGTGGGGGCAAGGTGGGCCTGAGGGGGCCCGGCGGGAAGCCAAGGTCCCTCTGGTCCGCTGACAGCACTGGGGTGCTCCCCAGAGCAGCGGGGAGGGGGCCTCCTCTCTGCGGAAGGAAGGCCTCTCCCAGGACCTGGGCTGAGGAACCCCGGGGCGCCGAGGCTGAGGCCCTCCGTCCAGGACACGCCCACCCTCAGCACCCACTGCCAGAGACTTCAGGGTCTCTGCAGCACCCAGAACCACAGGGAGCCAGTACATTGGCCTTCTCCCTCTTCTGTAGCCACGGCGTGCCCGGACAGGCTGGCTTCCAAGCGCCAGGAAGGAGGATGACCCTGGGCAGCCTGAGGACAGGTGGGAGCCCACCGTGGAGGGAGGGGCAGCTGGGCTGAGGCACAGAGGGTACTCACGTCCCGTGGGGAGAACAAGGGCCCTGGCTTCCTCTGGAACGCGTCCTGGAGCACGGATGAAAGGCGCAGGCAGGTCCGTGCAAATCCACACCCACACACGGCCGTTCACCCGCAGACCCACGGTTGGAACAACACAGCTGCCACAGCCACTCCGGCGGCCCACGTGCCTGGCGCTGAGTCCTCGAGCGGAAGGTCACCAAGAGGTGTGCGACCTTCCCCCATCCATTCATTCATTCATTCATCCCCCCACAAGGACTTACTGCCCGATGACACCCCGGGGCTGCAATGCCCTCCGATGCCAGGCCCCGTCTGCACGGTACCGCTAGCCCACACCCCCACTCCGCCCGCGGGAAAGTGAGGTCGGAGGAAGCGTGACCCAACGCGCCCCAGGTCACAGCGCAGCGCGTCCAGGTCTGTCCAACTCCCACGCTCAGAGTCCGCATCCCTCTGCCTTGCATCCGTTTGTCTGTGCATTTTGCTCAAGAAAAGCGTGCATCTCCGCAGGCCGTCTGAGTGTGTCTAGACGCGGGCCTGAAACCGGAGAGGGAGAGCTCCTCTCTGCCAGGCGCTCGCTCAGCAAACAGCTCCCGAGAGCCCACGTCCCAGCAGGCCCCGGGGTAACCTGCCAGGAAGGCCTCCAGGCATGCGCGAGCCCCAGCGCAGTGGGCAGTCCAGGGGCAGCAGCAGGAAGAAGAGCCGCCCGGGGTGCCCGAGTCCTAAGGGTGGCCCGAGAGCCACTGTGCTGGCCTCTCGATGTTCCCCCCAATGTCTCTGCAAGGTTGGAGTGAAACTAGTGAGTGAGTCATCGCCAAACACACAGGCCACACTCAGAGCTACACCACACACACACCCACACACACACACACACACCCCTTCACCACGAACATCATTTTGTTCTCATGCCTGTTTCGTTCCTGCCCATCCCAGACTGGGGGCTTCCTCCTGCCTCTCTCTCACGCCCCCTCGTCCCCTCCCCCTTTCCCCGATCTGACACCCCTGTGCGCCCAGCACCGCTGGACTGTCAGGCTGAAAGAGAGCTGTCATCAGAAGGGCATTGATATTAAGACAGGGCTCATTAAAAGAAAATAATAAAGATCCAGAGGATAGCAGCGAGACCAGGTTGTCTGGGTGCCACCGCACCAAACACCCCGTCGGTGCTCCTAATTAATACTAACAACTGTCATGGAATGAAAACATCACACCCTCTCGGAATCCGCCTGCCCGTCAGGCGCCGTTCGAGCTGAAAAGCCCGCGTGTCTGCGGCCCTGCGATCCCTTTCTGAAATAATTGGTGTGGTTTGATTGATAACGTCGGTCTCCCTTTAAAAGAAAACACACTATTTTTCATAATCAGAGCCGGCATGCGTAATGAGCAGGCGGGGGACGCCCTCAGCGTCAGGGCTGTCACCGCGCGCGGTCATTTCCATATTGATGCAAACTGAGATATTACACTCCCTCATTACGCTGACACGCACATCTCTCAGCAGCTCCGGAGCGCACACTCTCCTCGCAAACAAAATTACCTTCATTTTCTCCTTTGGCTCAGCGGAGCTGGCAGTTAAAATGTGCCCTAACTAGCTAATCAACTAATTTTTAGAATATGTGGGAACCGTTTAATATTCCAAAAGAAAACAAGAAAAAAAAAAAAAGAGAGTCGCTAATGGGTCTGCAGGCGTAAACAGAAATAAATAGACAACTGGTTCGTCGAGCATTAGCATACTTAAGTTTGAGCCAGTTGCAGCAGCATCCGTTTTGCAAGTCAAAAAAGCAGTATCTATTTGTATCCATAAGCCAAACAACCTCACTGACTCCCCGTACATACTTGAGTCGATAACCTTGGCGGGAAGGTAACAAGGAGAGAGGATTCTTTTAAAGAGTGTGAGCTCCCCCCGGGGTGGGGAGCCCGCCCCGGGCTGGTGGGGGGCGGGGGGAGCTCCGTAGCCTCAGGTGGGCCTCCTGGCTCCACTGGGAGAAATGCACAGTGTTGTCTGGGGGAGGTCTGAGAGCTGGGGGGGGGACCCCAAAGACAAGTGCCTCTGAAGAGGGGATGAGTGGCTGTTCTCTGGGGGTCGTCAGGGAAGAAGTTTGGGGACACCTGTTGCGGGCCCACACCTGGGGTGGCCCCAGGCCGGTGGGGAGGGTCTCCACATTCAGATAGAGCTGGTGTGTTCACCGGCTCAGGCTGCTGTAGCAGAGCGCTGCAGTCGGGGGGTGGGGGCGCTTAACCAGCAGACACTAGACGTTTATTTCTCATCCTTCTAAAGGCTCTGACATCCAAGGCCAAGGTGCCGGCCATTTCGGATCCTGGTGACAGCCCTCTTCCTGGCTGGCTTTCTCCCTCCGTCCTCACGGGGCAGAGGGGGCGCCGTCTCCCTCTCTTCCTCCTCTTACAAAGCCACCCATCCCTTCCGGGGCCCCCTCCTCATGACATCATGTAACGAATCATCTCCCAAAGGCCTGCCCTCCAAACACCCCACCCTGGGGGTAGGGCTTCAGCTCTGGGCCCGGCCCCAGCCCCCCGGGGCTGACTGTCAGCATTACGGGATCCCCACCCACCACTGCCTGGCCACTGGCCCTCAGGCAGGTGCCCTGGTTCTCACTGTGCGGTCAGAGGGAGGGGTCAATGGCTCCCTGTCGCTGGGCATCCTGGAATCAAAGGGCTCCGTGCAGGGTACGCTCCCCTGGGGTGTTAGCTGTTCTCTATTCCTCCTCCTGTCAGGACCCCAGCGCCCTGCTCTCCAGGCAACCTCGACTCCCCTCCAGCCCCCAGCACGCCCTTCGGTCCCACCTTCCTGCCTGTGCTCCCACGTGCCTTCCTCCTGGGCTGCCCCTCCCCCCAGCACCCAGACCTCCTTCCCCACCTTCCACCTGCCCGAATCCTGCCCCGCCTCAGCTCCGGGCCCTTCTCACTAAACACTGACGCCCCCAAAGCTCCCCCCACTACCCCAGCCCCTCTCCTCACGGAACAGACCGGCCGAGGGCCGTCTCCCCTGGCCAGGGCTCTGACGGCATGTCCGTCAAGATCACACGAGTGCCCGTCTCTGTCTGCCGAGTTGGGGGGACTCCAGGGTGAGGACTGAGTCTGGGGCCTTTTGGTGTCAGTGTTGGACACAGTGCCTGGCAGAGTGACACTTGGCCCACGCTTGCCGGATGGACAGATGGACAGATGGACAGACAGACGGCGAATGGATAACTTTGTGTGCGTTTCTGTTGAGGTTCCTCCCGTCCCTTTCACCGGCCGACGGTCGGTGGCGTATGGCCTCTCCTGCCTCCCACCACACTGCCCCCCGAAGGCCCCTGCCACCCCACCCAGCCTGCCCCTGCCACCCCCGGGCCTCGCCTGCCCCCCTTCCTCTGAATATCTGCCCCCACCCGAAGGCCGGTCACCCTGGAGTGGCATCGCCTACGTGCGGGGTGGAGGTCAGCATCCTTGACAGCCCCTGTGGCACCAGCACGGGCGGAAGGGACAGGTGTGCCACACGGGCATACCGACTGCACGGCAGCTCCCGCCAGGCCTGGGGGCAGCCGCACCCCGGCGCAGGGCTGGGCACAAAGCCAGTGGCACTCAGCACAGGCCGCCAGGAGCCGAGCTCCCCCGGGCTGGCCAGGGCAGGGGCCAAGGCCACCCTCGGCCCCCACACAACAAACGCTTCCCACCCTCCACCAGCCCAGCCTCGCTAGACAGAGAAGAGTGCGGAGGGGAACTTTTCGTTCTGTTACTGATCCCAGACCTGCTTTAAAAACAAACAAACAAGCCTAACATGAACTACAATCTGCCCATTCTGTTCCCCGGGCTCTTCCTGTGGCTCTCGGCTCAGGACTCCGTGACGGAAGCCTAAGACCAGCCCCGCTGTGCTTGATGCTCGGTGGATTGCCCGCCACCCGCATGCTCGTTGCCCCATTGGTCCCGTCACCCTCGCCTCAGACCTGGTCCCCTTGTCCCCCACTTCTCAGATGGGGAGAGCCGGTGCTTCTTGTGGGGGCAATTTGCCCAAGAACTTCAGTAGGAAGAGCAGAGCCAGGACTTGAACCCAGATCTTGGACTCCGAAGCATTCCTGTGCTTTCCTGTGCCCCACGTGCCCCTCTAGGCTCTGAGAAGCCCACCTGTTGCCTAGTGAGCAGCTCCTGAGCACCTGCCCGAGCCCTGTGCTGGGAATGGGTGGGGGGAAGAGCCCCAGAGGCGGGGGGGGAGTCCGGCGTGTCCACAGGGAGAACAGGAGCTCAGGGGTCTAGAAGAGACAGGGGTGAGTCATGGGTAAGGATGCAAGCTGACTTCCAAACCAGAGGACTTTTGGGAGGTTTGCATAATTTATTCCCTTCTGAAAGCCACCATCGACATTTATAAACTCAGCCAGGAACTTTCCTCTTTTGAAGAAAACCAGCGGATCGCCGGTCCGTAACCCGCAGGTGGGGAGAAGCAGGGACACGCGCCTGGGCTGGAGAAAGGGTTTTCCGGGGCCCGTCGGTGACCTGCGACCCGACAAAGCCTTTGCCCCACAGAGGTGTGCTCCCAGAGCTGCTCAGGCATCCTTCCTGGCAGGCCGGCCAAGACGAGAAAGAATGAAAACCCGCAGTTGGGCAGTCGGGAAGCTGGCGGCTGGCGGGGGGTGGGGAGGGTGTGTAAAGGGAAACTGAGTCTCCCCTCAGGGGCGGTGGCAGCCGGCCTCACCACAGCCCCGAGCAGGAAGGGGCGCTCATGGGACAGCCGGACCCGTCACTCGAGGATAGAATCTCACCTCACTAAGGCAGGGAGGTGTCATCTAATCTCTGCTTTCCTGATTACTTAAAAAAAAATTCTTTAAAAAGCATTAGAAGATCTCTAAGAGACCAAGCTTCAGTTTTCTAGAAAGGGGAACGTGAGAAATTAGTAGGAACAGATGCTCTGCACCGGGGTCAGAGGTCAGAGGTCAGAAACAGAGAAGCGGTTTAGCCCGAGCCCCGGCAAAGGCGCTTTCGGATGTCACGGCAGCAAATCTGTCGCCGGTGCGCCCCCACCTTTGTGCAAACATGACCTCAGATACCCAGGTGCGGCGGGGTTGTCATGGAAACGGCAGCTCACCCTCCAGGACCTGGGAGACGCAGTGGCCCCAGGCGTCTGAGCGGCCAGCTGGGTGGGTGAGGGCGAAGAGAGCCAGAACCTGGGTAGGGACAGGGATGCGTCCTTCCTGGGCCTTCCTGTGGGAGGGGCTGGAGCCAGGGTGGCGTGAAGGAGGCTGGGACTCAGCCCTCAGGTGGCTCCCAGTCCAGGAAGAGCCACCAGAGCGAGTGCAAATCAGCCCACTCCCGGGGGCGTGGCCAGGGCCAGGACGGGTGCGGCAGAATGCAGGGGTGGGCGGAGAGAGCGCAGTGAGGTGGACTGAGGCATCCAGGCGGTGGACTTTTGGGTGGGTGCGAGGGTGGGGTGGGACTCTACAGAGGGACTGTCCAGACGCTGGCCCCCTGCCCATGCTCAGAGTTTTGTTTGCCAACGGGGACAAGTGAGAGGCACATCTGGAGAGGCAGGTGTGCAGCCCGACACCGATCAATAGCTTCGGTGTGAAAACACGCACGGGCTGTGCAGAGTGGCTGAGGTTCTCAGTCACTGTGGAGCTTAGATTATCTGGAACAGTGGCGGAAGGAGGAGACCGGAGTCTGAGGCTCGAGCCCCTCCGCCCTCGCCCTGGCTGCGGGGCACCGGCCACCCATCCCCTCTCTGCCATGCGTGTGTCTTTCAGCAACAGTCATTCCAGGTGACCGGAAGGCGTCCGAGTTTGATCCAGGTCGCATGTCAGAGACAACAGGACCCGAGGCAGACTAAATCAAGGCGGAAAGGATCAGGCCTGCGCTGGGCTGAGCCCGCTGGGCAGAGGGGCGGGCAGAGGAGCCGCACCCTCCCTGAGTTTCGGGCCTGGGGACCCCTGTGGCCTGGGGGCAGGCTGCAGCCCACCCCATCCAGCCGGGCCCTGGGGCCCCGTTTGGGACCTCCCAGCTTTCACTGCAGGAGCTGGAAAAAGTGTGCTCTGGCAGTCAGGGCTGACAGGCGCAGCGGTCCCGTGCGGGGCTCAATGGGGAGACTGGCTGCACATGCCCAGTGGCAGGCACGGCCCGTTCGGTAGCCCTTGGACCAGACCCTCCAGCGACGGCTGCGAACTTGCCAAGGACTACCACCTCGAAGCTCTGCGGCTGCTCTGCTCGAAATGTGCTTATTGACTATGACATTCCGTCTCCTTTGTTAATTAGTATTTTCAAAAACGCTTTGATGATGAAAAGAGCTACTTAGGAGCTAAGTTTCTATGGTTATTTCTGCTGTTGCTTTCATGCTGCGCAAACAATGCTTCCTGGCCCCGTGGATGGTGGCGGGCTGTATACAAAGAACAAAGTCCTGCCCCAGCGGAGCTGGAAGATTCCAGCACAATAGCAAAAACAAAACCGAACAAACACCAGCAAAATGGAGTGCAGATGGCTCAGACCCTTGCGAGCATGGCCACGGGAATTGGTGGACGACAGGGAGCTCACAGAGCGGTAGGAGCCCGGGAGCCAGGTGGAGGGCCCTCGGAGAAACCCCGCTGTCGCCCTTGTGGCTGCTCCGTGTGGGCCCTGTGGGTCTCATTCCCACCGCCCCCCCTGGACGGCTCCCATTCTCAGGGACGGGAGAGGGAGGTGAGCCGGAACCAGAGCCCCCTTTCCTGGCTGGGTCTCACCCTGACAGCATGGTCGTGGCCGGGACCTAGCCGAAGGAGGTGGGGAAGCCGTTCTCCTTCCTGCAGCTGCCGTGGGAATTCTCTCAGGGGGACTCCCACCTGCAAGGCAGGCTGTGCAGAGTGCCAGGGGGCTGGTAGAGTAACTTCGAGCATCGATGTGAAGTGCTCGGTGCAAGTGGAAGGAGGTTGAACTGTGGGTACAAGTGAAGGGGAGAGAGCCAAACGCAACGTGCACATCTGGACGGGGTGTGACAGAGAGAGCTGAGAGGGACTTCGGATTCTCCCAGGCGTGGGCTTGGTGCTTCGGCCAGGTTCACCTAAATCCCTGCCGCCTGCCAGAGAGGCCCAGGCCTCACCGGCGGACACCAGAATCTGAGCTCCGAGAGGGCGGGGCCACGTCTGCAAAGGCGGGGCTTGACAAAAACCAACATCTGGAGCTTCAGGGTCCCTTGCTCGCACGTGCCCCTTCCGAAGCCAGGGGAACGCTTGAGTGAGTTTGTGTTTATGAGTCTGTATGCTTTAAAGAGGGCCCCCAGATTGCTTCCATGCACATAAATCTGGGGCCCTCCTTGCTCAACTACCTTGTTCGCCACTGTCCTCAGAGCCTCCTTCCACTGTGCCTGGCACACACGAGGTGACACATCTGTGTACCAGAGGGGTGGATGGAAGGAAGGGAACATGAGTGGATAGACAGCTGGATAGAGGAAGGGGGGATCGATGGGTGGTTGGATGGAAGGAAGGTGAAAGGGAGGGATGGATGGACAGATGGATGGACAGACAGATGGAAGGGAGGAAACAAGGATGGATGGACGGGTGGGTAGATGGATGGATGGGTGGATGGATGGTAGGTGGATGGGTGGATGGATGGGTGGATGGATGGATGGGGGGGATGAGTGGATGGATGGATGGGTAGATGGATGGATGGTAGGTGGATGGATGGATGGATGGTAGGTGGGTAGATGGATGGATGGGTAAATTGGTAGATAGATGGGTGGATGAATGGATAGGTAAATGGGAGCAGAGATATAGGTGAAACAGTGATGGCCAATTTAGAACTGAAGAGAAGTGGCAAGCTTTTGACTAAATAAATGGAAGGAGTTGCATTTTAATTTAGTATGTACAATGCCAAAAAGTATCCTAGCTGGAAAGGGCCTCGGAAATCACATAGCTCAGATCCCTGCATTTCTACTTTTGAGAATACCGAGATCCTCACGTCACAGAGAATTTCCAGTGAAGAGCCACCCCGAAGAGAGAAAGAGCCCCAAAGAGAGAAGGCTCACAGGGAGACCTCCACGAGCACGGACCGGACGCCAGCCGGTACTCAGAGCAGGAGAAACGCACTCCACGTTCTGCTTATATTCCTAGTTTTGAGGGTAACTGCATATCTCTCAAGTTTCCTTCTGGATGAGTTCATTAGCCACCGTGAGCAAACTCAGAAGTGCTGGGGTTTCGAGAGGCACGTATTCTCTCTCCAGCCTGGTCTGGCGTACCGAGAGCTTCCCGGGCTGACATTTCTGGCATTCCCGGCGGGGTTTAACCAACAGCAGAGGGGCCTCGCTCACACCCCTGCTCACACCCGTGCAGGGGTGGATGAAGGGAGGAGCCAGTGTCAACTCCCTCAGTGTTGAGAGGAAAGCTGAAGGCATTGGGGTGGCGGGGGCCGGACGACCCCCATTTGCTAAGAGCTGGTGTGTAATGAAGTGTTCGTGGTGATCGGCCACCACGGTTCACCTTCAAACGGGAAAACACACTGCAGTGGGTTGAGCCCTGTGCCCTTCCAGAGAGGCAACCACCGAAATCTCGCATGTGGCCCTCTGTGGGAGAAGGGTCTTCGCAGATGGAGTTCAAGTAAGGTTCTCCAGACGAGATCATCCAGGGTCAGGGCAGGCCCCAAAGGCACCGAGACTCAGGGGCGGGGAGGCCGTGAGAAGACGGAGGCAGAGACGGGATGGCCGTGGCCGAAGGCCCGGGAACGCCCGGGGCTGCCAGCAGCTGGAAGAAATTGCGAGCGGGGATCCTCCCCCGTAGAGGGAGCCTGGCGGGCGCCTGGCCTCCAGGACTGCGACAGGATACATGGCTGTCATTGTGAGCCACCCAGCTCGCGCTAATGGATCTCCCGGCATCCCTGGGAAATGACTGCAGATACTTTCTCTCAGCCGACCCAGACAAAACCCCTCTTGCCTTCTTTCCTAACTTCTCCTTTGTGATAAAGCATGTCTAAGGGGAATGAAAATTATTTAAGTAAAATAGACATTGCGATTACATTCCTTACTCCTCCAGGAAACAGAACTCCGACGAGCTAGCATGCGAACATTTGGGGAAAGGCGTCTCTGAGCCTCTTTGTTGGCGTCTCTCGGTGACCTGGTCCCGCTGTCACATCCACGCAATCAGGCTGACAATTACTTGAGATGAGCATTTGTAATATTGTAGCTAATAAAATATATGTTCCCACAGAGTCGTCACACGCCACATGGTGCCTTTTATGTGGTAATTGCTCGGTAAATTCTTTGTTCTACCAGAAGCGTTCGCGCGGCCCCCACTTCGGAGATGCTCCGTGTCCCGCCCTCTTACTCCCCCCCCCGGGGAAGTAGGGGATCCACAGTTATGACCTCAAACGTAGGGTAAATACGCATTCCTCTGGCGGAGAACACTCTTGCTTTACCAGAACCATAGGTGTTCGAGCTAGGAATCGAATACTTTGATTTGAAACACACACACACACACACACACACACACACAGACAAAAGAAATCAGGGGTCATTCCTCAGTCATCAGGCACGGGGCACGTGCAGCAGCGACACCGGGCTGGAAAGCAACATTCGAAGGTCCCACGAAACAGCAGTGACAAGAGGAGCTGCCACTGACTGAGCGCAGACCCTGCAAAGTCAGATGCTCCACCCACCCGAGTGCTTCGTGACCCGAGTGACTGTGCGCCCCAGGCGATATCTGGCAACGTCTAGAGGCATTTGGGGATATCACGCACTCGGGGTCAGGCGTGGGGCGGGGGGGGGGGGCTATGCTACTCTGTAGAGGCCGAGCTGCAGCTATGCTGCACAGGACAGCCCCCACCCGCCACCAAGAGATATCCAGCCCAGAAGGCCAACAGCACGAGGGCGAGAACCCAGGCCCCCAGCACAGGCCCACAGGTAATGCCCAGCAGCCCCAGCCTACAGGTAAGAAGACTGAGTTTCAGGGACAAAAAACCCCGTGCCCACATTCCCAGGGCAAATGTGAAAGCCCTTAGTGTATTCCATCGGGACAGATAACAACATAGTCACCGTTCACCTGTCCTAGGAACCGGGAGAGGATTAGAGAGAGAAAGAACGCACAGCAACCGCTGGTGCTGGGCGCACGCTAAAGGGGGCCCGCCGTCATCCAGGCTTCGCATGCCACCGTTGTGACCACGAGGAGGGCACAGCGCCGAGGGGGGAGCGTGCTCCTTGTAACCGGCTGACCCAAGTTCGCCTCTTCTCAGGTTTTTTCCTAGGCTTTATCATCCATAATTGGATAACTTTTCTCCAATTTCCTCCTTGGAACAGTGGAGATAAGGTTTCTGTTTAATCATCCTCCTCTAAGCACTTGCAATCAGGCGGGATATTGCTGCTTTTAAAATAAGACAATGACATTTAATGACTTTCATCTCTTCCCATACGAAAGATTAATTTATATGCCGGAGTCATCGTTTCATTGGAAAACTCGACCCAGTCTTTGTGAAACGCTGCAATATGATTAACAACTTAATCCCTCCCTTATATTTTTAATTTTCTGGCTTTCTCTGCGTATATTTACCTTGGCAGTTTAATTCAGCCTTTGCTTCGGCATCGGGAGAAGATGAGGAAGTGGAGCAGGGGAGTGGTCCACGGCCCCTCGGGGCAGTCGGGGACCCAGGCTTCCCACCTCCAGGCCCCACAGGGCGGGAACAGCACGGGCTGTCGTGGTGCATGGCTGGAGTATCCGGGACCCTGCTCGAACTGGCAATGCCATCCCAGCTCAAGAAATCGAGGCCTCTGGCCATCACTCCCAGCTCTCCTTGACCCGGCCCACGCCCTCAGCTCTGGCCACACCAGGCAGCTCCGTTTTCCCCACACACACAGCGTGTCCTCACATTTCTGCATGTCTTCTCAAGACTTTTTCTTCTGCCCAAATGCCTTCTCTCTGTCTCTCCCATCAAAATCCTATTCTCCTTCCAAGTTCATCTCAGGGTCTTCTCCCTGAGGACTTCGCTGATTCCCTGGGTCCCGGGGGCCTTGCTGTCGTGGAGGTTCTTGTCTCATTCTGCTTTTGATGATGACGGGAACAGCCACCGCTTGCTGATTGCTCCTGGTGGCCAATCACCATGTTGCCGTAACCGCACAGAGCTACCGAGTCATTTGCATCATCTTGTAGACGAGGACGTCGTGAACTTCAGCCATGTGCTCACATTCACACATTTATTAAAGGGCTTAGTGAGCTGCAGATCCAAACACCCTGAAACTTGCTTCTCCTTGTAGAACTCGGTGGAAAGCCCCTTGTAGTACAGAGAGAGAGGGAAGGGTCTGCAAAGTCCCCAACAGAGAGGGGTCACCATGCCTGACGCCTGGTGCCTCCCCCAGCAGTGTGGGCCGCCTGTCCCAACTCACGGGGAAAAGCAGGCTGTACCTCCTCCAACCCCTCTGGGGGCCTGATTCCATTTAGAAATGACCACATTCAACATGCAAATGTGAAACCCTCTGAAGTTCCTTCAGAAGAACCAAATGGTGCTGAAGAACCTTCAGAAGTTCCAAATGGTGCCATGAATCAATATTAATGCAATGTCTTTATCCGCCACCTACAACAGGAGTTTGTCCCCCGAGAAAGTCACATCACTCCGTCTCAAGCAAAAGGAAGGGGTTCAGCCCATCCTCAGGCCAAGTTCTGGCCTCGGCAAATGCCTCTAATTCTTCCTGATGTTCGCGGTCAGTGTGGCCTGTTTCCTAAGAGAACAGATGCCCTTTGGGGACCGAGCCTTCCAGCCCCCACTGTCCCAGTGCTCATGGATGACTTGATCCACGGCGACCATTTCTCCGTGCCCCCAAAGCTGTACATTACCGCGACCGGGAGTCCTTCCCGCAAACGGGTGGAGCGCACGCCGTCGGGGGGAAAAAGGAATCGGAGCTGCGACAGTTCTGCCCGAGAACAGAGACAGCCCGCTTCCGACAGGGAGGCCCTCACCCACCTCTGCACACATGTCCGAGAGGCCACCACCCGGTGACGGCAGAGGGAAGACCAGTCCCGTCTTCCCCTCCAGTGTCACCCCGCCCACCCACCGTCTGCCTGCCACATACTGCCTTAACTCCACCTGACCTGTGACGCAGTGACACCCAGACCCAAGTGTGCCTCCCACCAGGTTCCCTGCAGCCCAGAAGGTCACCACAGGCCAAGCTGTAGGTGCCTTCGAGATTATTGCTCAAGGGACCCTTAATCTCGTTAAGCTCCGGACGCCTTCAAGAACTGGGCAGGCAGCTGAGGCCCTCTCCCCAGGAAAGCGCACATCCACTTGGGCTAACGGGTCACAGTTCCAGGGAGGCCACGGACCCACTAGTGACTTCTTATCACTCTAGGTCCCTCTCGCTTAGTTCTCAATTCCATAGAAACGGAACCAAACAGGATACACCTTTTCATGCCTGGGCTCTTTCCAAATTTTATGTTCGAGAGATTCATCTATAGTGTGTACAATTGTAAGCTGTTCTTTCTCTCCACGGTGGAGTCCCACGTTATAATTACCTGTCTTGTCGTTGGTGGGCGTTTGGGTCATGTCCAGCGTGGGGCTGTCATAGTCTGAACTTCCTCGTACAAGAATTTTGATGAGTAAACGTACTTATCTATTTGGAGCACGTACCTGGGAGTCCACGCACTGGGTCAAGGGCAAGTGTGGCTCAAATACAGTAGACGGGGCCCGAAGGTTTTCCGAAGAGGGTGTCCCAGCTGACACTCCCACCGAGGGTCCCCAGGGCTCCGCACACTCTCCCCCACCCGCAGTGTCGCTCTGCTTAACCTCAGTCCTTCAGACGAATGTCTGTGGTTTTAATATGCATTTTCCTGGTGATTAATGAGGTGAGCACCTTTTCAGGTATGCATTGGTTACCTGGATATTTATTGCTCTTTTGTTAAACATTTATTCACGCTTTTTGCCAATTTGTCTACTGGGTTATTTGTCTTTTTCTTCTTGGTTTGTGGGGGTTTTGAATATATTCTGGCTGAGTCCTTAGTCACACAGGTACACCTATTGCAAATAGCTTCTCCCACTCTGAGGCCTTCTTATTCCCTTACGGTGTCTCGCAGTGGACAAAACTGTAAACACAGTCCAGTGGACTCATCGGGTCCTGTGTAAGGAGTCCCTTTAGTGTCCTGCTTTACAAACCTTTGCCTGGCCCCAAGGTTGGGAAGATCTTCTCTACATTTTCCTCCAGATGCTTTGTGGACCCGTTTTTCGCGTTGGGGTGCACTGCGCGTGCGTGAGCCATCCGAGCCAGGAGCCGGGCATCCTTTCCTCCCCGTGTGGATGGGTACCCAGGCGACTCGTGCCGCTCACGGACGAGGCTGCTCTCGCCCTCCCGCGCTGCGCCGCCTCTCGCCTTCGACATCCCCACTCCTCTTCCGCGAGTGGGTCTGTCTCCGGACCCTGTCCTCTTCCGGCGCGTCCCTGGTTTACTCCGTCGCTCTCCACCACCACCACCACTGTGCAGGGGCCTCGCTCTCTGGCCGCGGCGGCTGATAGAGCCTCGCGTCTCACTTCCTCCAGCCCGGTTCCTCTGCAAGGTCGTCTTAGCTCTTCTAGGCTCTTCGTGTGTCATTCAGATGTGAGGATCAGACCGCGATGTCCACGGAAATCCTCCTAGAATCTGGACTCAGATTGCACTGACTCTGTACTGGACTTCAAGGGCGATCTGATAGCTTTGCAGTATTGAATCTTCTAGTTCGTGGTACACACCCCCATTAGTGAGGGCGTCTTTAATGCCATTCAATCGTGTCGTACTGTTCAGTGTTAAAGACTTACATGCCCTGGCTGGCATAGCTCAGTGGATTGAGCGCGGGCTGTGAACCAGGCATCGAAGGTTAGATTCCCAGTCAGGGCACATGCCTGGGTTGCAGGCCACGGCCCCCAGCAACCGCACATTGATGTTTCTCTCTCTCTCTTTCTCTCTCTCTCTCCCCTCTCTAAAACTAAATAAATAAAATCTTTAAAAATATAAAAATAAAAAATTGGTTTCTTAAAAAAAAAAAGAGTTACGTATTCTTCGTTAGATTAATCCCTAAATATATGATGGGGGGTTGGGGGTATTTTTGTACTTGTTTTTGGTTTTTTTTGAGAGGGGTAGTACCACTAGGAATAATTTCTTTATCTTGTGATTTTTCTGTTACTGCTATAAAGAAGTACAATTTATTTGTATACATAGACCTTGAGTCCAGACTTCGCTAAACTTACTTATTAATTCTAATGATTTATGGATTGTTGTACATTTTCTACAGACGATCATGTCTTGCTTTATGAGTTCTAATAACCTATCAATTATTTTGCATTTCCTGCATAGACAGTCAAGTCATCTACGAATAAGGACAGTTTTGTGTCTTTTTAATTTGGGGGACTTTCACTCTTTTTCTTCTTCGACTAGCTAGTCAAGTGCAGAAGTTGTCACAGTGGCCTCCTTGTTTCATTCTCTGTTTCAGAGAGAAAACTTTTGATATTTCACCATTAAATAGGGTGTTTTACTAGAGGGTTTTTATCCAAGTCAGGGAGTTTCCTTTTATTCCTACCCTTAATGTTTACTTTTTATCAAGTGCTTTTATTACATTTAGTTTTCCTCCTTTATTCTGCTAATGTTATGATTTAAGTGGTTAATTTTTAATGCTATGCTAACTTTGCATTTCTGCATAAACCCAACATTTCTAGTTAGAGTATTTAATTTAAGATTTTTGTTATGTCCATGAGAGAAATTCGCTCATAATTTTTCTTTCTCGTAGTGTCATTACCAAGTTTTTCTAAGATTATTCTAGCCTCATAAAGCGAGTTGGAGAAGGGCTCCTTTTCTCAATTTTGACACAACTGGTTGGCTGTTTCTTTTCTGAACATTTGAAAGGATTCACTAGGGAAGTCACCCGGATCTGGAGCTCTGCAGGGAGAATGTAATGACAAAATAGCTTCCTCTGAAAAATGCAGGACTACTCAGATCATCTGTTCCTTCCTGAGTCACTGGTAATAACTGTTATTTTTCTACCATGTTATCTGTTTTGCCTAATTTTAAACATATTGGAAGAAAGATGTTTATAATATCATATTATTCTTAATATCTGTAGGATCTATAATGATTTTTTTCAGTCCAGATTTAGGTACTCTGAGCTCTCTTTCAACCTTCCTAGGGTTTTATCGATTTTATTAGCTTTTTTCCAAAGAATAAACATACGGCTTTATTAATTTATTGTATGATTGGTTTTCTATCTTAATGTCTCCCCTCATATGTCTCCTTTCCTTCTTTCTACTTCCTTTAGATTTCTTTTGTTATTCCTTTTGCAACATCTTGAGGTGGATATTCAGATCATTGATGTCTAGCCTTTCTTCTTCTCTTATTTATGCCAACCTTACAAATGCCTCCCAAACACAGGTTTAGCTACAGTCCACAAGTGTTGGTATGTCTTATTTCCATTACACTTTGTCCAAAATATTTGATCACTTCCACTGTGATTGCCTGCATTTTACCTCTGGGTTGTGTAGAGGTGTATCCCTTTATATCCAAACATTCGGAGAGTTTCTGATGAGCTTTAAAACTGGTTTCCAGTTCACTCCTGCTTCCACTAGCCAGAGATCAGCCTGCCTGCTCTCCGAGCTTAGGGCTGACGTTCTCTGCTGGGCTGCCCTCCAGTTCACGAGTCCCCTCCTCAGTCGTGCAAACCTGCCGTTCAACATACCCATTGCGTCCTCGATTTAAATTCCTTGTTTCTTAAAGTTCTACATTTTTATTGGATTCTTTTTACGGACTTCAGTTTTTGGAAGACATTCTCTGTCACATTATCTACTTTCTGGCGTGTCCACCCCAGTTATCCAAAGGCCCCTGTCTAGAAAGGACAGTCTCTGGCTTTCCTCGGGGTCTCTTTCTAGCATCTGCTCTTCCATTTTGATCCTGATTCTTGGTGTGCCTGGGGGTGCTTCCTTGAGAGCCAGACATGCTGGAGGAGGAGGTAGAGAAGGCCCAGATGGTAGTACTTTTCCCCAGGGAAGATCTAACCCCATCACCCGGCAGAGAGCGAGAACAGAGCGGCTCCCTCCCATCCAGTCGGGGCCGAGGCCAGATGACAGTCTTTGTGAAGCTGTAGTGTGCCCGCCTACGGCTGTAGCCCTCTAGGGGTCCCACTGAGAGCTTGGACTCCTTACTAGGGCCCCTTGGCTCCCCGATACAAACATTTCTTGCCTCCATACCATAACACTTCCCGTACGTTGCTATAATTTCAGCCTCTTTTTTCTTGGTGGGGGCTTGAGGGTGAAAACCATTGAGCATGGGGCTCACGCATGTTCATTTCTCTTTGTGATCTAGACCCTTCATGTTCTAGCGGCCTAAGCAGCCCCAGACTTTGGGTTTTGCTTCCCCAGCCGTGCAAGATTGCCATGATTTCCACTGGCTTCGTTGCCTCCTAGCAAGTGATTCTTCCAGGCATTTATCCTCTTGGTTGCAGCCAACCGTCAATAAAGTGCCCCGAGCAAACGTGGCCCGTGGACTGTTGATCTGCCCTCGGTGAGCCCTTCACTGCAAACCTCCGCCCCTCACTGCTGATCTTGGCAGCTTCTCGGTGTCTCCAAACAGATGTTTTTGAGATTTGCCTTTGTTATTTAACTTCATGAGGATTTTCCAGTTGTCCCTAAGGGTGTGTTGGTCTGATCCAAGCTTTCCCATCAGACCCAGGAGGGGAAGTGGGAGCATGTAGGAAGCTTCATTTCACCGTGGAGTTCAGAATCCCCGCCCTGTGGCAGCCGCCCTCCCCTTGCATCTGTCCCGGCTCCCCGCTCCCAGGAAAGCACTCGGCTCACCCTGTCTGCTGAGGCTCCTGCTGGGCTGACTCCTGACCAGAAATGCCATCCTTTGCCAATCCCACCCGTCAGATCCATCTCGGTCCGGTCCCAAGGCTCATCACAAATACCACTCCTTCTACGAACTCTGTCCTCATCCTCCCCGCAGACGGTGGCCTTTCCCTTCCCTGACCGTCCACCCTGCCCTGCCTTGTCTGTGACACCGAGATCCCTGCCCCTGCCACAGGTGCCTCGAGGGACCCGAGAGGGAGGGCTGGGGCTCACCCACCCACCTGCGGTGCTGAGCGTGGGACCTGGCCATTCCCACGGGCGAGGTGGCTGCAGTGGCCCAGCCCACTGGGATCTCTGAATTGAACTGGAACTTCGTGTCACTGCAGCAATCGGGAATCTCATATGTAAGTGGCAGAAACCCAAATCAAACTGGCTTAAAAATATATATATATATATATATATTCAAAAACAATGTATGAAATATATACATGAAAAACATATTCAAGTAATGAGAACTCCATGGTTAGCTCTCTCTTCCCTACATGTGGATCAAGAACTCACATTAGAGCTCAGAAAACATATTTTTGTCTCGCTGCGTTGCTACACCTCCCAACTGTAATTTCAAAGAACAGAAAAGGAAGCACTTCCAGCAGTTGCTCGAGCAACAGGTCTGAGGCTCCCTCTGAGTGGGTGAGCTTGACGCGCTGTGCCCTGCTGCTGGGCCAGGTGTCAGGGAGACGGCCTCGTCTGACTGGCCTAGGTGCGCGTCATTTGCAGATCTCAATGGTGGGACCAAGCCCATCCAAACCACATGGACGGAGAGTGGGGGAATTGTGGTCCCCCTGGACAAACCAGGGAGCTGTCACCAGAAGACACCAGGAAAAGGGTGGGTGGCTGCATGCTGAGAGGGTGGAAACCACGGCCTCCCGTGGGGGTGACAGCCCACTGGGGAATATATTGTCAGAAGCAGCCGGTGAATTACACCTGGTGGTTCAGGTGTAATGACACCCACCTCTCAGTGCAGAATTCCACTCAGTGAAAACTCGACAACCCATAACCTGCCTGACTGAATGAAGCTTCTGGAACCTTCTGCGATCATCCTTCCAGCCACAGTGCTGCTGCAGCCCAGTGCCACAGCCATGTGTTTTACAAAGCGTCAAACCCAGTCACCTCTGGCAGCTGAGAACTGGTCCCCTCCCCGGGAGCTGTGGCTCTGGGTCCCTTTGTCTCCTGGGGGAGGGGCCGGTGCCCTTCTTGCCGAGAATACTACAACCAGCGTAGCAGAAATCTCTTAAAGCAATTTGCTACTTTTACCAGGCAAAATGCTATTTGTAAGAGGAGTAAGTGGTAATGCCCATGTGCGTAACCTTTGACACTGCGGCCCCATTTCCAAGAATCTATCTTACGGAAATGACAGCAGACATGGACAAAGGCACGCATGGGAGGACGTTCGTGGAAGCATCCGTCTCAATAGCAAAAAATGAAAAAAAATTGTCATGAGTAATGAAAACACCACGGAAATAATGGTCTCTGCTGAGTGACAGAATCTTCCACAGTCATTAAAAATCACGTGCGTCAATATTCGCCGATTTGGGCAACGCATTAAAAGAGTGGAGTGAATGAGAAAAAAAGGGCGGACGTATTAAGCCCAGTTTGCTTTTTGAAAGACTCGCCTTGACATGTAAACTGCACGTGGAGCAGCAGGTCTACAAGGACCCCCAGAGCGTGACCGGGGGCTGTCGCCGGGAAGCGCGGCAGCGGCTGGCTCCGGGCGCGAACCTGCGTTTCATTTCCGTCCTGGGACACATGGAGGCTTCCCCACCATCCAGGCAGCTCCTGCCCAGCCCACAAACACATCTGTTTTAAAGACTCTGCTTCTGTTAACGGGGCTCCAAAGGACAATTGCATGTGTAAAGCATTCATATGAGCCCTCAACACGGTTTTATGGGCGGCCAATAATAATAATAATAATAATAATAATAATAATAATGCTACAATGCTGGGAAGCGACCAACTTTCAAAACCAGAAGCAGGCTTCCCAGGCCGCGAGTCCCAGCATGGACGTGAGCGCCCTCGGGGGGCAGGCCTCCCCCCGGGCTGGCGCCTCTTCAGCCGCGGCACTGACAGCGGTGACAGGGGACCTCCCTCCTGTTTCCCAGACTCTGAGGTGCCGCCCCGTCGTCATCTGGACCCTGACAAGCTTCCAGAGGACAGGAGACGTGCCACAGCCGAGGCTCCGAAGGTCCCTCCCAAGCCCGGGTCCGCTCAGCTCAGAGGCGACGCCAACCCAACAGAGGCTCAGCCCAAAGACAGGGGCCGGGAGGGGGCTCCCGGCATTCAGACGGCTTTGTGCCCGGTTTCCTCCTTGTTGCAATACGCGGTTTTGATGCTCCCTGGGTCCCTTTATTGTTTGTTTTTCCTGCTCCTTGCTACATCGCATGCGAGCATTATTTTAAGCAAAGTTGCATGTTAATTTACTTCACCAAACACACACAGAGCTGTCTCGAGAGCTGACATGATCGATGGTAACTGAGCTGGCTATGGGCCCCAAAGGCGGTAATTTGTGTTTTGAAATTCCTTAATTATAAATGTGCGCAGCGACTCTAATGGCCCCCATAGAGGCACGGGGCCCGGCCGGCGTCCCTGAGCACCGCCGCAGAAACAGGGACAGGAACTTACGAAGGAAGAGTTTCCCATCAGCGATGGGGATAAATCATATTTTAAAAATCTGCAGCACAGCGCCCACGACATTCTAATCACCACAGCTATAATTACAAAGGAGAGTAAATCCCTAAAAAAATTAAGTGTCCTCAATAGAATAAAGAAGAATAATTAACTTTTAACTCGAAGCTGCCATCCTAATGCCGGGCGACTC
Organism: Phyllostomus discolor; assembly: GCF_004126475.2. Taxonomy (NCBI): domain Eukaryota; kingdom Metazoa; phylum Chordata; class Mammalia; order Chiroptera; family Phyllostomidae; genus Phyllostomus; species Phyllostomus discolor. Next base: position 171,048,274 of record NC_040907.2, on the reverse strand, counting down.
CGGCGGACCCTGGGGAGACGCCAGGCTGACAAAGGAGACCGGCTTGCAGAAGGGCGTCGAGGAGCCGGCTGGCGGCCGGCTGGCACCGCGGGGCGCGCCGTGGTTTTTCCGCACAGCAGGACAAACAAGCTGAAAGGGCCCTGCCCGTGGGGGCGCCTCCGTGGAAGCACCCCGACTTTAAGAATGAAGAAGCAAGTCTGTTTCACAACGCACGGCCTTGATGAATAAGGAGGGTGCAGGCCTCTTCATAGAGCACAAGGCATTCCCACGCTGAGCTGCTGGTGCGGGCTCCTGGCAGCCCCGTCGGCTCAGCTGGGCATACGGCGCGGCCCCGCTTCTTAAAACAGTTTTAACCCTCGCCCAGGGATGTGCTTGTATTGACCTTAGAGAGAGAGATGTGATGTGAGAGAGAAACATGGATCGGTTGCCTCCCACGCGCGCCGTGACCGGGGACCAGACCCACAGCCCTCTGGCGTACAGGACGCCGCTCTAACCAATGGAGCCACCCGGCCGCGGTGGCATGGCCCCACGTTACAGAAGAGGAAACCAGAGGTCAGAGGGTCGGTGCCTGGCACACAGTGACACGGTCAGGAGGATGCAGCCAGAACCAGAGTCGGCTCCTCCGAGCTCTTCTCTGCAGGGCGAGGGCCTGCAGTGCCGAGGTCAGGGAAGAAACTCCACCCCTTTGCAGGTGTCCTGGTCACCTGTACCGAGGCACTAGCCTGGGGGGCGGAGCCTGGCTGTCGGGGGCCCCAGGGGGCTGGAACTCGGAAACACCGGCCAGCCTGCTCCTGTGGGCAGACACCAGCTCTCCTCCACGTGCTGGTGGCAGCAACCTGGTGGCAGCAACCTGGGGACCGACGCCAGTCTCGCCATCATCTGCGGGGCAGCATGCTTAACACTTGTCCAAACAACACGTCCCCCTCCTGGCAGGCAGGTAGCTCACAGGATCGCTGTGATGATGAAAATTAGAAAATTCACGCCGAGCGCGGAGGCCGGGAGGAACCATTTGCTCCATCGGAAGGGAAGCGGCAGGTACGAACTGAGGGGCTTGTGGAGTGTGACGTCTCCATGCAGATGCAGGGCTGTTGTGACTACTCCTTCAACAAATCGCACGGAAAGCGCGTCACGCGCTCTGCCCTGCGCCCGGTGTGCAAGGGGATGCACACCTGGGGTTTGACACACCTGTCCTTGGGGAGCAAAACTTAATGCAATTAAACAAAAATGTCCTCAATGGAGCAGGTGAGTGGCAGCGGCAGCAGAAACCACAACACCAAGCTCTTCGTCAGGGCCCTGGGAGAAGAGCATCAGAAACAGTTTTGGAGGTGGGTGCATGGCCGGGTCCCGAGGGACCGAGGGGCTTCGGGAGGAGGGAGCACCTCCGAGGGCATCCGGGTCCTCGCAGCTCAAAGGCGGCCCAGCGATCAGCAGCGGCAGCAGCAGCGTCCGCTGGGGGCTTGTCCGTGACCGACTCTCAGGCCACCCAACCTGCTCAGTTAGAACCTGCACTTGAACAAGATCCCTGGTGGCTCGTGGATCCGTTGCATTGTGGGAAACACTGGGGTGGTAGGCCCCAACTTCGGGCTGCTGGGGGGCCTCCCTAATGAAACCCACCCCACTCAACAGCCTCGAATGCCCGCCTGAGGCTCCGAGGGGCCCCGCGGGAATGAGCCAGCTGGCCGCTTGCCGGCTCTGCCCCGAGTGTGGACTCGGCACTCATGTTTGAAAGCACCTTTCCTGGCCACGACGTCCTGACCATGAGGTCCTTCTTCTAGCAGTGGTTACAGGCATCTCCTAACCCTGGATTTAGCTCCTCCAGCGGCTCACTGCTCAGTGATCTGAGGGGCGCTCCCCCCGGGCCCCCTAAATAAGTTTTCAGTCCGCTCCATAGCCTCTGTGAAGTCAGACCCCTCCAGACACACCCTCGGATTTGTGGGCATCCGTCGGCTGTTTTGCACAACACAGTCACCAGCGGAAAGGCTGCCGTGCCTGTGGGGACAAGGACGCTGACACTCAGAAAGCCAGCCACCCTTCTTGGTGAGACAGCTGGGGACAGTCCCGGCAGCAGTGTCCACTGGGGCCTTCCCTCGTCCCCTTTGCAGTGCAGTAGGTGGGGCTCCTACAAAAGCTGGTCAGAGGAGCCAGCACCTTCTTTCTGTCCAGACCGACTCCGGGGGCGGGGCCTGGCAGCGTGGCGGGGGGTGTCAGGAGCAGCCCATGCGGGGACTGGGCTCAAGAATGGGCCTTAATGACCTGAAGTGACCACAGTGAGAGGCCACTTCACACCCAATTGGACGGCTGTTACACAATTTTTTTGAAAAGCAAACAGAAATCACAAGCACCGGCAGAGAGGTAGGGAAATCGGAGCCCCCGTGCGGCACTGCTGGCGGGAACGTGAAGCAGCGGCGGCGTGGCCACCATGCAGACCGGCCTGGCAGGCCCCCAGGAAACAAGCAGAGAATTACCGCAGGGCCTGGCAATTCCACACCTGGGGATCGCCCCGCAAGAGTGAAAAGCAAGGTCTCAGACAGACAGACATCTGCACATTCACGGGTTCAAATCTTGCAACAGGCAAAAGGCGGAAACGACCCAGGGTTCCTCGCCCAGGGAACGGATAAGCAAAATGCCATGCACAGGGCGGACCAGAGCAGACACACGGGACTACACACAGAGTGGGTTCGCATGTTCCTATTTATTAGTCACTGTAGTACGCGCCACTCGGGCACCTGTGAACGTGGCTCGCCCCAGGCTGAGTGCCCGGAGTGGGACATCATCTCAGCCTGAAAGAGGAGAGAGGTTCTGACGTCTGCTACGACCCGCAGCCACGTTAGGAGAGGAAAGCCAGTCACAAGTACCGCACGATTCCACTCGTGGGAGGAACCTAGATCGTCAAGGTCACAGACACAGAAAACAGAACAGTGGCGGCTGGAGGCACGGGGGACGGAGAGTCACGGACGCTAAGGAGTGCAGAGCCTCGGCTGTGCACGGTGGCTGGCGGTGGCCATGGTCACACGGCAGCGTGAGCACACTGACAGCCGCCGAGCTGGACGTTTGAAACGGTGAGTTCCAGTGACCGATATTTTCCCACAATACAGAAAGACAGAGCGCGACATTTTAAAAATGCCTAGAGGGTTTCCAGTGCCACATGGATGAAGGTTAGAAGTCACCACTCCATCCTCACAAGTAAAAAAGTTAAAGACACTGAATGATCAACCACTCTTCTTAGACGTGTAAGAGAAGTGAGGTGAAAGGGCAGAGTGCGGCTCCCGAAATCGGAGAGACAGGCAGGCAGGAGCAGAGAATCCTAGGTCTCCATGGGAACCAGGCCCCGGCAGGAACACCGGCGCTGTGATTGGCAAATTGCTGGAGACCCGGCACAGGGTCGAAAGTCAGAGCTCCAGGAGGCCCCCCATTGGAGGAAGCCTCCACCCTCCCACGTGCTCCACCTCCAGGAGCTCGGGCAGGCTCTCCCGGTGCGCACCGCCTGCTGGGGCGCAGTCGGAACCCCGCTGGCCTGCAGGGGGGGGGACGCCTCGCTCCAGCTCAGCCCGCTGTCCTGGCCCACTGGAGCGGGGGGAGAAACACAGACTGAGAAAACGCACGAAGTTCACGCTCCAGAAGCAAGGCTCACTGGGGGCCCCTGCCCCCGCCGCCCCGCCACCTTCCTAAAAGCCTATCTACGGCAAGCGGCTCCTCTGACTCAGTACATCGTGTCTGAGTATCAATGTTAAGTTATGAGTCACACTAACAGGCGAAGATGTAGTTCAGAGAGACGGAGCAAGCATCAGAACCAGACGCGGCAGGGATTGAGGGATTATCGGACTGGGAATTGAAAACAGCTATGATTAATATGCCCAGGGCCGTCCCGGGGGACGTTGACAGCACGCAAGGGCAGATGGGAAGTGGGCAGAGACGGCGACCCTAGGAAAGAACCAAAAGGAGAGGCCAGAGATCAGAAATGGGGTAACAGCGACGAAGAAGCCTTAGACGGGCTTGTTAGTAGATTGAACGCCATGAGGAAAGAATCCCTGGGCTACAGGACATGACAATAGACACTTCTGCCCTGGCTGGCGTAGCTCAGTGGATTGAGCGCGGGCTGTGAACCAAAGTGTCACAGGTTCGATTCCCAGTCAGGGCACATGCCTGGGTTGCAGGCCACGGCCCCCAGCAACCGCACACTGATGTTTCTCACTCTCTCTCTCTCCCTCCCTTCCCTCTCTAAAAATAAATAAAATCTTAAAAAAAATCTTTGACACTTCCAAAGCTGAACATCGAAGGGAACGAAGACTGGAAGAGAAACAGAACAGACTGTTCAGGAACTGCGGGACGACTACAGGAGGTGTGGCCACAGGCGGTGATGGGTCTACCAGCAGGAAAAAGAAACAGACCACTATTTGAAGCACCGATCAGTGAGAACTTCCCCAAACTTCATATCAGACACCAAACCACAGAACCAGGAAGTTCCGAAAACAATGAGTGGGGAAAAATGGCAACAAATTAGAATTACATTCAGGTTCTCAGAACCACGCCAGCAAGAAGAGAGTGGGGTGATATGTTCAAAATGTTGAGAGGAAAAGAGAACCCCACCAACCTAGAATTCTGTACCCTGCGAAATTATCCTTCAAGACTGAAAAGAAATAAAGACTTTCTCAAACAAAGAAAAACGAAGGACATTTGTTGCCAGTAGACCTGCCTGCCCAGAAATGTTCGAAGAAGTTCTTTAGAGAGAAGGGAAATAACAGAGGCCAGAAACTCATGTCCACATCAAGAACGGAAAGGCATCAAAGAAAGGACAAATGAAAGTACAATTAATATGTCTTTTTCTTATTTTTCCTGACGAGTGACAGTCTGTTCAACATGAGAGCGACAACATATTTGATTCTGTGCGCGTGTGTACACCTTATGTGTGTGTGCACACTCATACGTAAGTGAGATGGATGACCATGGTGCGAGGGAAGGAAGGAGGGGAGAACTTCGTCTTGTTACTGTGAAGTGCTCCCACCTGCCCTGAAGCAGAACGGTGTTCTGTGAGCGTGGGCTGGGCTTAGTTCTAGACACGCCCATGTGCATTCACACCATTCTGGTCAGTGACGGACCACGTACATGAATAGTGGCCCACCACGTGGCCTGGGCATGCAGTAAGCCGTGCCATCCAGGTTCGTGTAAGTGCACGCTGTAACGTTCTCCCAATGACGCATTTCTCAGGCATATTTCACTAGCATCCCCCAAACTGAAATACTTAGGTAGAGATCTAACAAAACAGGTGCAAGACAGGGGTGAGGAAAGCAGTAAAACTCTGACGAACGAAGTCAAAGAACTAAATAAACAGAAAGATGTTCATGTTCGGGGATAGGGAGGCTCCGCATCGTCAGGATCTCGGTTCTTCCCAACTTGACCTGTAGGTCCAGCGCCACCCAGAGCAGAACCCCGGCACCGTGTGAATACTGACCAACTGTGTGCACGGACACACACGAGACTCAGAACAGCCAACACGGGGCCTCACCCCAGATTCAGACGGCAAACACGCACGTGGGGGGAGGCTCCCCATCCCATGTCATCGGGGAAACACAGATTAAAACCAGTGCACACCTCTTAGAAGGGCCAAAACCCGGAGCACTGACCACCCCCAAATGCCAGGGGGGATGGGGGCAGCAGGGACTCTCACTGCCGGCAGGGACGCACATGGCGCGGCCGCTCAGGAGGGCAGTGTGGCGGTTTCTCGCCAGGCTAACCATGCTCTTACCATATAATCCAGCAGTCAGGCCCCTTGGTATTTACCCAAAGGAGCCAAACACATATGTCCATGCAAAAACCTGCGCACGGATGTGTTTGCAGCAGCTGGATGGATACAATGGAGATAATAAAGCACTCATCTGAAAGGTCCGTGGAAGAATCCACCTGGATGATGCCCACACCTGCCCAGCTGTTGGCAATTTGGACCGTCAGCTGCCCCTACGCTGGGCCCAGAGGACGCTCGTGCTAACTAACCCGTTCAGGCCCTGCATGGCGGACTGCCGGTGGGGGTGGGGGGGGCGGGGAGGAATGAGAACAAAGTGGGTCTCACGGAAGCTGGGATGGCCAGACCAGGGCCAGCCCAGGTCAGGAGGCAGAGCAAAAGGACCCTTGAGGGAGGAGGGCCTAGGGCAAGGCGGGGAGGGGCAGACCTCAAGGGAACCCAGCAGCCACTGATGCGCAGCCGAGCCCAGCGCTGAAGGCTGCTGTGCAGGACTTCCCTCCAGACCCCTGCCCTGTCCCCCTCCGCCCCCACCTGGGGTGTGTGCATACAGACAAGCCCTGGCCGTAATGGGAAGAGCCGTGGACGCGGTGCTAGGGACCTGGGTCTGCTCGGGCCACCTTTCTGGCCCAGAAAGGCCAAGGTCCTACTCAAGACGGGGCATAAACCACGATCCCCCAGCTATCAAATGTACAATACGTGTGCAAGGCCACTGGTGTGCGCTAACCCATCTGGACTGTGAGGCGCTGTGGCCAAGGCCTCTACCCCTTTCCCTTGGAACCTCCAGATACAACCCCAGGCCCGCGGTGCCTGGCACCCAGCAGAGCCCACTAGAGATGTGGTGACCTGAGGCAGGGTGACCTGTGCCAGAACACAGGAGTTCAGGGGTGGGGCCGAATCGAGCCCTAAGGCTCCGGAAGTCCCCACCGAAGCCTCCCGTCCTGTGCCACCGCGCTTCCAGGGTCTGGCTGCCACGTGATCCAAACCCAGAGACCTCGCAGTGGGGGAGGCAGAAGGTGCCGGTCCCATTGTCTGTCATCAGGCCATCTCCGCAGACTCGGAGCTGAGGAGGGCGCTGACAGAAGGGTCAGTCATTTCTGCGGGAGAGGGAGAAGCTTCCCTTGGCAATTCAGGGATGGCTGTCGGCAGGCCGGGCCAGCAGAATGCCAGCTGCCTAATGAAGCAATAAAGGTCTTTGTTCTCCCCACTCTTCGATGCCCTGCTCTTGCATGTACAATTATTACAAAAATCACAGAGAGGAATGTTGCCTTGAGATATGATTTCCATATTGGTATGGATTTTATTATACAAGCAGCGCAATACGCTCCATTATCATTTTGATTATATGTGCCTTTCATTTGCACTATCGGGCCATTATCTGCAGTGCATTCATTACATTATAAGAAACTGGAACTCCATCCTTAAGATGAATTGTAAAAAAGGATTTCTATTTTTGCAGATTGATATTTCGGAGGAGAACATTAAACAGCAAACATTATTTGTAAAGTTTGTGTGTGTGTTTTTTTTAACGTAAACTCTTAAAAGAAGGAAATAACCCTGATATTTCTAACAGACAGAAAAGCCCCAGGCTAGATGCAATAAATGATTGCAATTTAGAATGCGTGTACTATTAGGGACTCCTGATTAAATTGTAAGTTCCTTGAGAGAAGCGAAGTCTAAGGGAGGAAACTGGGAATTCGGCCTGGTGGCTGGGAGGGAGCAGGTCTTGGGCTTGGAGAACGGGAGGACGTGACTTTCACCCTGGCCTCTGGACCCGGGAGGGTTAGATCGGCAGAGAGCGAGGGAGATTTCAGGAGGGGTGTGGGGGGCAGTTTTTCATCAGTCTGGGTGGGGTGCTTGAAGTCACCAAGTTCATTCCTCCAGATCGAGAGCCCCCCCATCCCCCCGGAATAGGAGCCCCCTGGTTGTGACTCAGGAGAGCCAGATGGGTCTCTGGGAGGACTCACAGCCCTCAAGTGCCTCCCTCGGAGCCCAGGGGACGGGCTGGGAGGCCCCAGGAGCAGGAGCTCTGGGGAAGGGGAGGAAGAGCCGGGCAGGACGGAGAAGAGGAAAAGAGCCGGCTCCCTTCTCAGAGCCCAGCCTGGCGCTTCCTCTGGCGGGGGCTCCAGGGGACTTGGGTCCAGGCAGACCCGAGCTCAGACGTGGTTCTGCCCCAGTCCGGGAGCTGTGGGTCCTTGGGCAAAATCCTTCACCTCCATGACTTTGGTAGTTTCCCCACTGATACAACGCAGCTAATATCTCAGTTAACTCGGTCACAATTTGTCAGAATGACCCAGTCATTCTAACAGCTTAGAAAGCCCCAGGTGGGAAAGTCCCTTGAGAAGGATAATGCTGTCTATTCCATGATTAATAACAACATAATGTATACCCTACTACAGATATAATTACTCTTCCTAACCCAGCCTATCTAAATGGCAAGCATCGCTCTACCCTTCAGGGCCCAGCTCCTGCTGCCTCCTCCAAGAGGCCCTCCTTGATTTCCCAGCCAGAGGCCCCCTCCCTTCCCCTCTACTCCCTCACGTGGTATTTTCTTTCTTCTGAATCACTTTTCAAAATGCAATACGTATTTCTTCTGGTAGGTCATGGTTAAAATGTCTGAAAGCCACCCCATCAGAGTCTGAGCTCCCTGCGGGCACAGCTCGGGCCACCTGAGCTCCCTCGTCATCCCGGTGGCCCAGAGTCCTGTCCCCACTCCCTGCGGGAGCCCGTTGTTGGCCGGATGAGCCTCTGTTCCTGTAGTTACTGCGTCTCTGCGTAGTCTACCCGTTGGGCCGTTTGGGGTCAGGGAGAGGGTGCAATTACTGTCTCAGCGGATGGGAAGGTCCCGGCCTTTATTATCTGTTCCTGCAGAAGCAATCAGAACTCTTGAGAGAGAGGGAGAGAGTTTCCGCTTGCCTCCAGAACCACCCCAAGACTCCCGCCTCGTTAGCCGCGAGCCTGGGAGGGTTCGCCGCCCGCCTCTCCAGTTGCTCGTGGCAGCCTACCTGCGGTGGATAGGCTGACTCAGTCTCTGGAAGATCCTTTTAGACACCATCCTATTGATTTTTAAAACGTTTTTAGTCGACACAATGAAAAGCTCACCCAGGGGTCTTCCTTCAACTTTGAGTTGAAATCCATATCTTAACCCCTGACTGTCTGGGACCTCCCTGGGCCCGCAGCGAGTCCAGGGGCCGAAGGCTTCCCTCCCGTGGCTCTCTAACCCCTTTTAGGGTAAATATATTGATTTTCGAATAAACATGTTCATTTCCCCCTTCTCTGCAGCTTCCTAATTGCTTGATGTGGAGCCTCCTGGGGTGCGTTGCATGTTGATCTTAACCTTATTATAAAAAAAAAAAACCCAACCTGAGTGTTATTTTTAGAGCTCATTGCTCTTTATTTATGGGAATCTATGTCTCAAGTACAAGTTCATCAATTACTTTAATCCCCGCTAAACGAGGAGCTGGATTTCGAGTGGTGCTGGAGGGTTAAAGCACTATTTTACTTTGGTTTAAATCTTGGTGAGAGTTGGAAGTGAAGGTTCTTAACCTCCTTCTCCTCCAGGCCCCGGCCCAGGCCCCGGCCCCAAGCCCACATGACTTCCTGACCCCTCAGGGAGGGCAGCCGGGGACAAGGCAGCGCTGTGGAACCCCTTTATCTTTGGGGCACCTCAGGCAGCGTCAGCATCTGCCCAGGGGCTCAGGATGCGCGACAGCCTTGCAGAGTGCCCCAGCCTGCGCCCCGCCGGGCACAGGGCGCTCCGCCTGCCCTGGCTGCAGCCAGTGGTGCACGCCACCGGCCCACTTACCAGCGCCCCCCACCCAACCCCCACGTCCACCCTGGCTCTCCAGAGCCCACCCGATGACCTTCCCTGCCCCACCTGCTGCTCTGCCTGCCAGGCTGAGGCCCCGAAGCTTGAGACAGCCGGAGATGAGGACAAGACTGCTCAAAAGACGAAGGAGAGGACATTTGTAGGGGGTGGGGGGTGGAGCCTGGAAGCTCCCGACCACCCAGCTACTGAGGGCCTACCACCCGCCAGGCTGCCAGGATGGCGAGAGGCATGGGTTCCTGAGGGCGGGGCCGGCCCAGGTAGAGGTGAACACGGGCACCCACAGGAGGTGCGAGGAGGCTTCCAGGGTGGTGGCCCCCACCTGAGGGCTGAGAACAGGGCGAGGAAGAGGGCTGGGCTATGTCAAAGCCTCTAGAGCTGCCAGCAGGATGAGGACTCAGAGCGGGGGGGGGGGGGGGGGGGGGGGGGGCGCCAAGTCCAAGGAGTAGGGTCTGGGGGTGCCGCGGAGACCAGCGGGGTCTCAGAAGAGCTGACGCCCCCGGAACTGGGCTCACCTTGTGCAGGAGCCTCACCACCCTACCGCCGGGAGAGCAAAGGGCAGAGGGAGGAGGAGGACATGGGACAGAGGCAGGAGGAGCTGGCAGCGGGAGAGGAGCCTGCAGGGGGCCAGGCAGCCAGGAGAAAGGGGCTCAGATACCCCAGAGGGGGGCATGCGTGCTCGGAGCGTACACAAGTCCTCCTGAGAGCTGGTCTGTGAGCAGGAAGGGAGCGGCCCTGCAGGACCACAGAGGGCTCTCCAAGGAGGAGGCATGGCCTTGCGAAAAAGGGGCAGCCAGGAGACAGGAGGTGGGCGAGCTCAGAGCTGGAGGGAGGCTCCCGGAGGGCAAAGGGCCAGTGGCAGAGCCCGGGGGGAGGGGGGTCGGGGGGGGGGGCAGTGCCTGCAGCCGGGAGGACGAGAAGGGGAGTCCAGACCAGCATGTCTTAGACGGCAGCCCTCGGGGCCCGCGAGGTGTCCATGCGTGTTCCGTTGCCAGCCAAGGGGAAGAACTCCGGGCTACAAAGCCAGACAGGTTCTCTGTGGCAGAATGAGCTTGCTCCGGACCAGACCGGGCCGTCCTGGGCCAGTCCAGTTCCAACAGAAACGGTGGTCTGACACGGGAGAGGGAGGAAAGGGAGGGAGAGAGGGAAGAAACTTGGACAATGGATGGATGGGCAGGCAGGTGGATGGAGCAGTGGATGGATTTGAGGGAGAGAGGAAGGGAGGAAGGGAGGAAAGGAGGGAGGGAAGAAGGAAGGGAAGGAGGGAGGGAGGGAAGGAGGGAGGGAGGGAGGGAGGGAGGGAAGAAGGAAGGGAAGGAGGGAGGGAGGGAAGGAGGGAGGGAGGGAGGGAGGGAGGGAAGAAGGAAGGAAGGAAGGAAGGAAGGAAGGAAGGAAGGAAGGAAGGAAGGAAGGAAGGAAGGAAGGAAGGAAGGAATTTAACTCCCCACACAAAGTCAGGAGGAGTGAGGCACACTGTGAGATGCAGCCTCTTCCCCACCCCCTGCTGAGCACCCCCCCAGCTGCTCCCTCCAAGGCCTTTCCTCTCTTCCCTCCCCTTCCTGCCACCCACAAGCCCTCCCCCACGTTCAGGGTTCCTCCCAGCTCGTCCCAGGAGGACTTGCCTCTCACTGCCCAGACTTCTCATCTCTTTTCTTCTCCTTGAGCGGCTCTGGGCTCTTTCTAACCTCATCCGCCCAGCTTTCCCCCTCCCCACCTCCCAGTTCTGTGCTCCACCTGTCCCTCCAGCAGCAGAGGTTGGGCGCGGGGAGAGGAGTGGGTCAGCAGACTCTTCCTTAGACAGAGGCGGGGTGGGGCGCGGGGTGCGGCACGGGGCAGAGGGGCGGCGCTGAGCCTCCGGTCCTTGCTCCAGGCCCCCCATCCCCGCGCACCTTTATTAGGAGGGGCTGCCAGGGGGAGGGGGAGGGGGGGGGGCGGCCTTGATCAAACCTGTTGGACCCGCGAGGGCTCCTTCTCGCTCACCTGTTGCTGGAAACTAGTGTTCTGTAGACGGCAGCTTTGGAAAATGCCCTTCAAGAACCAGTTACGGGGGCAGAGAGAAAGGCGGTCGAGCATTAAGGGGGTCCCCACCTGTGGACCCACTGTCTCTGCGACACGGGTGGCGAGGCCTCTGTCGCAATTTCAGGGGAGCCCAGCCAGCTCCGGGTGCGCGGACCCGCCCCGACGGGGACCGTGGAGCGGGAGCGCGGAAACCGCCAGCAGGCGCCGGGGCTCCCCGGGGACTGCGGGGTGACCTGCCTCCCGCCGCGCTTAGCAGCGCACCACGCCCACTTCTAACCAGCCAGTCACCCCAGGCGCGCCGCTGCCAGCCCCTGAGCCTCAGTTTCCCCTTCTGCCAGCCGGGCTCGGTGCGTCCGAGGCCAGGGGCGTGACCAGGGTGAACCGGCTGACCGGCGTGGTGTCCTCGGCAAATTGTAAAACATGGAGATGGCTGCGCTGGGACTTGGGTCGCCTCCTTCAGGGGCTCCGGGCTCCTGGAGTCCCGAAGGTATTCGAGCTGATTCCGAGGGTACTTGTCCCGCCAGCGCCACTGGAGAGCTGACCCTCAGTCTGCCAGGTCACCAATGATTTTGTTGTGAACCGGACCCTTCCCAGAAAGCCTGGGGGGGTGGGGGGGTGTTGCCCCGAGGCCTGAGCTTTCCCAGGACAAGGCGCACCCGCGAGGACGCTGCCTCCCCCACACCCACACCCACCCCACCCCCGCGCGTCCCCACCACCCGCCAGCTCTCCGAGCAGACCCCCTGGGCTCGCGTGACCCCTCACACACGCCGCGGAGCAAGAGAGGGGGAAAGCCCCCGCGACTTCTGACTAATCTGGAGTAAGGCAGAGAGAGGGGTGTTCCCCCCACCTCTGGGAAGACTGTCAAGTGAAACAATGTGGCTTTGAGCTTCTGACAGATGCTAATGAATTGTTGTTTACATTTTTGATTTACTGCCTAAACAAAGATAAGACACGCTCTTGAAAACACATCCAATGCACAATCCAAACACATCCATTAGCTCTGTCACAATAAACATGACAGCTTTCTTCTAACCTAACAACTGGCATGCCTCATTTGCATATTAATGAGAAACCCGGATCAGCCTGCACAAATTACTTATATCTCATGAAGGCGCTGCTCCGGCGTGACAGCCAGGCACTTGGGGATGTAAATACACCAACCCAATACCTTTGCCACTGTGATGCCACCTCTTTGTCTGGGCAGCCCTGCAGGCCGGGGCTGGTCACCTCGGCCAGGTGTGAGGGTCAGGGGACCCGGGGCGGGGGTCCCCACGCTCAGAAAGAACTAGGACCACCTCTCACCCTGTCCCCCCGGTGGGATCTCCCTGAGCATCTGCTCTGAGCTGGCGAGCACTTCCCAGCAAAGGTGCTAACTCCATCAGACGGATCCAAAAGAAAATATTAGGTAGTTGCTGATTGCCAGCCAGGTGTGAGGTGCCTTCCCAGGAGTCACCACAGGTAAACCTCACAGGAAGCCTCCAAGGGGGTTGGCTAAAGCAAAGGTGTGCCCCTCCCTCGGCTGTGACAGACATAACTAATCGATGCAGAGCCTGCAATCGCACTCTCAGTCCCTCCCAAGGCTCCAGGAGGTGGCTGCCCTCCAGCAGGTCCACACAGGCTGCAGGGTAGGTGTGGTCTGAAAAATGTGTACGACCTTCTCAGAGAGGTCACCCAGGTGGTGAGATGAGTTGAGATTCAAACCCGGATCCTCCAGCGACCAGCCAGTTCTCCCTTCTCTGATCTCTGCCCCCACCCTGCCCCCCAGGCACGTCCCACTCCCACTGTTGACGTGGCTTCCCCGGCATGCTCTAGGTTAGGAACGAGCTCGTAATGACTGAGGTACGCACAACAAGATAACTCAGACTCAAGCGGGGAAGATAATATGCTTCCTTCCAGGAGGGGTGGGCCAGGCTCCAACAGGATCCTCCAGCTATTTCTCCGAGGCCGGGGCGTGGAGAGCCAGACGCCAGTGCTGGAAGTCTGCCGGAAGCTCCGCCCTCCCCGCCCATCCCAGCCAGACTTGGGCTTGCAGCCTCCTGTCCGTGAACTTGGAAAGCACTTCCTTTCTCTGAGCCTCAACCTGCAAAAGGGAAACAATAGCTCTCACTTTCTACCACTGTTCTGAGAAAAAAAGAGAGAGAGAGAGATCTTGCTCTAAAGAACTTAGCACAGAGCCTGGCACATAGTAAGTGCTCAATAAACTGTGGCTGGAAAAAAGGTCAAACCATCAACTCCAATGTTTTCCCTAAATCATTCACGCCAACTGGCTCCACCCCAGATACTTCCTCCTTGATTTGAACCAAGGTCAAGGGCATGGCGGGTGATCTCAAAAAGTGCCAAGCCATCAGAAGGAGCCCGCCCCTTCCCCTTCTTCCCTCCACACCTCCAGTATCTCCTCCCAAAAGGGCCCTTCCCTGAGCTGGCCCTGCCCACCCTCCCCCATTCCAAAGTCAGGTAGCCCAGCCCGGTGTATCCCTTCAGAAGGCCCAGTCTTCATCCGACTCTGCAGCCAGGCTCTGGCCCCAGGCCCTGAAAGGTCCCTGGGGCAGCCAGGGTCTGTGTCCAGAGGCCAGGCGCTCAAAAGCAGCTAAAGGTAAGATGCTAGGTTACAAGGCAGAGCAGGCCAAGGGCATTCCCTGGGAAAGGACTGCAACCTCTGGGCATGTTTCTTCCAGAGTATTCTATTTGTATCCCTTCACAGGAAGAAAGTGCTACTCCAGCTGAATTCAGACGCACTTGGAAACATCTCCAGAGTGGCTCTTCTTTCACGGATGTCCTTGAACTCTCATTTCCTGAGATGCGGACACCACACATCAAGATAGGAAGCTCCTAAGATGAGCCCTGACTCGCCTCCTGGTTCTCACCCCCTTGTGTGATACCCTGGCCTTGAACGTGGGCTGGCCTGGAAAGCTTGCTTCTGACAAACACGATGTGGCAGGGGTGAGGCATGCCACTTCCGAGGTTGGGTTATAAAGAGACTGCGGCTCCCGTCCTGAGCGTGCCCTCTCTCTCTCCCCCTCTCTCCCAGATGGCTCGCTCTGGGGCACACATCCCATGCCGCAAGGCAGCCCTGCAGAGCAGTGCACGCGGTGGGGAACTGGTGGCCCCCAGTCAATGGGCAGCAAGAGACCAGGACCCTCCTTCCCTCGGCTCCTCCGGACACCTTTGCGAGGGGGCTGACGCTGTCCGGTCGTGGATTCTCCTCTCGGTCGTGTCTTCAGATGAAACCGCGGCTCTGGGGAAGCTTCAGCATGGCCTTGTGGGGGCAGAGCCACGCAGCTCAGCCGCACCTGAGGTCCCGACCCACAGAAACTAAGTGAATAGGCGGTGGTTGTTTTCAGTTGCTAAATCCGGGGACAATTTACTATGCACTAATAAATAGCTCGTTCATGGTAGGTGGAACCAAAGGAAATGGCTATTTAGTACGTTTTTTTTTTTAATGTTACATATCAGCAGTTTCCCAGGGATCAAACTCAATAGTCAGTGCTTTTACTGTGTGTAACATCCTGCAAACTGGGTGCTACCTAACCCCCTTGTGAATGTGCACAGACGGGCTCTGGGAGGCTGAGCTGCCTCGGGAACCTGGGCCCATGACCTCGAGGCCCACCTTCCTGATGGAGGCGCTGTCAGACGAACGCAGCGCACCACCTCTGTGCCAAGAACCCTGCGAGGCACTGGGGGACAGATGAAGGGGGGACAGGCATTGCCACGAAGAAAACAGGCTTTAGACAGAAAGGCAGAAGCACTGGGAGCAGGCTGGACCCCAGCACCCCTGTAATGCCCCCGGCAACCAAAGGGTAGCCGTGCAACACGCACACATCGGATGGCAATGACCTCGCAAGGCCCAGACCTGCGACACTTCTGCAAGGAGACTCTGCCGTGATCCCTCCCTTCTCTGCGTCCCCATCCCGCAATCATTTTGCCTCTTCTAATCAGCACGCAGGCCTCTGAAGCCCTTTCTTGAACGCATTTATCATCTCCAACACGACGTGGAGAGAATCAATTTTATTTACCCTTGGCGCGCCCACCAGGGTCTCATTTGTAATTGGAGAAGCGCGTGTGAAGGAAGGGACCTGTCGTTGCTCAATTAGGCCGAGCGTTCTCATCCTTGGCGTGTCCGGCGTGTGTGTAAGTCACCCTCGTTGCCGGCTGTGGGCAGGCTTAGGCCAGCTGGTCAACTTCTCTGCATCCATGTCCGCCATGTATCCTTGCTGTCTAAGGCACCTCAGGGATCTCCGCTGCCCCAGCGCATCCACTGCTGGGGGCAGGTGGGGGCGCGGGTGTTCGCCACCCTCGAGGGCTGCATCTACCCGTGACCCGGCCCAACCCCAGGTCGCTGGCTAAGGAGGAACCAGGAGCCAGTGGCAGAGGGACATTTCCTGGCACCTGGCAAGTGACTAGACACCAGGAGGCAATGCCACAGCCACTTCCTGGGGAGCCAAGAGGAATCCCATTTGGGTCCCTTGGGGAGCAGAGAGGGGGCTTCGTGGCCTGGAGCCCTTGGTGGTGTGAGAGAACTCCCCGGCCTCGCCGTGAGCAGCCCCGGTCCCCTGGTGGTGGGCTCCCAGGCCCTGAAGGGCATCTGTGTCTCAAGGTCGGGGTGACCCACAGGGCGACCCCGCCTGTGTGCTGACTCCCTCCTCCCAGCCCTCTAACCGCCCCATACACAGGTGACAGCAGTGCCTGGGGCCACCTCTCTTACGGGGTCTCCATGTGGAGAGGAGGCCAGGACGGGCAAAAAAAAGGGGACGCAGGCCTCTGACATCCCGAGGAATTTGGTGCGCGGGCGAGGGCTCCCCCCCTCCCCTTTCCGCATTAAAGTCACACCTGACAGCCAGCCCCGTGGAGAAGCCTCATAAAAATTAAGATAACTCCAGATATCCTTAGGAAAATGAAACGTTGAAGGATGGCTCCCTGCGCTCGCTGATCCTGGTGGAGCGTTTGAAAAATAGACTGGCGCCGCGTTTAAAAGCCCGGAGTCGTAAACGGGGTTATGAATGGATGGACTGGGAAGCTCCGCCAGCGGACTTCATCGATGTCAGCATAAGCGATGGGGGCTGTCACTCTTTTTTATATATAACAAGGAGATACGCCGCTGCACCCCGATCTCATTGTAGGAGCTGTCAGGCTCCCCGCGCGGCCCCGCGCGAGCTATTTATGACGCCGCCGCGCCGGAAACGCGCGGTTAAGAGATCTTGATCGGCTGTCTGTCTCGGGCGGGCGCCGTGCCTCCACACCGAGGCAGGTGCGCGGAATAACCTTCCGCGGATAACCCAGGGCGCCGGGGAGCGGGGCAGTGCGCTTCGCCGTCAGAGGCAGACCCGCGCCCAGGCTGCTCCTGCTCACCCCTGACGCCCGGGCCTCCAGAACACACCAGTGTGTTTTCTAGCTTTCTGTGCACATCCCCCACGCAAAATTTTACAGCCCCCGTCAGTGCGACAGGTTCACTGGTGATCCGACACAAAGTTCATACTCCCCCTCCCAGTAGAGAGAGAGAGAGAGAGCTGGGAAGAGATGCCAGCCCGGAGACCACACTTCCCAGCACCGCTCGCCCTGGGCATGGCTGTGGGGCCGCGTTACCCCAAGAGAATGCGGGCGGACGAGCGAGGGGGTCACTGCCAAGCCCTGGTGCTTTAGAAGGGGCGGTGCTCTCCCCACAATCTCTCTCCGCTCCCGATGCCTGGAGGCAGAGGATGCCCAGACCCGAAAGGAAGCTGGAACGGCAACACCAGGAACCCCGAGCTCCCAGTCACCCCGTGGATGGATGGCTCCCGGGCCGAGGACCATCCACATTGCACTTAACAACACTGAGAAGTGAACTTCCCTTTCGCTGCTAAGCCAATGGAAGTTCAGAGGTGGGTTGTTATAGCAACTGGTGCTGTCCTCACTAATGTCATTTAGTACCTCCCTGTGGCCTTTCGCATTCAGTCCTCCAGGCAGGAGGTGGGGTGCAGCCTGGGGTGAAGATCTGTCTCCGCCACTGGCCAGCTTGGCCGCTGCAGGCACCTTCGGGAACACTGCTGAATTCAGCCTCCGCGTCCCTTTTCTGTAAAATGAGGATCTTAAAAATCCTGACCCTCGTGGAGGAGCGTGAAAAGGGGAGTCCATCAGCAGAGGACTGGGTAAGCGAAGCACGGTCCAGATGCGCCGTGGAATATGACGCGGCCACAAAAAGGAAGGGCGTTCTGACACCCGCTGCACCGTGGAGGAGCCTCGAGCACGTCACGCTCAGTGACACCAGCCAGACACAGAAGGACCAGGAGCGGTGACTCCCTCCCCCTGCCGGAGATTCTGCCGCAGCCAGACTGGCAGCGTCAGGAAGCCGAGCGGTGGCTGCCAGGGGCCGGGGAGGCGAGTGGGGGGGTCGTTGTGTCGTGGGGCCGGAGCTCCTGTTTGGGAAGGTGGGAGAGCTCTGAGATGGGCGGTGGTGACAGGTGCACAGAGATGCAGGTGCTCAGTGATGCCACTGAGATGCACGCACCTGGGGCTGAAGCGGTCCACTCTGTGTTGTGTACACCCATCCTCACGGCGGTCACGGCCTCACGGGGTCAGCGTGGACAGTGAGTGAGTGGAGGAACCTACGGGCTGAGGGCTGAGCACAGGTCGTGACAACATAGTTAAAGCTCTTGGTAAGTGGTAATTACGTATGCACGAAGTGCCTACTATGTGCCTGGCACCGCGCTAAGGTCTGGGGGTAGAACAGGGAACAGACAAAGCTCATCCCCGCCTTCGTAGTGTGGGGGAGGGGGAGGGCCCGGTGGGTAAGAGGCCGCAGGCGGCAGGCCTGCTCCAGGAGAAGTGAGTGCGGCCAGCCCAGGAGCCCGTGGGGGCACCGGCCTCAGCCTCCCTGCTGGGGCCCCAGCACGGGGTCACCAGGGAGAATGGGGCTCCCGGTGCAAGGGCAGATGGGCACCTGTCACGGTTCTGAGGCACAGGGCCCGGCCGCCTTGTCCATCCCGGGGCCCCGCCCTGGCCCAGCGTGGAGACACAGTTGTCACTTTGAAATGTTTACCTCCCTGTTTGCTCCTCCGCTGGCCTCCGGGAGGGCTCAGGCTGCTGGCATTCCTTAAATGCAACATTGAAATTTTCGAATTTGAGCTCTGGAAGCAGAAGCCAGATAAACATAGGGATATACCGAGATACAGGGCAGCCATTGCAGACACCACCCCCACCCTGGGTCAGAGCTCAGGCTCTCCTGGGCGGGGAGGGGAGGTGGGGAGGGGAAGACCCATCCTGCGCCCACCCTCCTGCCCCTCGGGGACTCAAGGGGTGGGAAGGGCCATGAAAATCCCTTTCATGGGAAGATGTTGCAGGGGGTGGCGGGGTGCCATGGGGGTACAGAGGCACACACACCGCCCAGCCTGGGTTGGACTGGGGCGGAGGGTCCAGGGGAAGCACAACTCTGACAGGTGAGCCAGGTGCCCACTGTCTGCACCCCACCGCTGGACTCTCTCTCATTGAGAACACCCCAGTGATCCCTGGTGACCACCCCCATTCCTCAGTCCTCGTGGAGCCGACTGCTTCTGGATTTGACCTGCGGCCCAGGCCCAGGGAAGTCAGGCGGGCGATAGGACAGTCCCCTTCCAAGGGGGTGGGGGGCTGTCCTCGCAGCCATCTGTCCCCTGCCCCCTCCAGCTGTGTCTGAAAGAAGCTGGAAGCCTCCAGGTGGGTTATCGGAGCCCCTTCTGCCTCAGACAGTCGGGGTCGAGATTCTGTGATCCGCATCACTGTCTGTGCGTTCCTCCCTCCCACCCTGCCTCTCCGCCACCGGCCCTGCCGCCGGGACTTGGAGTTAGAAAGCTCAGCGGTAAGCGGTAAGTACGGCATGCGCCTTTGCAGGGTGACAAGCTGCCCCGGTTTTCCTGGGACGGAGGGGTTCCCGTGCTCAAACCCCTATAGACACGGGCCAACTGGGCCAGCTGCTCACCTGAGGGCACTCCCCTCTCTCCCTGTCTGCCCCCCCCCTTTCCCAGCTCCCAGCTGTGGCTACCCCCCGCACCTCAGGGTCAGAAGCGGTGGGAAAGGAGAAGGCCCAGGGCCCGGAGAGGAAGTGAGCCAGGGAGTTCCTCCTGGTGCTGAGCCCCACCGCCCCAGGGGCCCGCACCGGGCGAGGCCCCGGAACCCTGCAGAGCCGGAGCCAGAGCCAGAGCCTCACCGGCAAGTGCCAGGCTGCGGCTGAACCGAGGTCAGGGCCCCTGACCTGGAGGCACCCCAGAATCATCCCCAGCCCCAGACGCGGGCACCCCGAAAGGGGCTGCTTTCGTGGTCAGGCACACCCCTGGCATTTGCATACGCAGTGAGTAGTCTCCACCCAGCCACGCCGTTTGCAATTCGATATCGGAACAGAAAATGTTGTGGGCGAGATGTTTCTAGAAAACGGGGTTCTTGCTGGCCTCACGTTCCACCAGCCTCCGTTGAAGTCCTGTTGACTGTGGCACCAGGAAGAGTTAATTCCACATTCTCTTCCGGATTTTAAGCCGCCCCCCTGGACCACAGTGACCACAGTCCCCCGAAGCAGGCCCCCGCGAGGAGCGGGGAGCCAGAGTGAGGAGGGCGCAGGCTGGCGGACAGGCAACGAGCCTGTGGATTTCCGGGCAGAAACCTTTGCAGCCCAAAAAGGCAGGCTTCTGCCACTTCCCACGATCCCTCTCCCTCCTTTCTCCTTGTGCCGATGTGCTGTTATCTCCAGCCACTCGTGGCCTCCCGAGGAAAACGAGGCAGGAAATAGACAGCATATTGTTTCCTGTCAACAATGGCTTCCCAATAGTTCGTCAGAGGCGTGCTTGATGAGAGCAACGACTCTGACAGCTGCAATATTCCCGGCAGTGGCCTGGGGTGGGTCGGAGGGAGAGGAGTGTGAAAGGGTCTTTGCCAGGAAGCAGCACGGGGCTGGGGCTTGGCCGCGTGTCTGGGAGCCAGAACCCTGCCCGCGCTAGTCTCAGGTCTGGATCCGCTCACCGCGTGGTCATGGGCAGGGGGACATGGACTCGTCTCCCTCCCTCTCTGCCTCTCAGGCCTGAGGTTGAGGACACCCGTGAGCCTCCTTCCCCCATGGCCTAAAGACTGGGGCTGACCCTGGAGCTGTGAGGGTTCCAGGGGGCAGCCGTGACCATGGCCATGGCCGTGAGCGGTAGCAGTAACCTCCCCCAGCGCGCCTGGCCCCCCCGGCTCCGACTCCTAGTTGCAGGATGGCTGAGTTCCACCTCCACCAGACAGGTCCCCCGCCACGCTCCCGCAGAGTGGGGGCTCCAGGCCCGGACCCATCTCAGCCGGCCCGCAGCCCACGCAGATGGACCCCGTCCAGGGACACAGATGTCTTCGGGGTGCAGTGGGAGGAGAGGAAAGGGCACAGGGTTTATGAAGATGCCTCCTTTCCCATCCTTGGAGCCGCCTGCCCGCCTGCCCCAGAGCAGCTGCGCTGTCCCCATCTGATGGGGGGTCTGCAGGGGGAAAGCGATGACAAAGCCACTCACCCCGGAGCCGAACTCAGGACCGGAGCTGACCTTGGGCCCACGTGGTCCTACGGAAGCGCGTACCACAGTTCAAAACATCGTACGTGTGGTTTTGATAAGTGCCCCCGACCCTCCCCCACCCCGGCCCCGGGACTGTGCACTCCACCAGGGCTCCTCGCCTTCTCCCAGAGCCCACGGCCGCCCCGGGCACCTAGTAAGTGCTCAATAAACATGGATGAAGTGAGTGAGCAAATGAATGAATCATCTAATTGAGAAACTGCCCTGGTTAAGTCACTGTTGGAAAGAGGACAGAAATCTGCCATGTGTCCCCAGTCCGAACACTCAGGGTCCAAGTGTCTTTCACCTGTTGAAAAGGGCAGAGTGAGGCTCCTGGTCCGACGTGGGGAGGACCACAGGGCAGACGGCGGTGCTCCCTGGTCCTCCGCTTCCGCAGGGAGGAGGGGAAGGGCCGTGAGGTGCAACGGTGGCTCGTTTCCTACAGAATTGAGAGGCATGAGGGCGAGACCACTTGGCTGTGGCCAGGACCCAGAGTGGAGAACTGAGACGGGGTGCTCCTCTCGTGAACGCAGAGCCACACGGCGAGCGAAGGGCAGAGCCGTTCAAGTCCGCGGGACCTGAATGTTCTTAAGAGCAAATGTCTTTCAAACGCATCACCAACCAGTGAGGGTTGCCGCTGCACCTTCAATTTCAAACCCCATCAGACTCCGGGGCGAGGAAGCCATCCATTTCACAGAAATATAAAAGTGAAAGAGAAAGGGAAGAGGAGACGGCGTGAGGGTTTTACAAAAAAAAAAAAAAAAAAAAAAAAAGGAAGAAGTTTAATCTCCAGAGCAGGGTTTTTATAAATAGACCCCCAAAAATCAGTGAGCAATAAAAATCGATGGTTAAGCAAAAATAAAAGTTCTTAGAGAACAAAAAGATCTTGAACAGCCATCACGGACTCGGTTCACGGAACCATTTCCAGACGAGTTTATGCAATGATGGGAATTGAGTCCCTGCCAAGGACCGGTGGCCCATACCCGGCACTGTGCTTTGTCAGTAAGTTGCTGACTCCAGGCCCTCCTGCCAGCCCCCCCCCCCCCGCCACCGAGACCCAGGGATCCCACGGCCCTGGGGCTATTTCAAAGAAAGCCACCCCAGTCCCTTTAACCAGTTAACAAGATCCTACTACATCAGAGGTTGGACTGGGCTTTTAGGGGCCCCAAAAGTGAGCTAAAAAAAAAAAAAAGCCAGCCTGTAGCCCTGGCTGGCGTAGCTCAGTGGATTGAGCTCGGGCTGCAAACCAAAGTGTCGCAGGTTCGATTCCCATCGATTCCCAGTCAGGGTACATGCCTGGGTTGCAGGCCATGAACCCCAGCAACTGCACATTGATGTTTCTCCCTCTTCTCTCTATCTCCCTCCCTTTCCTCTGTAAAAATAAATAAACAAAATAAAAAAAAAAACAGCTGTGTCCTTCAGGGGGTTTATTGTCTAAGAAGAAATGGAGCCAGGTACCCCCCCCCAGATTATAAATCATAGCAGGTGAATTCCTCTGTAAGAGACATACACGGCCCTAGCCCCTCTCTTGAAGAGAGAGGAGTTCATTTTCCATCGTGAAAGCAATACAAATAGGACGCTAGGAAAACACCGAAGAACATAAAGAAATTTTAAATACTCTGTACACTGCCAACTATATGTAATCACTGTCCACCCTTCGACCTATTTCCTTCCAGCCTTCGCACATACGTAAAAGTATCTGTTCTATAGACTGCCTGCATGGTTCAGATATTACGGCACAAGCAGGCACGGGGGCCACGGGGCACCCTTGGCGGGTGCAGTGTGTGAGGGGGTGCATGTGGGTCCCGCTGCCTGGCTCTAACGGACCGGGCCGGGCCACCACGGAGGGGCAGCTGGAGTCCGGGACCGGGCGGTGTCATCCGGGGCCCAGAGAAGTAGCACTTCGGCACCTCTCCTCACGCAGGAGCCTCTGAGAGCAGCTCCGATTTTCCCAGTATGTGGGTTCTTCTGAGTGAGTGTATTGGGAAAGGGAGAAAATTCTGAAATCTCCTGATACTTACGCCAAATTGGATTTCCGAGTGATTGTATCAATTGACACTACAGGCAATCAAAGAGATTGCCCGTTTGCTGCCTGCTGGCCAACTTCGAGCGCCATCATTTTTTAGAATTCCTGTCCTATAGAAAAATGTACTTGAACAATGATTAAAATAAAATATAAAAGAATAATAATCATAATAAATAAAGAATTTCTGCCCTATAAATTTTTTAAAATAGAAGACGGCCTTTGCCATAGGGGTAATCAGGAGCTCTTCTGGAGACGGTGGGATTTGCCATGGGGCCTGACGGGTGAGGAGGGGCGGTGGTGGGGAGGGGTGGGGATGGCACAGGAAGCTCTGTGAGCAAGGGGTCAAGGGCAGGAATGGGCCCTCACAGTCCCAGGTGGTGGGTGGTCCCGCCCAGCTGTATGAGGGAGGGTGCAGGGTGGATTGGGAAGAAGATGGGCAATAAGAAGGGCCTTGAACATCCCTTCTTCAGCGTGAGTGGGCAGCTTGTGGTGTACTCACAAAAAATGGAGAGATGTTGACACTTGGGAGGGTCCGTCTTCCTGTGGGAAGACTCCTCTCGCTGGACGTGCTGCAGGGACTGAGGAGGGGCCAGCGGCACGGACCCCCGGGGTCCCGGGAGAAAGGGATGGTGCCAGGTCTTCCAGGACGGGGACCACCCACTGGGAGTGTTCGTGTGTCTGCACATGCAGGCTCTCTGCCCCCACAAAGCCGTTAGCTCCCCAGGGCCCGGGGCGGGGCCCCCCCCTTTATAAAGAGTTCCTCGGGCCACGCCCACAGGACGTCTCTCGCACACGCTCACTGACTGGATGATGGCCCCACCTCGTTCCGCTCGCTCAGCAAACACGCCAGAAGCGCCAAGGGAGCCGGCACCCCACCTGGACCTCCCAGCACCCAGACACAGCCTCGGCCCCAGGGCGCCCACAGGGGAGAGGGCACCTCGGGGCCTGCGGGTCTGCTTCCGGTGCCTCCCCCGGGGACTCCACAGGCCAGAGCGGAGAGGTGGGGGTGATTTGGCTGCCCAGCCCCTCGTAGTGGGGAGTGTGGTCATCGGCCTTCGGTATGTTCCTTCTCCGGAAAAGGCCACGGTCAGGGGGAGGCTGTGACTCAGATGGAGGTTCGGGAGGAGAGGGGCGTCAGCTGGTATTTGTTGGCCAAAGGGAGCCACTCACCGTGCCGGGGGCAGGTGGTCACGCAGAGGGCGCTGAACTGGGGGGCGATGGCCATGAGCGCCGACGACCGGTGCAGGGGAGCGGGAGAAGGTGGTGGCAGGGAGAGTGACAGAGAAGGACAGGAAAGAGGACCCAGCAGTTGGTCCTCCAGTGCCCCTGGGTGCAGGGAGCAGCGGTCCTTGATGGGGAAGCGAGGGGACACAGCCAGAGAAGGAGGAAGCTAGAGAAACCTCCCACTCTCCTCCCATGTCCCATTTCTGGCCAGTGGTCCTCACAGGCTCCAGCCAGTGCCCCCCACAGACCAGGAGCTAGAGGGCAGGGGAGCCCACAGATGGGAGCCACATGGGCCAGCCTCCCGGCTGCAGAGCAGAGTGAGGGGGGTGAGGTGAAGCTGGACGCCCGGAGGCGAGGGCCAGCCCACCCACAGCCAGCCAGTGGCAGAGGGCGTGGGATTTGCATCCTGGTCCTTCATCACCACCCAGCCGCATCCTGGTATCTCCAGGAGAACGTGGGGCCTGGCACGTCACAGGCTGGCACTGCCCCTTTGTCACTTGAGTGGATGGGTGGTTGGATGGATGGATGGATGGATGAGTGGATGGATGAGTAGATGGGTAAGTGGATGGATGGGTAGATGGGTAAGTGGATGGGTGGATGGATGGATAGATGGATTAGTGGATGCTGGGTGGAAGGATGGGTGGATGGATGGATGGATTAGTGGATGGATGGGTACATGGATAGATAAGTAGATGGATAGGTGGATGGGTGGATGGTGGATGAAAGGATGGGTGGGTGGGTGGGTGGGTGGATGGTGGATGGATTAGTGGATGGATGGGTAGATGGATGGATAAGTAGATGGATAGATGGATGGGTGGGTGGTAGATGGAAGGATGGCTGGATGGCTGAGTAGAACACATATGGACATGGGAATCAGACTTGGGTTTGAGCTTCACCACTTAGGACGGTGTGAGCCTCCGGTCCCCGGGGTGTGAAGTGTGGGTGATCGCAGCCCCGCCCCCTGCGGCCCTCGTGGGAGAGGCCCGTGAGACAGTGCACACAGAACACCAGGCGCCAGTGAATAGTAGCAACTGCTGTCACTGGTGACGGAACGCACACCTGAATGCGAGCACAGCGTCCCAGTGACTGGGCTGGCCCTGGATGTTAGCCGTATTCATCTGATACTTGACACGAGGGGGTGGGGCGACAGGTGCAGAGGGACAAGGGGGAGGGTTTCCCCGAAGTCGACAGCGGCCCGGCCCCTGCGCCTTGCTCTGCGTGTGAAGAGGCCCCTCGACTGCATTAGTCATGAGCACGGTATCAAGCAATAAGTTAATTTCTAACTGTGGCACTTGATAAATTTTCCATTTACCTCATTAGTTTTTACAGCCTGCTATATTGGTGAGAACACTTCCAATTAACCATATGGGAAGCTTCAGTATGGAATCACAACAGCTTTTTAAAACGTGTTATTTAACCAAATAAGAATCACAGCCCCCAGAAATAAAGATGCCTGCGACCAGCCCTGGAGTCTTGGGAAGAAGTGCTTCCAGGGGGCTGCCCATCGGGGGCCTGAGTCCCACTCACCTGGAGGGGGAGGAGCTGAGCCGTGCACACCCCTCCTGTCCCCGAAGAGACTCTGGGACGGAACTGGGGAACCAGCACGGGGCCCAGGCACCTGGTATCAGGCCAGAGCACAGAACTGGGTGCCAGGGGGCTCCGTTCGGGAAATCCTACCAACAGCCATAGACCCTCTTCCTCCTTGGTTTAGCTGTTAAGCATTTCTCAGCTTTGTACCTTGCTGGATGACCAAAGAAGTCTATGAGATGGGAGGCGGTCTCCCGGCCTCACAGCTGGGGACACCACGAACCGGAGACATGCCAGGGCCTCCAAGGTCAAGTGGAAGAACACGGCCAAGCTGACTCCTCTGGCTCCGCCCCAAGACCTAGGCTGGGCACGGGCTGGAAGACCTGCCTCTCTCCTGTGCTTTCCCGGGGGTCCTGATTGCACCCCCTGCAAACTCTTGGGCACCAACCCCCCACCTTCCCTCCCCCCAGCCCCAGACTGAGCTGGTGACCAGGGCTGGGCCATCCCACATCCCTGCCCCCTGACGCTGTGAGTGATCCAAGTGCTGGGCCAAGGACCCGAGTGCGTTCCCAGGAAGGACTCTTCATCCTGAACCGAGAAAGAGGCGTTTGGAATCCTGCCCTTGCACTCTGCTGGAGATGCCAGCCTGGAGATCCTAGCAGCCATGATCTTGACCTTGAAAGAGACCGTGGTAAGATGTGATGCAGCCGCCACACGTCAGAGGCCGACAGAGGCAGGTGGGCTGCGGGGAGAGGAGGAAGCGGGAACTGCGGACCACCTGCCGATGCTCTGGATTGAGCCGTCCTTGGGACCAGCTCCACCCCGTCCTGCCTCGACTTTACTACATGAGCCCAGAACCCAGATCACACAGGCCCCTGGAGTAGGCTTTCTGTCAGCGCAGCGGGAAACCTAAGTCTCCGTCTCCTCCGCTATTCACAGACATCGGTGGGCTAGACCACTTGTTCTCACACTGCCCCCCTGAGCACCGGGAGACCGCAGGCCCGGGGTGTGGGGCAGAGAGGTGTACTTGGGCTCCCCACCCGACTTGGGGCTTCCAAGCAAAGCCTTCTTTGATTCTGTGTTCCACCTAAGTGTGGAAAGCACCGGCCCAGTGACCCACCCAGCTGACACCCCGGGTCTCACATCCGGCCCCAGTAAATGCCTAAGACTCAGCCCCATGGGCACCTTCTGTGGGTGGTTCTGCTTGGGGGCCTCCCCCTGCCCCTTCCTTTCACCCTCTGCTGCGAGTCACTCAGAGCAGCTTTGCTCTCCAAGAAGAGGGGCCGAGTGGCCCTGCTGCTGACTCCAGGCCAGGGCTCCGCCAGGGCCGCGCATGCTCACCCTCTCTGCTGGGCCTTCTTCACCCGCGTGGGAACGTAGGCGCCGGGTTTCTGACCTCGGCCGTCGTTTTCCCTGCGGGGAGCAGCCCAGGCCCCAGACTGCAGGTCGGAAGACCCGGGCTCTGGCTCAGAAGCAGCTGCAACACTCAGACCTGCCCACGTGAATGAGTGGCTCTAAGGATTTGGACCTTTCTTATCCCCAGCTTCTGGGCCCTTACCACATTCCTCCCCGCCCTGCCCCTCCTGTCCTAGGGGTGTGAACAGTGTCCTGAGACTGCTCACTTCTGGGGTGACAGCTGGGGTGCCTCACCATTCCCCTGGCTTATCATCTCTTCTGTCACCTCTGTAAACAGTCCCTGCATTCATTTCCTCTGTTTTAGGCACTTAGAATAGTCCACGTTTCCTGGCTGGACAGCAGTGAATGCAATGGTTATCCTCAAGCTTCGATTGCATGGTTACAAGATAGCTGCCACAGCTCCAGTCATCACACCCCTACCACGGCCACACTAGAAGTCAAAAGGAAAGACAATTTCTCTTTGCTTGCTTCTTTTTGCCGAGAAGGTAACCTCTTCCCAGAACTGGGCGGAAGTGAGTCAATGCCCCTACTCTAGCTGGAGGAGAGGTTGGGAAAGTGAGTCATGCGGCATTTTTAATCTCGGGAATGTGGGGCAGGCACTTCAAGCAAGAAAGTGGGAGCAGAGCTATGACTACTGAGTGAGGAACCCAACCGTGTCCGCCACATTTCCTGGCATGCGATCACGGTCAAGTCGCTTCCTCCCTCTGGGCCTCAGTTTCCTCATCTGAAAAACGGGGAGTTCGGTGAAATCAGTGGTTTCTGAGCCCTGGAGTTTCAAGGCACAGAGAAGTGGGGTCTGAGCAGCTGGGACCCTTCCCTGATGTCAACAAAAGCAGCCCCGTTTGGTCTTTGTGGAAATAAAAGAATTCTGCTGGATTCCTGACTTCTCGCCCCTCCCCCAAGGACCAGGATTCAAAGGTATAGCTCAGTGTATAATAATGAGGAAATAGCCAGGGTGATGTTCTTGCTAAGAGTGATCCATTAACTTTGGGGGTTATTCATCACAAACTTTAGAGACTGATGAAGCTCCTTGGGTTTTTGCCAGTGATTAGCAGTCTCCAGGACGCTGCAGACTCTGGGCCACAGAGCCGCAGATACCCGCCCTGAAATGTTCTCTCCTCCCTCTGCCCTCTTCCGTTGCGAGAAGGTGAGCCCCTCACACATATACAAATGTTTTATTTTATTTTTTTAAAGATTTTATTTATTTATTTTTAGAGAGGGAAGGGAGGGAGAAAGAGAGAGAGAAACATCAATGTGTGGTTGCTGGGGGCCATGCCTGCAACCCAGGCATGTACCCTGGCTGGGAATCGAACCTGCGACACTTTGGTTTGCAGCCCACGCTCCATCCACTGAGCTACGCCAGCCAGGGTTACATATACAGATGTTTTAAACTGTGTGTCCTGCACAGAGGAGTGGGTGTCTGCAGACCTTCCTCGCCAGCCTTGACACTGACGGATGGCCTCAGAGGTGGTCGCAGAGACGGAAGACCAGAGTGCCCCGAAGAGATGGCTCTTCTCAGTCCAGAGGGGCTTGCCCCTTGGAATCTTCCTTCCTGCCCTTTGTGGGTTTAACTCGATGAGTGCTGTGCAGGGGACAGCGCCCGTTGTACTCCCGATGTCCCTAGACCTCTACGGATGGAGGGCCCAAGGCACATGGGGAGGCCCTGGGGTGCTGACTCTTGGCCAGGGCTCAGTCCTCCACCGGGAAGAACCCACACAGCATCTGACGGGGTCTGCAAGGAATGCCCGATGGACGCCTCGCCTGCCCCGCGCACGCTCAGAAGACAATCCCAGCCTCCTGGGTCGGAGTAGCGCCTTCCCACGCATGCGCTCTGTGGGCTCCTCGGGGCTGCTCTGCTCTGGTGGCGCCTGGCTCTCTGCCTGGCATGAGTTAGACAGGACGGGTGATGGTCCCAAGGTGCAGGTGACGAACCTGGGGCCCAAGGAGGCAAACTGGCTCACTGACTCACCCAGGGTCATAGAGGTAAAAAGAAAAAAAAAAAAAGTAGCAGGTTCAACCCAAATGCAGCTTCGAGGATTCCGAGTTGAGAGCCCACAGAGGGACAGATGCTCACGCAGGGTCTGACTCGCAGGAGACGGCCCCACTTCCTTCCCTCCCCCACGTCTGCTCTCCCCGTGGCCCTGGGTCGCCTCTCTGGGTTCAACAGAGACAAAGCGCATGGGCCCAGGTGCGCCCAGCCCCCTCGCCGAGCTCACGGGACCTCCGGGAGTCCGACACGCACCAGCTTTTATTTTTCAGTGGCCCATGGAAAACAGGGCTGCATCTGTCTCCGCTCAGGCTGCTACAGCAACGTACCACAGACCGGCAGCTCATCCAACAACTGAACCGTGTCGCCAACAGTTCTGGAGGCTGGAAGTCCGAGGTCAAGGTGCCAGCATGGCTGAGTTCCGGGGAGAGCCCTGCTCCAGGTCTCAGACTGCCCACCTCTTCCTGTATTCTTCCGCGATGGAAGAGACGGAGCTAAAACACTCTCTCTCCCCACGGGACCCGAGTCCCGTTCAGAAGGCCCCACCCCCGTGACCTAATCACTCCCACGGCCCCTCCCCCTAATACATCGGGGGCTGGGATTCAACAAATGAATTTCGAGGGGGACACAGGCCTCCGGTCCGTAACACGGTCTCATTAGGGAACATTTAAATGGCATGGATAAAATAATGCAAATAATCAATCATACAAATAATTAAACTTAGGTCCCTGTGAGACCCTCACCTGCAGGTCCAGGCTCCTGCCCGCAGGAGCTACTGGTCCCATGGCCCCATCCAGATCTGTTTCTGTGCATTTATGAACATATGCGTGTAAATAGCATATGAAAACATGTAATGGAGGTTTGTTTTATCTGCTGGGATCTCATTCACTTCTGTGGGATCAAAGCCCACGCCTTCTTCTGCGACCTGCTGTTTACAGAGCGCTCCGACCCTCTGTGCTCACATCGGCCCCATTCGTCTCCTCCCGGCAGCTCGGCCGGCGCGTGCTTAGCGAGGCTGCGTTGTGCTGCGTGTAACCAGCTCCTCATTGAAGGTGGATGGTTTTCCCAGCATCTCACTGTTAAAAAACGATGCGGCCACGGGCTTCTTGCTCATGAATGAGTATTTCTCTGGAGGGAAAAAAAAAAAAAGCCAGCGTTTCTGTAGGAAAAAGGAAACCATACACTAAGTTAAAACAGAAGTCGACTGGGAGAAAATATTCGCAACATATACGACAACGTATTAATGATCAGACTACATGAAGGAATGCTTCAATTTACTAAGAAATCCCCGATAGAAAAATGGGCGCAGCATACAAACAGGCACCTTATAGAAGAAATACAAATGGCTGATACGCATTAAGAAGAGTTGCCGCGCCTCCCCATGACCAGGAAAAAGCGAACTGCGGCGACAGTAAGACGCCTTTCGCACTCACCCAACTGGCCCAGGTTCTCCGTGGAATGTCTGTCGTCAGCAGGAGTTTGTGGAGATGTCGCTGCCACGCGTTGCCAGGTGCACCCCAAGCCTGTCCCTGTGGAGGCCAGTCCAGAAGCGTCTCACCCTCTCAGACGTGCCCGCCCAGGAGCCGGCAGTTTCCCCCGCCTTGGCTCTGCTGGGCGGAACTACGGTGCCGGCTGCCGGCTGCTCAGATGTGGCTGTGGCTTTGTCCCAGCCGCACACAGAGCCTGCAGTCCGTCCAGGTCAAAGTCGGGCCCCAGTGGGCCCGGGACGGAGCTGGCAGGAGCTGTGTGCTTGGCGTGACCGTGACTCAGGGACTCCTCCAAGTCGCTGGCCACAGACAGGATCAGCCTCTTCTGCCCGGTGCTCCGGTCTCTAGGCCTCTGAGCAAATGCTCCTTGTTCCCAGTGGGGGCAGCGACACTCTGGGATGGCAGAGGTGTCTCGTGGGCTGGGTTGGGCGGTCCTGAAGAGGCCACACACACGATGGCCTTTTTTGCACATTCTCGGTTTGACCGGAAGTGCCCTAGCCCTGCAGGGCAGTGAGCAGCACTGTGCTTCTGCGGTGGGCGGAGTGGGGCTCCCCACCCCTCCACATCTGGAACCCCCAGGCTCGGGCAGTCAGTCCCCTCAAGCAAAATGCATCCTTGGCCGGCCCGACACCACACCCCACCACCGTGGACAGATGGCTCTGACTTAACGCCCCGCCTGGCTCACAGAGACTCCATCCCCCGCACAAAGGACCCGGGCCAGGCTCCAGCTGGGCTGTGCCACCAGATTATTTACTGGGGCCTTTCGGTCCTCTCCTCGCCAAGTCCCTGGGGGACGGCAATCCAGCCTGGGGCCCACACCACAGCCCTGCAAACCCCGCGCTCCCCAGGAGTCCCATCAAACCCTGGAAGCGCCGTTTTGGGGGGCTTCCTTTATAAACGTGACACAGCTCTGTGACAGCCACTCGGGGAGCAGAGGCAGGAGACTGCCTTGCTCCTTGTGACCGTCACAGGCCTGTCCAGGGGACACGGGCGGAGATGAAAGCCCACGAAGGCCACGACGGCCATCTGTGTGAGTGAAGCGACCCCCCGTAAAGTCAGATGTGAGTCAGCGACACCGAACCAACCAGACGCTTAACAGGCCGGCGCTCTCCTGCTACACGGACGTTGGGCAGAATGGAAGACACAGGACTCCAAAAGCTTCTTTCCTGGGTCCCTAGGACTCGTCTGGGGACGCCCCGTCGTGCCCAGCACCCTGGTTCTGAGGCATCCTCGGCCCCTCCCCTCCCACACAGGCTGGACAGGCTCCCCTCCTCCTTGACCAGGAGGCCGGAAATCGGGGTTTCACACATATCCTCACGGCCCGTATTGGGCTCTCTGTTAAAAAAATAAAAATAATAAAAGATCTGAAATGTCCCTGCAAATATTTCCTATTTTCAATAACACGGTATCAATTTGCAAACAGAGTAATGATCTCTGCTACTTTTCAGGGAATTACGTGTAATAGACTTTACGGGAGCGACGGAGGAGCAATCTAATTGGAAGAGCCGCGCTGAATCGGATTTAACCTCAGATGCACTAAATGGAGTGTCTCGGAGATAAGTTATGGTTTTTAATTTAACGTAAACTATTCTGTGCATGAGCACTGTGTTTTTGCCACTCTAATAACGACCGGTTTGGGTTTATGAATTATTTTTCCCATCATCTGTTTTCTCCCGCGAACACGCCCCGTGAATGTTAAAACAACCCGGACGTTTTCCCACAGAGGATCTGAAACGAAAAGCCGTCCTGGCCAGGCAATGCCACCCTCCGGGGGCCTCTGTGCCTCAGAGGTGCCGCACCTCACCACTGGGGACAGTCCCCGGTTTTTGGGACGGATGCGCCCACATCTCACCGCCCAGGCTGCTCCCGCGCCTGGCTGGCTCCTTCAGCGCTCGGACTGATGGGTTCCTGCCGCCGCCACATCGGCACCTTCCGTGGAGCTGCGTGCTCACCGAGATGCGTTGCTGAATGAAAAATATTGACGTGTCATTATCCGTACAATTCATGTGCAGGGGTGATCCCAGGACAATGTAGTCTGTGTCCGAAGTTCATCGTTTGACAGTGACCGGAGGGAAGGGCAATGGGAGAAAGCACGCAGCAGCGTGTCACAGCCCGACCTCCCGTGTCATGGGCCCCAGGGAGCCCGATGAACTGGCACCACCGTGCCTAAGGGAGCTGCCCACTCAGCCCGTCCCACAGCCTGCCCACTCAGCGGCTTCCAGGGGGCTCCCTGCTCCCAGCGCAGGTGTCGGCGAGTCCTGTGGTGGCCGGCTGGCCGCTCTGCTTTTCTATGACCCTGTCTCTTCTTTCATGTATTCATGAGTGGGCACTGGTTAGGTTTTTTTGCCAACTGGGCATCCATGCCCCCTTCTTTGGGTAGGACTGCCAGTTTCCTTTCGGGAAGCTGTCCACTCTGAGCTTCGGGTAGGATGCCCTGGGAGAGCGTGTGACTGGGTGGTAGCCAATGAAATGATGGCATTTCTCTGGCTACGATGATTGGTTCAGAATGGACTCATGACTTCATCAGGGCCGATGCCATTCCACCAGTCTCTCCTGGGGAGGCTGGGGCAGACCCTGGCACCTCCTGTTCATTGTGAAAGCTGAGAGAGTACAAGGCCGGAGCTGCAGAAGCCCTCATGCCCTACAAACAAAGGGGACAACAAGCAAAAGCCATGGGGGACACCCCAGGGAGAGATGAGAAGAGTCCTGATGATGCCATTTGGGCCCTGGATCAAGCTGTACCTGAAGCTAGACCTGCTTTTGAACATTGGACTTTTCTGTTATATGAGCCATAGACTCTGTCTCTGCTTAAGCCAGTTTGAGTCAAGTTTTCTCTCAGGGTCTTTACATCTTATGTGAAATGGCGAAAGGACAAAATGTGTCATCCGGGAGGCATTCGTTCCAGGGACTCCATGACAGGCCGTGGGTGGGTTCCTGCCCCCCCCCCAGACTGC
The DNA here is from genome assembly GCF_004126475.2 of Phyllostomus discolor. NCBI lineage: Eukaryota > Metazoa > Chordata > Mammalia > Chiroptera > Phyllostomidae > Phyllostomus > Phyllostomus discolor. The sequence continues at coordinate 171,014,565 of NC_040907.2, read as the reverse complement.
TGAAACTGCCCTATTACTGCCTGTTCATGTCTGTTCTTACACCTGGTTCTCTTGCCACTCTTCAGTAATTTGTGCCACTTGATAGCCTGCCGCTAAATTCATTTTCCGCTGAAGTTAGCTGGGTGTCGGCTCCTGCTGCTCACAAGAGATGCCCGATAGGGCACAGAGGTGGTCCGTGGGGCCGGTTTTCTGGCTCCAGGGCTCTTGCCGCTGTCTCAGGCTGTGGGCACCCAGGGGCCTGGGGTCACCTGTCCCACCTGCAGACCCGGGTCTTCATGCCTCACGGAGGACAGAGCAGAAGGACAGACAGCTGGGTGAAAGAATCACGTTGCACGTGATTTCATTGATGTGCATGTTAAAAACCCACAAAGCGATCAGTTGTTTATAGATGCATACACGCGTCAGAAACCGCTACAGCGAAACGGGGGGATGCTCAGAGAATTCACGCCAGTGGTTGCGTCTGGGGGGTGGGGCAGGCAGACGGGGAAAGGGCGCTGTCCAAATAAAACATGAAGTCACACGGGGCCACAAAGCTCGCCCCCCACCCCACCCCGCCAGTTCTCGGGTACGGGGAGTGCTCGGCTGGGATCCTGGCTGGGCCCCTAATGGGGGACCTAGGGGTACACAGAGGGGCGCCCCGGCATCCGCCAGTTCACAGAATAGCCACTGACTGATGGTCAGGCGGTCAGGCCCGGACAAACTAGGAGGGCAGAGAGCGCCGGGGAGCTGCGAGAACGATGACCACTGGGAGGGGGCCCCGGCGAGGGGCAGGCGTGGGGCCAAGGTCCTGTGACACCCTGACCGTGGTCTGCAGGACGCCCACGATCTGCAGACCGGTTTGCAGAAGGATACACTTCTGGGCTTGGAGCTCACGCCTTCTTCTCTTGTCTTTGTTTTCACACGGCACATTTACAAAATAAAAGCAATAAAAGCCAAGGAAAACTAAAAAAATGTGAAACAGGCTGAAAAAGACAAAGAAAAATATGACCACCCATCATCTCATCACGCAGATATAAATAACCCCTTTGAACGTGTTAATGAGACATCCCCCAATCTCGGCTACAACGGGAAGCTCTTCTTTCTCCCTGGGTGAGGAGGCAGCACAGACAGGGGGCGCTGTGAGCAAAGTCGGAGGGTTACCTTTGGCACAGTGGTGTTTTCCTTTGGAAACAGGTTCACCTCCACGGAGGGAACAACAGAAGCAATGACAGCAACCTCGTGGCCATGCTTACTCCAGACAGGCCCTGTTTAAAGCTTAGCACAGGCTAACTTGTGGAATCCTCGCAGCCCCACGCAGAGAGGTGCCCTTACGAGCTCCCGTTCTACAGAGGAGATGACAGAGGCGCGGTAAGATGAAAAGGACCTGCCCAGGGTTATTCGGCTGATGTTTCCATTTAGGTTTCAAAACTGCTAAATCTGTCTCCAGCGGGCTTTCCCGAGACAGGCCCCGCCCTCCCCACCCCCACGGGCACTGCCTCTCCAGGAAGCCAACTTCTGTGGGTAACTCACCCCGTCTCGGGCCCTCGCTGCTCCCTCCACACAGCGGGGGAGGGGGGGAGCTCGGCCAGCACCCCTGGGAGCCCTTGGCACAGGTGAGGCTCAGAGAGGGCTCGGGGCCTGCCCTGTCCCACTGCCAAAGGGGCAGGCTCAGCCCCCTGCAGCCCCCGGGCCTTCCCCTGCCTGGCCAACTGGGCCTGAGGCCGTGGGCTTTCTGGGCCGCCCCCCCCCCCCCGCCGCCCCCCCTGCTGTCCTCCCCGATTCAGCCGGCTCCTCTGCTGTCACCTCAGGAATTTCCCACGCTGAGCCAGCAGCCAGAAAGGCCTTTCTTTTCACATGTCCCCTTGCTCAGAGGGTGGCACGGTCCCCTCCCCTCCAGCCGTCCCCGTGCCAGCCAGCGGGTTCATCTGAGCACAACTTTGTGCACCCGACCAGTGCATAACAAATTTAATAATTAAAGAATAATTAATTACACCTGAAACCCCTCGCCGGGGGGTACAATTAGCCTCTGGCACCTCTAGAATGAGTTGCCAGTGACTAATTGTGCCCTCAAGGAGGCATTTGTAAGTACAATTAATTGTGTGCAAAACCGAACCCACGAATACTTGGGAACATAAAAATCATTCCCACAAAAAGAGCTTGTTCGGGCCCTTTCTTATTTCTTTCTTTCTTTGTAAAGCCCTGTGGTGCGTTCTCCAGGGCGCTCCAGATGTGCCACGGCCGCCGTGGGGGGCCCGTCCCCCTCCATGAGGGTCACCCAGCCTAGAGGGAACCCCCAGGCAGCCACACACCGGTGATTTGAATAGTCACCTAACTAATGCAGAATCATGGGAAAGCTAGAGCTTGAAAGGCAAACCGGGAGCTGAAGTGCAACTTCTCAGTCAATGTCAAAGGCGCCCCAGTTGGAGGGCTGGTCCCGGTCTCCGTGGTCTCGCCCTTGACTTCTGAGGTGCCTCTGCCCGGGCCGATTCTGCAGCAGCCGTTGGAGGAGGACAGGGCGGTTGGTGTTGACTTGGACCTGCTCTGGCCATGCGACTCCCGCACTCAGAGTGTCAGTGACGCCCCCGGGCCCCGGGAGTGCACGCTGGCTCCTCAGGTGTCCTGCAAGGAACACACGAACTCAAAGACCCCCCGGCTGTCAGCTCCCACACCCCTCACCGCCACCCGACACGATCCCCTGCACCCCGCAAGCACCGGCCAACCGCTCTCTGTGCCGTCCACAGGCTGTTCCCTCCACTTAATGTGCCCTTCCAGCCACACACGCGTGCATGCACAACATATGTATACATGTGTGTGGTGGCATGCCTGCACACGTGCATGCCTTTACACGTGCACACACTGATGCACACATGGATTCGGTCACACATGTGCACACACGCAAAATGTGTGCACACTCTGCTCATAGACATGCATGTGTGCGTATACACGTGGACATATAAAACATGTGTGCCGTGCATACCCATGCACATGTGTTCTCATGCATCCTCACTTTAGCCATTTTCCTGGACTCGGCTCCGAGGCCACCTGGGCCTTTCCTGACCCCCGCTCCCTGCACCTGCCCTCTTGTCCTCTGGGCCACTGCACATGGTCCTTTTGTACCCCAGCCCCGCCACAAGGCCTGACACGTGGGGTGTGTTATGTAGGTGTTTGGGGCACAAACAGACCAGTGACAGATGAACGAGGAAGGAGCCTGGCCCTCTCACTCCTGTGAGCTCCGTCTGGAAGCCCCTTTCACCACACCGTGGGGGTCGCCAAAGCAGGAGCCCCTGCCTGGGCCTGTCCCAACCAGCAGGCGGTGGCAAGAGCAGCGGGAGAACCCCGGGGACACTCCTCCCGCCAGGGAAAGGGGCCGGCTCCTCGTGGCTCCCCCAGCAAAGTGGGGGGCCGTGTGCTGACCCCGGAGACCACTCCTCCCGCTGGGGAGATTTCTCCAGCAACCCAAAGTTCTGCCTGCCTCATTGTTGGGGCGCCGAAAGGACCACGCAGGGGCTGCAGCAGCCCAGGCTCCTGGCGAGGTAAACCAGAAGGAACCTCAGGAGGTGGAGGTGGAGGTGGAGGCGGAGGAGGAGGACAACGCTCCGGACAGGAGGCAGGGGTTCGGAGTTGTGGGAAGGAAGAGGTGACTGGTGACGGTGTCAGGGGGACTCACACTGTGGCCGTGCTTGAACATGTGTGTTAGGGTTAGTGCTGAGCCCGGTGGGGTGAACCGGGAGCCACTGAGGACGTGGCGGTGGGGGTTGGGGGTGAGCAGTCCAAAGGGGGAGGCCTTTGGTGCTGGCAGAGGGATCTGGACGGACTTCGACGGGTTGGGACCGGCAGACGCTGGGCTTCTGCTTGTGCTCTTACTCCTCCTCCTTGTCACCCAGTGCAGCCCCATCAACCCCTCCTGTGCCACGCCGATGTCACAGCCCCTAGGGGCCTTTTGCCCTTGTGGATGGCGGAGAGCCTTTGTGGAGAGCCTTTGAGCCACCACGGTGTCCCTCCTGCGCCTCCCCTCCGGCACCGTCTCCTTGGGAGGGAGGAGCCGCCCTTCCCTTCCTGTCCCCAAGCCAGTCCACGGAGAGGGACACATTTCTGGTCTCCAAGGGGGAAGGAGCGCCGTCGAAGAGGGTGGCGTCGAGCCCACTGCCTGCAGCCCAGCCGCGAGGGGGCAGCGCTGGTGAGAGCAGCACTACAAAGCCATTGCTGTGTCCTGGTTGTCTTGCTCTCGTCTCCGGGAGGGGACCCCCCCCTCCCCGCCGCGAGGACACAAGCATGGTGTGCCCTGGGCCTCTGGCTAAAGACATTCGCCTTCCTCTGATTTTCTCTTTGACATTGTCTTTTGCTGCCTGTGGGGGGTCTCGAGGGCTGCCAGGCACCCAGAAGGCCCTGGGAACGGACCACAGAGCAGAACTGCCTGCAGTTTCTGGACACTGGAAGGCCTTCATGAGTCCGGGGCACGTGTTCAAGTGCGAAACAGGGCCGGCTGGCCCAAGAGAGCCTGACACTCTGTGCCATTTTGCCATTCACCAGACACGCAGGACACACCTTTGAGATGACAGGCCCTGGACAGGATGCTTCGGATACGAGGGGCAGGAGGGGTGGGGGGAGACAAAATCTTTCCCCAGAAGCTCCCACGTTCGAGGGAGACATTCCAGAGGCCCGGAGCAGCGCTCTAGGGAGGCTGGGAGGCCCGGGGGGGGGAACCCCTACCTCTGCTTGAGGGGGCAGGCAAGCCTCCCAGAGGATGGGGGCTCTGAAATGGGTTCTGCAGGATGAGTAGGAGCTCGCCGGGCGGAGGACTAGGAAGGGTGGAGGTAGAGAGAGAAGGGGGGGGGAGGAGTTAAGGGGACGGAAGCAGGGGTGGGGGGGAGAGAAAGGAAGAGCACTGCAAGTTCACAGCCACGACCTCGGGCGGGGGGACGGGGAGACTCGGGTTCAATGCAGTGTCAGCTGTGTGCACGTTCGACGCTGGCTCCTCCCTTCCTTCACCCGACAGGTGTTTACTGAGCACGTGCTTCACGCCAGCCTGTGGGGAGGCGCTCGTGGTGCCGCCGGAGGCTGTTCACCCAGTCGCTGCCTCATGAGCCTCGGTGGGTGTCCAGACTATGGGGGCCGCTCAGCGACCCTAAGGGACCAATACGCTCACCAGCCACAAGCCCTCCTACTTGATGACTTTGAGGTTAGAACTGGTCACTGCTGCCAGGTGCCGCCTGAGTGCAGCCAGCTCCCCGCCACACCCTCTCCTGTGTCCCAGCTCCTCCCCTCCCCTCGACACCCCTGCGGGTTGTGCCCTGTGACCTCACAGCTCGGAGAAAGCTGAGGTCAGAGGGGAAGTGGCGGCCCGGCCACTGGCTACTGGCCTGTAGAACTTCATTTTCTCGGGTGCGACCTGCTTCTTTCCCACAAAACGGAACAGAACGAGAAAAGGCCCCAGGAACCCTTCGGTCCATGTACAGGACAAAACCACGACTTGCTGATGCTTCTCGCACCCCCTTGTTGCCATGGGCACTGTGCCCCTCCCTCCTGGGACCTTCACTGGGAGCAGGAAAAACCTAACCAAGGCTCAGACTGCCCTCCGTTTGTTTGCAGGTCAATGCTGTCTCCTTGCACGCCGCTCTGGAAAGTAGCCTCCAAAAGTTCACAAGCGCAGCCCAGCCCTCCTGCCCTCCCAGGGAGACCGTAGGAAGCTTCCGCAGAGCTGCTCACCGCCCCCCCCACCCCGAAGCCCTCGCACTGCACCTAGGCCCCCCTTCTGGACAGCTCAGGGCACCGTGGTTAGCTGGACAGAGGTTGCACTTAGGAGGGGAAGGCACGCCTCGCCCCAAGTGACCGTGAGGCCCCTCCTGCCCCGTGAGCGGTCACTGCAGAGTGAGCCAGCACCCTACATCCCCCGTTCTCATAGCCGAGGACAGCTCCCTTGTAGGTGAGTGACCTCCGCCCACCTGGGTGCCCAGTGCTGATGCGCGGGTCTCCGCACTGACCCCCAGCAGCTGGACTTCTAGTGCGCTGAGGTCCCGCCCGGTTCGGAGCACCCTGCTTCCTGGGAGGGCAGCGTGCCCCGCTGAAGTGGGGGAGTGGCCTCACTCCGCTCCGCCCTGAGAGCCGAGGTTCTCAGATCGAGTGAACCCCTGGCACCCGCGTGCAGCGCTGCCCCGGGGGACCCTACGCCACCGCGAACACAGCCCGTCTGAAGTCAGAGACGCAACACGCGTTCCGCCAACACGTGACGTTTCGTGCTCCAGGCCCCCACAGCCTACAGCCCCTCAGCCCGCCCCGGAAGGTCACCCGCTCCCCCCGTGGGTGGGTGGGCCACCGACCCTGGCTCTTTCCCACTCCTTCTGGGAAAACGGCCCAAACTGCCACACGTAGGGGTCAAGATCCCTGCCTCCCCTCTGCGCTGGAAACATCTCAGTATACGAAGTGGGACATTCCCGACGGTTTTCACTGGTTGAGAGGGGGATGGATCACACACTGACAGCAGGGTGGGTGCCGCCGGACTGAGCCCTTTGGAAAGTGGTTTAGTAACTGGAGCCGAGAGCCTTCAAAATGCCCAGAGTTGTCCAAAAGTCTCCCTACAGGGGTGACTGTGCCAGCAAAAGCTTTTATATATTCCTGTATAAATTATCAGGCAGATGTTCATGATATGTGAAGGGAGGATAAGAGGTGAACATTTATAGTTAGTGTATATCACATTATTATATATGTACAAAAAGGAAAGTTCTGGAAGGGGTGTTAGCAGTAATTATCTGTGATGCATTCGCCTGGTAACGTTCCCTTGAGATCTTTTTAAACCTGAATTACATTGAGGGGGTGTTTCTTGCACATTTAGGAAAAAAGGCCATTTTCATCTTCAAAAAAGAAAGAAACACATCTGAGCAATGTGAAGTGACATTTGGATGACAACAACAACAAAAAGCCACTGAAAGACGTAATGCCTTTCACTTCGTGGTTTCACTTTTGAAATCAGTCGCGAGGAAACACCCTGAAACGCGAACGAAGCTGGAAGGCACAAAAATAGTATTTGCAGCAGCAACGTTAATAACATTTATTAACAAAATTTCCAGTAAATTCGATGGCAACCGAAAGGACAACCTGTGGCACACGATGGGATGTTATGGACAGTTCTGGGGATTTTTGAAGAATTTGTATAACATGAAAAATAGGCTATGTCATAACAGCAGATGAAAAGCAAGATAAAAATAACCAAATGTGTCCTAAGGAGAGAGGACCATTTACAAGCATGCAAAATCGAGCTGGTGAAGCAAGTGTCACCCCCAGATCAGTTGCAAGCAGACCCCTCCCCGTCTCGGATTTCCTTCGAAATGCTTGCGGCAGAGTTTGCCGGAGCCGGAAGTTCCCGAGACGTCTTTTGTGCGCTCACGCCTGTTCCTTTACAGGTGAGGCCGCGTGACCCGGTGTTTGCGCGGCGAGCAGGCTTCTCCTCCGGAATGCTGACAGCGCCGTCGCTGGGGAATCATACAGACCGCCGCGTCCTCCGCACACGCGGGAAGCACTCCAAAACCCGGCCGGCGCCTCCTCTGTGCAAACAGAAGCGTCACCCCGCGCTCTCCGCTGCGGAGTGGAGTCTGGACTTGACATTGGACAGCTGAGCCCGCCGCAGGGGAGCGCTCCCACTGCGCATGCCCGCTGCCGTCTGGGACGGGCGGCTTGCTCCTTTGCAGGGTGTGGGGGCGGGGGGAGCCAGGTCCTCCTCTCTGGACCCCAGGAGGTGGTGCCGCTGCCCCACCCCCGCCCCCTCGGGCCCTCACCTCACTTCCGTGTCTGTGCGTGGGTGGCACACCGAACACCCTGGAACGTACAGAAAGGACAGAGCCGGTCACGTGGCTTTCCAGACCCGCACTGCTGGCTGGTGCCCTTTGAACTTACTCCCTGGTAAGCCCGTGTCCCTGAAAAGTCATCAGGTGGGCCCGCATGGGAAAGGGAGATGGCGGTGACGACACTTCGCTTTGACTTCATCCTTTTGTAATTGTAAAAGTAACGTGCACGTGTGTGACATAAGAAAAGTAAAAAGCCCTGGCTGGCGTAGCTCAGTGGATTGAGCGTGGGCTGCGAACCAAACCATCGCAGGTTCGATTCCCAGGCAGGGCACATGCCTGGGTTGCAGGCCATGGCCCCCAGCAACCACACATTGAGGTTTCTCTCTCTCTCTCCTTTTCTCCCTCCCTTCCCTCTCTAAAAATAAATAAATAAAATCTTTTAAAAAAGTAAAACGTACACCAAATGGGCGATGAAAGTTACTTCTTTCTTAACTCCCCGAGTGTCACCTCCAAGCGCATGACGTGATCCCTTTCGGGAATGCCTTTCTCCTCCTCTTTCTAAGAACGGCTTACTTCTGAGTACCAAAGTGCATCTCAGGGAACGGAGACACACACACAGAAATACGTACCAGTCGGCTCCAGTCCAGTGCCCGGCGCGGCCCGCGGCCACATGTCGAGGTGCATCTTCCCCTCTTTGTTCTGTGCGTATACACGCCTGAATTATCGCACCACTGGGCTCCCCGTACAATTCTAAGTTCCAGTTTGCCTTTTTAGTGTAACGTGTCATGATAATTTTCGATGCCACTAAATGTTCTTACGACAAAATTCGTGTTGGCTGCAGAGCATGGCATGGGAACGCGTGTGGTCAGGGGTTTGTCCGGGCCCCCGTTGCGGAATGCTTCAGACCGAGTCTGCGTCTCCGCGGCCCCCACCCGCACTGCGACAGACCACAGGGGCCCTGGGAGTGTCTCAGGGAGCGGTTCCAGAAACGGAATTCCTTGGCAAAGGATAAAACCACGTGGAAGGCTTTTAAGAAGCTTTCATTTGACTTCTGATTGTCCTTGCAGACACGTAACCTTTCATTTAAAGGGTCTACATTGACCACCTCCGACGCCTTTGGTTTGAGTACAGCTCAGCGGGAGTAAGGACATGGGCTCTGCTGCCCCACAGGTCTTGAGGAGGGTTTCGCCTCTCAGAGCCGAGAACTTGGTGCCCCGCAGACATGGACCCCCCTCCCCGGCTTCAGCCCTCAGCAGCCCCCTTTCTCCTTAGTGCTTTCCTCATTGTGACTAGTTTGGGGGTCTCCTATAAGTGGGGCCACACAGCGTTTGTACTTTGGTGACTGGCCTGTCGCACTTGGCATATACTGCCCTCAAGGTTCACCCACGTCCCAGCAGACGTCAAAATGTCCTTCCTGTTTAAGGCCGAATCATAGTCCACCGAATGCGCACGCCACGTTTGTTTGTCTATCCAATCCATCCATCCATCCATCCGTGGACATTTGGTTGTTTCCACCTCTCGGCGGTTGGGAATGATGATCTAGGAGATATGAGCGTGCAAATGTGTCTTCAAGATCCTGCTTCTCCTGCTTCTGTGTACGCCCCCAGAAGTGGGATTGCTGGACATATGGGAACTCCACTTTTAACCTCACGAGGGGACTCACGCTGCTGCCCACGGTGGCTGCCCCACTTCGCCTCCCCAGCAGCCGTGCACGGGGGTTCCCATCGCTCCCGGCCCTGGCCAGCCCTCGCCTTCGGTGCTTTCGATAGAGGGTTGGTGGCCGTCCTACTAGGCGCGAGGTCCTATCTCCTCATGGCTTTGACTCGTATCTTCCCTAATGTCGAGTGGGGTTGAGCATCTTCTTTTGTACTCATTAGCCACTTTCGAGCCTTTAATCCATATTGCCAAACCTCCCCCGAGGAATGTTGGACCAGTTAAAACTCCCACCGGGTACACGAGGCGGGTCTTCTCGCTTCCAGCCAACACTGTGTGCCCGTCGAGTTTGAAGCCCCCCAAACACTGTCGATGAGACATTCAGACAGCCGTGCACATTTGTGTCAGAATGGGAACAGCGTGCACACTGTCGTTGGAAATAAAATTTCCTTGAACTGAGCGATGAACTGAGCTGACCTGGATTTTCTTCTCCTTCCAGAGAAACCTTGGATCCAAGTGTTTGTTTTGTGGGGTTTTCAAGAATCCTCTTCCTATTCTGCACAGTTGCATGGCTCCTGAGTTCTACCATAAAGACTTCAATAGCCGCTGGCCTTGGAGCGTTCGGAGCATTCACATGAAAAGTCGCTCCAGAAAGAAGCCCTCGGGTTTGAGTGACATGCCGAAGAAAGCCCTGCCTTGTTCTTCTGGGTCTTCCACCCCGGGGCCCATTGTCTCTCCCTGCTGCTCCTGCCAACCCTGCCACAGGACAGTCAATATCAAAGCCCTGTGCATTGTCGTGGGGGTTATTTGCAAACGGCATTCTTTTTTTTTTTTAATAGAGCTGTTCCTTGTTACGAAATGAAATTTGTTGAAAACTCTTTGAGAATCCTCACGGGTAGGCAGAGGCCGGACAGTCTGTTCTCAGCCACCGGCAGCGACAAGAAGAAAGCAAAAAAAAACACATGCCTTTCTTGGCTTCTCGTATTCTTCCCAAGGCGCCCTCTTACAAAGTGAGGGTCCTGCACATTTCCCAAGTGTATCTTCATGTGAACTTACGCGTTGTGGCCACTTCTCAGCCCGGCCCCTTTGCTCGACGTCCCATTGCTATTGAGCCACGCGAATGCAGCTACTTCCAAGTGCAGCCACGGATCCCTGGGGGGAACATCCGGAACGGGCAGATGTGGGGGTGTCAGGCCCCCAGGAGTTCCAACAACCATCCCGTGCCTTGCTTGCCGGCGAGGGTCAGGGGACAAGCCGCCCACCCAGTTTCACGTCCAAGACAAACCTATTACGTATTTATTTCTGTCCCAGCTCACCACGAAAACGTCAGGGAGCCGTACTACGGAAATTCCTACAAAAGGTAAATGTTGTCCAAGGAAACTGGGGACCAGTCAGAGCAGGCAGAGGCGCGTGCCAAACGGGAGGATGGGAGGAGGGTTTGTTTCTAAGGACATGGGTGCGAAGAAACGCCCCAGGACAGGGCAGAAGCCGGACGGACAGCTGTCACCGCCTTTCAGCCCAACAGGCAAGGGAAGACGGAAGCTACTAGAACCCAGAGAGAGGGGGCGTCGACAGGAGCGTGAGCCTTGAAGATGTTCTACCGAGTGGAAGAAGCCAGACGAAACGCCACATGCTCTGAGGTTCCATGCAGAGGACACGGCCAGGACGGGCAAACCCCCGGGCGCAGACGGCAGGTCAGCGGCCGCCTGTGCCCCCACAGGGAACGAAGATTGAGGGGCGACGGCTAATGGGTCCCCGGTTCCTTCTGGGGCATCACTGAAAAGTTCTGGGATTCGACAGCGATGATCGTTGCGTGACTCTGTGAAAAGACGAGGAACTACCGAAAGGGCGCACTTTGAAGTGGTGAAAGTTATGGGATGTGAATTAGATCCTAATAACTTAGAAAAGGGAGGAGGACATATGGCTTTTGGTGGAAAGGCAGAGTCGGCTCAGGACAACAACTGGTAGTGGGAGGGGGGTGCAGGTGGGGGAAGGACAGGGAACCAGGGGAGAACACACTGCCCTCCTTCTCCTCCCTCCCTCTGGGGGGGCTGTGGCTCCCACTGGCCACGCCCCGCTGTAAGCCCCTGGGCAAGCGAACACTGGTGCAGATGGTACAGATCAGAGCAGGCTGGGAAAGGATGCGGAGTGGGTCTGGGAGACATCTGGAATGTGAGCACAAAAGGGAAACAAGAGTGTGTCGGCAAGAGGAAGCCGGGTGGCGAGAGCCGATGGAACGCATCCTGTAAGGCACCCTCGTTGCTAGAGTTCGTTCAGACTTGGGTGTGCACTTACCAGACCCCAGCCTGGAGAGGGAAGTCGGCCAGAAAGGAGACCTGCGGTTTCCACCAACACTGTTGGAGACACACGCCGGAGAGGAGGCCGGTCCACCGGAGGATGGGCCCGGGATGCTGTGTTTGACACGGTTGTCCTTTCACTGTGGTGTGGGAAAGACACGAAAGGGAAGTGGGCGGAGCGTTTGCCCCCTCTTCTGCCAGCCCAGGACTCTTGGAGACTCCCCTGCCTGCGCTCCCCCCCTCCCCACCCCCGCCCCGTGCGGGTGGGCTGCTGCTCCCCCTGAGAGCCCTCTCAGGACCGTCCTGGGGCCGGGCCACTCCGCTTGCGTTTAAACCCCCCACGGAAATGGAATTCGTCCCTCTGGGCCTTGGTTTCTTAGTGAAACAAGGATGCTTAAGATCCACAGTGCGCCGAGTGGTTGCACAGATGAACTAGAGTGACGCCTGGCAAGGACTTAGTGCTGCTCCTGGCGTGTGGTGAGTGCTTGATAGATGCTCGGGGACCACAGGGCTGACGCGGGAGCTGACAAGCCCCACAGGGTCTTCTCCTTTCGTTTGCTCCATGGGGCAGGGGAGGGGGAGGCCCAGAGAAGGGTGTGCTTCTCCAAAACCACGTGGTTAAAGGAAAGGCGGCTTGGAGAAGAGCGCCCGCCTCCAGTCCCTGCGCAGCGCGGTGATTCTCCGCCGGGGCTCCACAGAGCTCAGCGCCGTGTGGGTGCTGCGCACGTGTGGGTGTCCGGTGCACGCTCCAGGCGGGAAGTCGTGGGTTTCTGTCCCCCCGCCCTGCTCCGCCCCGAGGTGCACCAGGAGCTTATCGAGGGCGGGGTCCGGGCCCAGTTCGTCTTGATCTGTTTAGCGGCTGGCACGGGAGCCTGGCACAAATTAAGTACTTCATAAATATTGTATGTGTATTAATGATTAGCCTCCGAGGCCGTTTCCAAACAACGGTGTGAGAAGAGCCCGGCTGGGATCACGGCCTGTATCAGAAGCTAAGGCCTCAGCCCACTCACCAAAGGGCCATGTGAGAACGGGGCCGCGGTCCACCCAAGAAGCCTGGCTTCCTTGTCGTGACACAAAGGGGAAAATGCCACTTCGGTGGACATGTGAGCTGATCCCCGTGGCTCAGATTACCCTCTGGCCTGAGCTCGCTCATCCGGCCAGTTCGTCCAAGGAAAACCGAGCCCTGGGCCCCAGAGTTAGGCATTCACTCTGAACAAAATCCGGTTTCTATCTGCAGTGGGAGGGGGCTTGGGCGCCAGGGGCTCAGTCCCCTCTCCCCCTCCCGGGAACTCTGAGATGGGCACAGAGCGCATGTCAGAACTGTGTGTCCGAAGAGGAGGAGCCGAGAGCACTTACCCACCGCTCGCTCCTGTCCCCACCAAGGTGGGGACACCCTGCCCCCACATTCTCCCCTGAACCTGCCCCGCACCTGAGCACGGGTCAGCGGGATGCAGCGGCGTCACAGAAGCACAGGGGCCAATGCTGAAGGTTGTGCGGACGGCACGTACGCTGTCTTCCGAGAAGAGCCTGATGGCGCCCGGGCGGTCACCCCATCAGCCACGGAAAGCAGAGGCAGATTTGGGGAGGGGCGGGGCCAGCTACGTACATACGTACGCAGGCCGCAGGGCGCAGTGCGGAATGAGAACGCAGGGCGCCCGGTTTAGAAACCGCAAGGAATTTCGAGACGACGACCGTGGAGCATAACACCAGACGGAGGGCCCTGCCTTCTGAGCGCAGGCAGCCCAGTGGCCTCCGGTCCACGTGCCTACCTGGTGCACGTGCCAGGCGCCACGTCGGATGCTTCTCACGTGCAGTGACCAGTAGTTGTCGGTGCCACGCCTTATGCCAAGCACATCAAACATTTCTCTTCGGCGGGAATGAGTTCAGACAAACGCAAGGTACGTCCACGCTGGGCCTGCCACCTTGAGCTTGTACCTGACAACATGGTGTTCCCGTGCAAAGGTCTCCAGTCAGATCCTGGGCCCTGCAGAAACTTGGTGCCGGAGTTTTCCCGACGGCCCTCTGCAACATCAGAGCGTCACCATGAAGCTCTTGGTGGGCTGAGACTTACCACAGACGCAGGCTCCTCTGCCTCACCCACCAGAACCCTGCCGAAATGCTGCAGACACGTCATCATCTTTTCCCATCACCAGGAAACCGCGCACGTGACATTTGGAAACGATTTGTCAGGTCGCTAGGTTTCCATTGTTACAGCTTCAGGAGCCATAGTCTCTCCAGGCCCCCGAGAGCTGCAGACCCTCCCCGATCCAGGCCCCCAGATACTGAAGTTCCCGGCTCTCAACTGGGCAGGCACACACACCTTCAAGTTCATGGGGAAGCAGGAAGGTGGCCCCATGCGGACTCAGGGAGGCTGCAGACCCCGTGACGATGGGATGCAGCGTGGGGACTCCAACTGGGTGCTGGATCAAAAACAATCTACAAAAGAAGTTCTGAGATCATTGGGGGAGTTCGAAAATGGCCTGGGAATGGGACCACGCTTCTCAAATCGTCTGCGGTAAAGGGGAAGTTTTTGCTTCTGAGGTTCAGTGTGTCTCGGACTGGTGCTTTTTGTAAAATACAGTTAGAGCAAATTTCTTGAAAAATATATAAAATGCAAGCCCAGAATCTTTATTATTAAACTTCACAGGTCTAAAACGACTTTGTCAAATTGCTACGAAAGAGCCTAAACGCTTGCTCTCAATTTCAGCGTGAGTTCAGCGTGAGTTTGCAGTGAGTTTACAGCTCTTCCAGATCGGCGGCCCCAGGACGCCGGCCACGCCGGGAATCACATTGAACCGGCAGCCCCTGTACTACCAGGCCCTGCTAATTTTCATACGTGTGATGCGATGTTGGATTTTTGTAGTAGGCGATCTTTCTTCCTAGGACATGCCGAAGTATGTAAGGGTCAAACATCAGGATGTCTGCAACCTACTCTTCAGTGGTTCAAAAAAAAAAAGGTATTGAGGAACAAAAGAGGAAAAAAGCGAGAGCAAATGTGGTAAAATGTGAACACACGGTCCCACCACTAGGCAGGCCTTGAGTATTCACTGTACTATCACATCGGCTTTTCTGTGGATTAAAACAGTCTTGAAATGAAATGTTGGGGCAGGGAGGAAAAACTAGCAGAGCACGGGTTTGTTTCTTCCCGGCATGAATTAAACATGAGGGCACGTCCCCAGGGATGCAGGGGCCGGGGTGGGGGTGGGGGGAGGGCAGGTGAGGCGCACTCACCTGCTCACATCCCCGTGCGCAGGCCGGGCAGCAGAGCCGGGGAGGCTCAGGAGGCCCCAGAGCCCCCAGTTTCCGCCGCAACTCCACGGGCGTATCTGCTTGGAGGCTTTGGCGAGGGGCCCAACCTTGCAGCCTCAGCATCCTCGTCTGAAACGCAAGGGCCGCCCCGGCTCACGTAAAGCAGGGAGCTTTCCTGGGACTGTGTGTGCACTGTGAGGGACGGGGATGGGCCAGGAGGGGCTCCCTGGCCAGCTGGCCTGATGAACACGGGCCTTGCGTGTATATTTTCAGGGGAGAGGATGGACGAGTGGTTTTTTTTTTTAAAAGCACAGAGTGCCCCTGAAGGACAGGCCCACGGAAGTCAGCCCCACCACGAGGGTGCTCCTCGGGCGACCGGACTGCAGGCCCCATCGGGAGCGTTAGACCCGAAAACCAGCTGTAGTCGGAGCTGAATCATTTCCTTTGACGACCGAACCGTCCCGAGTGCGGTCACCTGGGGAGACTGTCCGTTCCACGCCACGTCCCTCTCGGCCACTCCCACCGTGGCCCCCCGGCAGGCGCGGCAAAGGGCTGAGTCACTCCAGTGCCCTCTGTGACTGCGGCGTTAGTCACGGCCGCGAACACGTCCGAAGGTCGGTGTGTCACGGGCCTGCCCCGCCACAGGAAAATTAACATTCCAAGGCTGGGCCTGTGGGGGGGCGGCCTCCCGGGAGGCCAGGGACATTTTCCACTCTCGCTGGCTTCGGTTTGACCCCGTGAGTCACTCACACAGAATTCTAGGCTTTTCCGTCCTGGGTTCTACGGTGCACAGATGAAGCATGTTTTAGCTAAGTACTTAAATTAGCTTCCCAAGGTGGCTGGAGCACCTTGAACTTGGAAGTTGGAAGAGCCACACTGCGCACTAGGCCTGCCACTCACTGGGGGAGGAGCCTGCGGCGAGTTCCTTAATGAGGACTGTCTGTCTGATCCATGGGGCCCAGTGCGAAGTGAGGACGCGAGGTCCCTTGCTCAGAACTGTGCGGAATTTCAAGACAGCAGAGCAGCGAGCCAAGCTGGGGGCCCCTGTGAGCACAGGCTGCAGCCTGGGGAACTGGCTGCTCCCAGGGGGCTGGTGCGGCACCTCTGGGCTGACTCTCTCCCTTGAATCACGGGGAGGATTACTCGAGGTGCTCCCTGAGCCAACACCGTTTCCCTGAGGTCCTCCTCCATCCTCGGAGGCAGCGCCCAGCTCAGCCCGTGTCTGTCCCAGGGGCCAGCCTGGCTGGGCATGGAGCGGCCTCCTCCAAGGTCGGTTGAACGGTCGGAGGTCAGTACGTGTGTTTCTTCCGCACGTGACATCACAGACACACATTTCTGCGGATCGGCAAGAGCAAGCTCGTCCTTGTTTTCCTAGGACCGAAGTCCCTGTTTTTCAAAGGATTCAGGCACCGCGTGAAGGGGCGCGTGAGTGTGCCTTTCACTAAAAAATAAAATTGAAGGGCTTAAACCTGAAGCCAATGAGGTTCTGAAAGAGAGCTTCAACCCTCCGATCTGTACCCCTCGGTGCACGGGGCGCAAGCACAGCAGTTGTGGCATGGCGCTGGGAAGGGCCACAGCCCCTGCAAAGGCAATCGTACCCCCTGATTAGAATTCACAAGGGATCACATTGTGGTTACACCCCAGGCACCAGGAACACAGCCATTCTGTAAAAAGTGCGGCAGAATCCCCACCTCCCTGCAGGACAGCCATGGAGAGCTCCCTGTGGTCGTGGGTCTGAAGTGAGCGGAGCCCCGGATGACAGAGACACGGGAGTGACTCGACAGTGAAGTCTGGCTCCCTGCAGGGCTGGTGGCAGGGATCTGGACATTCTCAGGGCACACGGCTGGCCCATTTCATTGATGAAGCAATTGCAATAATAGGACCCACGGCGATCTGGGGCCACTGTCTCGTTCTGACAGCCGTTGCTGTCAGCCCAGTTCACCAGTTTTTAAGGTTTTGCTACGTTTGTTTTCCGTGCGTCTTACTTTTTCCGAACTGTTCGCTGCGTGTCATTTCCCTTTGCCCTTTACTCTCGTACATTAGAAAAAAAGCTCAACAAAGTACAGGTTAAAACACCTTTAAAGATAACCCCAGATCCTACCTCCCAAGGGCTAATATGTTCAATTAAAATTAATTGACTCTCTTTGTCGGTTTGTGTATATAACTTCTGTACAGCTGGAATCTCTCAAAATACAGTCACAGTGTAATCCATCCGTCTGTCCTTCCTTCCATCCGTCCCTTCACCCATCCATCCAAGAGACACTTCACCAGGCACCCCCGCTGCCCGAGGCCCTACCACACAGACGAAGCCATCACATACTGTCACGGTTCCAAAACGTGACAAAGGCCACCGAGGGCAATTCGTGTCCCCTCTGTATCGTTTGTCCCCTAAAAAAAAGTCCCTTGTTCTAAGTCAGAGATGTTGATGTGACTGGGATTCGTATGTATTTATTAATCATTTCCCACCTACTTCCAAAAAACGCACTTTAGGTGGTAACAGTGAAACCTCCACACAACCCCCTACAGTTGATCAAAACAGTCGAAACGGGGACCAGACCCTCCTTCCAACAGCGTCTCAGCCAGTGTTTGCAAGTCCAGGAAGTGACCCTTCTGTTCCCCCCGCACATGATCACCAAGCAAGAAGAGTTTAGTGAGCTCTACCTTCCGTCATGTGAATTATCAGAACAGCTGGTGTCTTCCAGATGTAAAATGATGTAGAAATATTTCATGTGCCCTTTCAAACAACACAGGCCACTCCTCTCCTGCATCAAGTTCACAGTCGCTATCCATGGAAGAAGTGCGTGTGGCTCCCTGGAGCGCGACAGTAGGCTGGTTGGTGTCCTTGAGTGTTACCTGCGACGTTGAGCTCCCCGTCAGCCAAGGCAACAAGGGATCACGGTTTACCCAGTTTTCATTTTCTGTTCAAAGCCACTCATTAGTTTTTCAAGAGATGCCCTTTATTTTCTCCTGGAAGAGTGCAGACAGAGAGGGAGCGTCTGACTGACTCGTGCTGTCCCCCTGCCGCCAGCCCCACTGTGAGCGAGTGTGGGTGTGTGTCGGGGCGTGGTCCAGAGGAGAGACTGGACAGACGGCCTGCGGTGGGAGTGCTGCCTTAGGCTGTGACCTGGACGGAACCCATGGCTTCTTGGGGGTGTGGAAAGTACCTGAAAGTTAGGAGGTGCCGTGCATTCATGAGGGAGGTGGCCGGTGGGGGGGGCGGTGGGTGGCGCTGAGGGGGCCTTGGAGAACAAGGCAGTGCCTTAGAGGGCCAGCTGTGCCAGGTCAGGAGGGGAAAGTCTGGGGCCCCAGGAACAAGCCCTGGCCCTCTCCATGCTGAGAATTATACACGGGCCGGTTGCAGCTGCCCACACACTGTGGTACAGGGGCCCCCCGGGGCCAGACCCCTCAACTGGGGAGCTAGGACCCCTCCCCAAGAGCCTTGGGGCTGGCAAACACCCCCTATCTGAGTCCCACATCCTAGTACCCAGAAAGGAGGAGAGACACCCCTTGAAAAGGGGGAGAAGTCACTTTAATGAGGAGTTCGAACTTTATCAGCCAAAAGAGACCCGTGAGCAGAGGCCATTTAACTGGGAAGGAACAGCATCCAACCAGAGGCACGAAGTCTTCACCGGCAACGTGGCGTGGGAGCGGAGACTCCCGGGCCAACGAGCCGAGTTCGCCCCGATGAAGAATGAGCCTCTGCTCCACGTCCTGGCGCAGCGTGCCCCTCCCAGACTGGGCCCCCCAGGGATGCCTGAGTCTCAGGTGGGGGTGGGGGGGACCTGAACACACCGAGTGTTCGGACTTTTCTGCCTGACCCAAGCCACCAGGAACAAATGACATGTGCCTGTCATAGGAAGTGACGGATGCCACTTTTTTGAACTCTGTGAATTCTTTCTTCCTCAAAAGGAAAGAAACATGTAGGACCCTTATTCTAATCCACAATTTTTCTGCCTTCTATTGTCACCACTTTCTGTTGGTGTTCTGGAAGGGATCCTCAGGGGCCTTAAAATCCACCAGGCTGTACCCACCTGTTTGTTTGTTTGTTTGTTTGTTTTTAGCATTTAATTCTTGGGCTTTCTTCTGTTTTCTTTCCTTTAAAGATTAGATTGAAGGCTTATTAAACAAAGACAAAACGTTCAATAAGAAGATGATCATTTGTTTCAGCAGTCACTAACTTTCCCTTTTCTGAATCCACACTCGTGAAGATACGTGTATGCAAACAGACTCCCTTCTTGAATGCGGGGCGGGCGGGGGTGGGCAGGGGTGGTGTCAGAGGTCCAACCCCAGCTTGTCACTGGCCAGCAATGTGACCTTGGTGCAGGCACATTAGGTCAGCTCAGTTTCCCTCTCTGTGAAGTGGGGATAAGACCTGCATCTCTCCTCGGGGGCTTGCAGGAGGACTGGAGGTTCACACCAAAGGCTTTGCCCAGAACCAGGACCCGGTGAGTCATGGACAATCGTTGGTTACTCCTGTTGTTTTTATGGCTGCTCTTGTTTGTGTCTGTCGCAGTCCCTGTTGGGACGCCAGAATCCGACCCTGCCCCGGGAGACGGGGTCAGATGGAAGGAAGCACAGGGAAGACTGAGAAAGGGTCGAGCCACCGCTCTGTCCCACCGAGGCAACTCACTGAAATGTCGAGGAACACACAATGTTACCTTCATCATCATTTTTCTCGTTAGAAATGACCTTTACGTACAGTAAATGCAAGCAAACCAGAAGTTTGTAAGACAAAAGCTACTTTGTAACTTCTTTATAGTGCTGAGGTAAAATACACACACAGTTACCATTTTATTCGGGTCTCACGCACACACCACCATGCAGCCGCTGCCGCCACTGCCGTCCGTCCCCAGAACTTCCCCGCCACCCCAGCCCAAACCCGGTAAACCTGAAAACAGCACCCACCTCCCTCCCCTCCCTGCAGCGCCTGGGAAGCTCTGCTCCACCTTGGGTGAACATGCCCCTACTGTAGATGCCGTGGAGGTGGAACCCAACACCGTTTGGCCCTCTGCGTCTGGTTCGTTTCACTTAGCGTCATGTCCTCCAGGGTTGTCCACGCTGTAGGAGGTGTCAGCTTTTCTTTCTTTGTTAAGGTGCCTAGACCTCGTTTATCCTTCAGTGGGCATTTGAGTTACTGCCGCCTTTCCAATTTCCTGAGTGTTGCTATGCACGTTGTATACATGTGCGAACACGGGAGACCCCGGCCTTCGTTCTCGTGTGTACCCACCTAGAACTGGGATCACTGGTTCCTAGGAGAATCCTACGGGACTCTTCGAGGAGCCTCCACGCTGTTTTCCACAGCGGCTGCACCAATGTGCATTCCCACCAGCCGGGCACATACTTTCTCGTTCCTCCACACCCTCACCAGTGCTTATTTTCTGTTGTTTGTTGTTGGTTTTTGGGACAGCCACCCCAACGGACACGAAGTGGCATCTCGCTGTGATCTCGATGTGCATTTTCCTAATGATGAGCGATGCTGGGCATCTCTCCATGTGCTTGTCACTCCTTTTTGCACACCTTCCCTTGAGAGATGTCTGTTCAAGTCTTTGCCCACTTTTGAGTTGGGCTGTTTTTGTTTTGCTGTTGTTTGAAACATTTTTTAAATTTTTAAAAAATATTTATTTATTTTTAGAGAGGGAAGGGAGGGAGGAAGAGGGAGAAAGAAATACATCAATGTGCGGTTGCTGGGGGCCGTGGCCTGCAACCCAGGCATGTGCCCTGGCTGGGAATTGAACCTGTGATACTTCGGTTCACAGCCCGAGCTCAATCCACTGAGCTACGCCAGCCAGGGCTGAAACATTTTTTTTTAACAATTTCAGTTTAAAATAATTCCCATTTGGGGGCAAATGGGCTTAATATTTTAAAATACAGGGTGTCCAGTTGAAGTGAAAAATAATTTCTGGCTCCGAGGGTGCCTTCTTTTTAACATTCTCAACACAAAGGACGTACTATTTCCTGAGTTAGGTCGGACTCACAGTAGACATCCAAGTTGGGTAAGGAAGGTATAGGAAAAAAAAACCCCGGAGTTTTGTGGTTTCAGGGTGAGACTGGAGGGCCACTGGGAACCCAGGCGCATCTGTGAGAGGAGGAAGCAGAACCTCTTTGTTGATGGTCATTACGTTACAGTTTATGCCAAGAAGTAGCTTAGGTACCGTGACCTTGAGGCCACACTGCTGGAGAGAGGAGCTGATGTGTGGGGGGAGCCAGGGTTGCTGGCGGATGGGAGCTTCTCTACCAAATGGGACACTGGACAGGCACCACCAGGCCTGGCAGAGACCCGTTAGGGCCACGTGGAAAACGTGCTTGGGCATCTCAGTAACCTGATTCCGGGCGCTCGGGGGTGTGAGTGGCCGGGTCCAGGGCTGACATCACAGCCGGGAGGTCTTCAGTGGCATTTTCAAACCTTACTGTTTTATGATGAACCATCCATCAGGAGTCAGGGCCCCCACAAGGCCCGGCGCGCAGGGCAATCCCGTGAGTGCACTTTAGCAACTGAGCAGGTTAACACCGACTCCCTGCTGCGAGCTGGAGCCCGAGTTCTTAAAACGTTAACAGGCAGAGGCCTGGAGCTGTGCTCTTTCGGATGCAGAAAGGGGTCCCGAGGCTTGGTGGCCCTTGCCCGGGTTCCCGGGCCCTAGAGAGGCTCCTCCGTGCGGCAGGGTGTGGTGCACTCCAGCCACTAGGCTCCCGGAATGGCCGCGGGCCTGCGGAGCGGAGGCCGGACCTCCCAGCCCTCCCCACGCCGTTCCTGCTCTACGTCTCAATCCAGTTCCTAACATCTCAATATGGTTTTCAAACAGTTTGGAGCTAAAGGCTCCGTTCAGCCCACACAGGGGCGCTTGGAGGACGCGCGGCCGACCTCAGGGAACTGAGATGAGTTTGGGGGGCTCTGGGGCTGAGGGAGAAGAGCCCTCCGACCCCGTAAACACAGCCGTTCAGTCCAGGTGCGGCCGGCGCTCGGCTTGGATCCCCCGGTTTGGCGTCCAGACTAATCTCGCGGGGTCCGGAGGCGCGGGCCCCGAGCAGAGGAAGGGCACCGTGCGAGCCTCGGACCCCGACCCTCAGCCCCTCGGGCTGCCGCGCGCCTCTCCTGCGAGGCCCGGAGCTCCCACCCAAATGAAAGGTCTAAAAATAGCCCGGGGAGATCCAAGCAACAGAAAGGAACATTTTTTTTAATGTGTAAAAAAATGTTTTGCTTCTCGTAGGGAACACAACCGCTGCAAGTTCCAGCACATAAGGCTCTCTCCCCAGGCACCCACAGCCATCGCCACCTCTCGAGCAGGCGCAGGCACCGGCTCCCGGATCCGGATTTGGGGAGCGCAAGTGCCCCCTGTGGCCGGCCCGAGCGTGACCCCGAGGGCCTGAGAAGGCAGACGCGGCGGGCGCGGGGGCCCAGGAGGAAGTTGGAGCCGCGGGGCCGGGAAGGGGGCAGCTCGGCGCCGCGGGCCTGGCGGGGGCCCGATGGGGCCAAAGCCACACCGGGGCGCTGCGCCCAGGCTGGGCCGGGCTCGCGTCCCCCCATGTGGCTGGCCGCCCGGGGCCCCACGTGGAAGGGGTGGAGGGGGAAGGAGGGAGAAGGCGGGGG
Source organism: Phyllostomus discolor (assembly GCF_004126475.2). NCBI lineage: Eukaryota > Metazoa > Chordata > Mammalia > Chiroptera > Phyllostomidae > Phyllostomus > Phyllostomus discolor. Next base: position 170,992,024 of record NC_040907.2, on the reverse strand, counting down.
AGGCCGGAGCCCGGGAGGCTGGGGCGGGACCCTAGCCCATGCCGTCGAGGCCCCCTCACTTCTCCAGGGCCTCCTGGGCGGGGCGGGGCCGGGGAGTGCCCGCCACACCCGGCCCCCTCGCCTGCCCCCCCGCCCCCCGCCCCTGTGTGCACTTTCGCAGAGCCACTAATCCCCGGAGAGAGCCGATTTGTAGTAAGGAGTAGCTCTAGGGGGCGAGGCTGGCCCATGTGGGGTTGTGTCATTGGTTTGCAAAGAGAGACCCCGCCTTTGCCAAAAAAAAAAAAAAAAAAAAAAGGGAGCGAGGAGTGAGCAAGCGGCGACCCTCACCTCGCCTCCCGCCTCGCTCCGGAGCTGCCGGCGGGCACCGGAGACGCGGCCAACGCAGCTTCTTTCCCTTTCCTTTTCTCTCCGCTTTCCTCCTCCTTCCCCGGAGGAGAAAACAAATAAAGAAGAGCAAATAGCCGGGAGGCGCTCGGCATCCAGGACGCTCCCTCCCCCGATCCAAGTTGGAATTAGCATCCTCCCGGGGGTGAGCGCGGCTAGGCGCGCCGCGGCGCGGGGCGTGCGCGGCCGGGGACCCCCAGTTCATCCCCCTCCCGGCGGGCGCGCGCGGGCCCGGACCCGGGTGGGGAGCCCTGGGAGCCGGGTGGGCGGAGGAAGGGGGTGGGTGGGTGGGGAAGTAGGAAGAGGCTCGGCGGCGAGGGGAGGAGGAGGAAGGGAAGGGGAGGGGTAGGGAGGGGAGGAGAGGGGAGGGAAGGGCGGGAGGGGGAGGGGCGGGGCGCTGGAGAGATTAAGTTTTTGTGTGTGTGTCCCTGTGTGCGTGTGTCATTTTAAGGTGGCCCGAGGAGCGGAGGACTGAGCCGAGAGCCATGCCGCGCTGAGGGGGGGCGCCGCACAGCCGCCGCCACCGCCACCGCCGCCGGGTGGGGTGGGAGGGGCGGGAGCCGCCGCCGCCTCCCGGGTGGGCGCCCTTCGCCGTGGACGCTGGCGGCCCGGGACGAGGTAAGAGGGGCCCCGGGGGAGGGCTGGGGCCGCCGCCGCCCCCGCCTCACCTGCGGCGGCGGGCTGGGGGCGCCGCGCCCGCGCCTCACTGCGCCACTCGGGGCGGGGAAGGAGGGCGAAGGACACGAAGCCGGCGTCCGAGGACATCTTGGGTCTGCGCCCCCGGCCCCGTGTCCCTGTTCGGCGCCCGGGGGTGGGCGCCGGCCTGGGGGGTCTCCGCCTGCCGCCCCCCGCTGCCGGTCGCGCCAGGATTTTTGTTGTTGTGATGAGAGTTGATGAATGCGAAGTAGGCGGTCACCTTCCCATCAGGATTGGCATAGAAAAAATAAAAAAAGAAATCCCGAGCGCGGCGGCGTCCAGAGGGCAGCTGTAGCGGCGGCGTCTCGGCGACGGTTTCCTAGGCGCCCCCGGCTCCTGCTCCCCGAGGCCGGTGGGTGCGCGCGCGGGGACCGCCCGCGACCCAGGCCGAGCGCGCGGCGCGCCGCGGGGACAATATGGCCGGATCCCCGGGGACCGGGAGTCCGAGCGCGCGGGGCCTTGCGCTTGCGGGGCGGGGGTGGGGGCAAGCGGGGGTCCGCGGGGAAATCGGGGCGCGCGCGGCCGGGGGCCCCCAGGGGAGCGGCCCCTGCTGGCCCGGGATTCCGCGCGGCTCTCCGGGAGTGCTAGCGAAAGACTGGAGAGGAGGAGAAGTGGAACCCTTTTGTTTTGCCGGCCCCGCATTGTTGGCTCCTCCGGGCAGCCGGGCCACATCTGCCGCCGCCGCCAACACTGCCGCGTTGGGCTCGGCCCGCCAAAGTCGCAGCGGGGCGGGGGCCCGGGGTGAGCCGGGCCGCGGGCGGGGGCCAGGAGGGCCGGGCATTTCCTCTGCCCGGCCGCGCTCCCGCGGGCACCACTTCCTTTTCGCCCGCTGCCGCCGCGAGCTCGGCCCTCCCGCCTACCCCGCCCGGGCTGCACTTTTCGGGTGGGGCGAACCAAAAGGAAAAAGTTTAGCAGGAGGGGCTGGCGAGGGCGCGCCCCGGGCGGCGGGGACCCGGCGCGGCGCAGCGCAGCTGCAGCTGGGCTGCCGCGATCTCCTTCCTCCTCGTGCTCCGGAGCCAGGACGGACCCGCGCGGCCAAGGGGAAGCGCCTTTCTTTCTCTCCCTCGAGCTCTTCCCAGCGCCCGGGGCAAGTTGGGCAGAGGCGCGCGGCAGCCGGGGCGCGCCGGGGCCTTTCTCCAGCCGGGGGCCCGGCTGCGTGGCCGAGTGCCCGCAGCCCACGCAGCACCTTGGCGTGGTGGAGCCGTGGGCCCAGGAGCGCTGCATGGTCACGACCGGCCGCGGCTAGACACACACGAGTACACACGGGCACTGAGTGTACGGGTACGCGAGTGTGATGATCCCACCCCCGCCCGTGAGTACTTTTTCCGGAGGCGGCCCAAGCAGCAGTTGGCTCTCGGGGTCCCCGCGTTGCGTATTTTACAAGGAAAAGGAGGCAATTTTCGTAGAAATCCCGTTTGCTGTGTCCTTGCGAGGGAGGCTGTTGGCAGTGGCCTAGGTCGTCGAGCCGGCTCCCTTGCCCTATCCGAGCTAAACAGATCTTTCTGGATTCCTCCACCCCCTTTTTCTTTAAAGATGGAAGATCGGGTTAAGTTCTTCGAGAGTCAGATGTGAGTGGCTTGAAGGGTAGACAAGAGAATTCTATTCTATAAATATGCATTGGGAATTTAAAATGCTAAGTGCCTTATTTGCAATTCCGTTGGATAGTCTAGAGGCTGGTGTATTTTTATCTGACATGGATAATTTGGAGGGGACCTGTATTTTGGTTAGTTTACAAAGTGAGGCTGCCTCCTGACTTTGGCGAAATGTATTAAACTCTCCTACAAGCCTTCCCTGCTCGGCTGGTGGGTTCAAAGGCATCTTAAGAATTACCTCGTGTTCGGTATCCAAGACTGCTTGCTGTTCAGCCTCCAGGGTTCTCAAAGTAGAAATAGTTTCCGTGTACTTCGGAGAATTACACTGTTTTGATTTTTTTTTCCTTACAAATCTCTTATATTTTGAAGTAAGGGGGCTGTAAAGAATCTTGTTTTTATAGTCATTTCATTTCAAAGAGTACTTCTTACAACAATTATCAAGTGATATTCTATATGCTAATTAAACACTTTCAGGCAGAGCAGCTTTAATATCGAAACAGGATTTTTTTTTCTTTATTGTAGGTAACTGGGGGCTGTATCCTAGAGTTGAAACACTAAATATCCTTTTGTCTGGCATCAGATCTGCGAAGGAGCGGCTCTGACACTCTCCTGTAAACACCCCTGGTGCCCTTTTTTTATTGCCCCCCAAAGAAAAGTTAATGAGACGGTAGGTTTCAAGCGCAAAAAAAAAAAACCCAGGCCCTCCTTCCTGCAAAATATGCTTACAGTTGCCATTGAAGTTGGATGTCAGCCGTGAATGCACTTGCCTTTAATGAAACCAGTTTAATCGTTCACACTTGATCAAGTATAACAGGACCAAACAAAGGAAATAAGCCAGCATATTTCTGTAGCATGGAGGGGCTTAGTGTAAGTGTTGACGTGGGGTCGCCCCCTCCCCCCACTCTGCCCGGAGTCCGAGGGAGTGAGGCTTGAAGGCACAGGGAATTTATGGCTCTGATTGGCTTTCCTGTGCCCCAGGGGTAGGGGGGACCCCGGTTTGTCCTGGTGCAAAGCAGTTATTAGAGGGAATTTTAAAATGTGAAGTTTGGAGCTTGCTGTGAACCTGAGAAGGTGTGTTTTGGTTTAACTGTTTCTCCTGTGTGGAAAGATGTGGCTAAGGGGATTCGTGATTGCCTCGCTTTCTAATTGTACCTTAATGAGGCGGAGGGTGGGGTGGCTCGGGGCTGGTGCCGGGGCCCTGTGTGATTTACGACTTGGGATCTCTTGAAACGGGCCCTTGAATGGGTGTTCTGCGGGGGGAGGGGCAGGGTGCACTGCCTTCACTTACTGTGATTAAAAATAAAAACTCTTTGTGCCTAAAAGGTATTTTTTTCACCCAGTACGAGTTTCACCTTGTGTCTAGGACTTAGTCATTGACTCAGGGAAGAAGTGTTTGCAAAGTGTGTTTCTCTAAAGTTAAGAAATTAAAAAAAAAAAGTCCGGCCACTTAAAAAACAAACGCTTACTCGCATTGTAAAAATACACCAGTGACATATTTTGGCCTTTTAAGACGCAGGGCACACCTGTTCCTGTCCCCGGCATTGTTCCTCTGGTCGTGTACACAAGATGAAGCAGGCGAACTTGCTACCGGTGTAATTATTAACCAGCCCCTCCTCGGTTCCCCTCTCAGGGAATAATCCAGGGCTTTCCTCTCGACTCTTAAAACTCCAAACAGGAGTCCTCTTCGTAAGTCTGAAAAGCCTTTGTAAAGAGAGATGAAATGAAACAAACAGCCACAACAACAGCAACCAAAACTACAAGCCCCGTGCGCCCCTTGGTCAGGGCCTGAGTAGCTAGGCACAAGGTAAAGAAAGGGTGGGGATATAAAATAACGCACAGAACAAGCCACACGCTGAAATCCAAGAGGCTGTCTCGCTGGGAACTACGAAAGGTCGAAAGCGAAGGGAGCGCAGGATGGCTCCCACCGTCGGAAAGCTTGGAGGCTCCTCGGGCTGATGGAAAACGAAAAGGGAGCAGGTCTGGCCCCCAGAGGCCCGGCCAGGACAGTGCCAGAGTGCCGGTGGCAACAGCCCCCTTCGGCCATGAATCCTTTTCGGAGGCCAAGTTATACCCTTTGCACTTAATTGCTTTCCCTAAATGGAAAAAATGTAAAGAGTTGACAGCAACGGTGGAATGGCAGGCCCCGTTGTCGTTTTTTACCTCTTGTCATTTCAGCATAGAAGGCTGTCACCATAATGTATGGCAGTGCAGCCCGGGTCCCTCTGTTAATAATGTTTCCATCAGTGAGGAGCAGTAGCCCGAGTGTCCCCTGCCCCTGAGACAGGCCACACAGACACAGTCACACATTCCCGATGGGGGGGGTGGGAGGAAGGACGTTTCTCCGGTAGGGCGGGGCGCGGGCAGCTCTGGGAATCTTCCCACCACCCACCCACCCACCGGCCGGCTGAGAGCCCCCGTCCAGGGGGTGGGACGGATTTTTGCAGTCAGTAAAAAGTGCGTGCCTGCTTCCTGACCCTTTGAGAAGGACTCCTCCGTAACTGGAGCGGAAGTGGGGGCGCGGTTCCCCCCCAATCTCTCTGGAAGGACTGCTCCTGGGGACCCGACTGAGAACTTTCAGTGGGCACGTGACGACGCCGGAATGGATCCGCCCGCCCGCCCGCCCGCCCGCCCGCCCGGGCCGCGCCGCGGCGCAGCAGCTATCTGGCTTCCTCCCGTGCGCCCGGTGAGCCTGCCCTAATTCACCCGCCGCAGTTCCCGCGCCGCGGGAGGGGGAGCGCGGGGCTTCTCTCCAACCGGATCTTTTGAAGTTAATTTTTATTCAAGTCCGTGTTTGATGGAATATAGGTATCAAAGACTTATGAAAGGGTTTTCTTTCTTTTTTTTTTTTTTTTTTACCCCATCTCTTGGTTTGGGAAATTACATTTAATAATCGCTAAAAACTCCAGTACCGTTTTTAAGGTGTTCACTGTTCCTTTTGATCCTGATTTAATGGATCGTATCCAGAGGCCATCCGCAGGACTGTGATGACATTCACGGAGGGATGTTTGGGCGGAATCCGGGGTTTGCTTTTAGCCGTCATTATGGATGTTTAAAGCCTAAACGCTGGCTGCCTTGGGCCTTTCAGGGCCTGCTCGGTGGAAAGAAGGGCTTTGCCAGCCGTGCAGAAAGGCGGGGGGTTCACAGATGAATACAGAATGTGCCGTAGGGAGAGAGCCAGCCAGGCCACCGTGTGTGGGGGGTTGTTGACAGCCCAGCCCAGGGCTGGCTCGCCTTCATTCTTCTGACGGCTGGAGAGCACAGGACCTTCCCGAGCTGCGGTCCAGCTGCGGTCGGTCGGATGCGGGCCCGGAGGGGCGGCCACAGGCCTGCTCCCTGTCTGGGGGCTTGCAGACAAGGTGGTCTTTCTCTGGACCGCTGGGGAACTAACTTCCTGTGCTTTTCTCTCTGGGGCTCTGCGTTTTGGAGGAAAGGTTCTCAAAGCACCTAGGAGGGTCCTTACCAGAAAGTAAAAAACAAGCGAACTTTTCCCCCTTGAAATGCAGTTTTTAAGAAATGATATTCAACTCTTCCCAGAAATGGAGGCGTCTTAAGTCACAGGATGCAGTTGCCTCTATGTGTGTTACTCCTCCTGCTAAAGCTGTTTTTTTTTGGGGGGGGGGGTCTGTGTGTAGTGTCAGGGAAAGTGCCGTTGAAATGAGGGTTTGTTGGATTTTGGGGTTTTGTGCTGAGGCCGCTGCCTCTCCTCCTCTGGTCACAAAGCGGCCGGCGCCCACGTGGAAGCTGAGGTTACAGGGTGGAGCCAGCTCCGTGGCCGGGGGCACAAGTCCGCCCGCTCCCTCTTCCCCGCCCCTCCCCTGCGTGGTGGGGTCCCCATAGACACTGGCCGCTGTTGGGGCCCACGCTGGTAGGACCTCAGCCAGGCCCTCCTCAGAACCTCAGGAGCAAGGCGATCTTGCCATCTGTATCTAGCCTCGCTCCCCCTCCCTGAGTGAATGTTCTAGAAATGACCTGGTTTAACTGTTTGTGTGACTACATTTAACAGATGGTGCCTGTTGGTTTAATATTCACAAGAATTTTGATGAAACAGTTGGGTTCTTATTCATGGGGCAAGTGATACCTCGTGTTTGGTGGAGAGCCGTGCTGCTTTCCTGGGCGGTCACAGAGCCTTCGTTTTTCCCGAAGGGCCGGTGGAGTTGAGAGGATGGTAATCCCAAACAGCTCTTGTTCCTGGACCTGGCGGGCAGACTCGCCTTGGTTGTTTTCTAGGAATCCCACACTGTTTGGGGAGGGGGGGGGCGAGGGCGGGGGGAGTTATTTTCATCACCGTGGCGCTTCCAGTCTTAACCACTTGTAAAATGTACAGACACACACCTTTGGGGTGTTGCTTTTTCTCCCTTCAAAAGCACTCTTCTGATCAGAAATGTGCTTTTTTGCATTAAAGTAAATCCTTGATTATGACCGGAAAGACACTGTTAACTGGCTCGGAGTGGATCACAAACCACGGCACCGTTTCTGTGTTGCCCCCCAGCCGAGGTGGTGGCAGAACCGTGCTGGGGCCGTGTGGAGGGATGGGTAGCCGAGGTGGTGTGGGGGTCTTCCTCCAGCTAGCCAGGCCGTTGTGAAGTTGTGAACTCGCTGCCGTGCTCCAGCCAGGCCTGAAATGCTGCCTCCGGCAATCTGTCCCAGCCCTGGACAAACAAAAACTTCATTATGGAGTCACGGACTCCCGGGAAGTTTCTTTGGAAGCAGTGGTAGACTGAGATCATAGAGGTCAACTCCTCTGGCCTAATGGGATTCCCCTCCCCCCGCCGTCGCCCTGTGGCGATTTAAGAAGTCTACCTAATGTCCAGGCTAACAGAGTGTAAATGGCCTGCATCGAACCTCCAAGTGTTTGTATTAAACCTGCCCCAGGTGTGGTGGAGGGGGGGAGGGAAAGCAGGTGAAGTTGCTTTGCTTTTGAGGGGTGGGAGGCCAGGAAAGGGTTTGTGCAGCTTTCCCGTTGAATGAACTGGGGCTGGGACTTTTTTTTTCTTTTGCTGATGGATGTCTTTAGTGCTGTTGGCCCAGAAGTGCAAACAGCCACAGTTTATCCTCTGCTTGTGCAAGCCCAGGTGGGTCTGGGGAAGCAGTGGGGGCATCTGCACAGGCCCTTCTGGGTGGTGGAGAGCCGGTGGGGTGTTGCGGTTCTGGGGCCTGCCCGCCTGGAGTGGGGCGGCCTCGCCTGGTCAGCGGGGTTGCTGTGGGAGGGGCAGCGTGCTGGTGGCACCAGGGAGGCCTAGCATTGGAGCTGCCAGGCCAGATGGACTGCGTGGGTTCGTAGCTCTGGCTGCGTTCGACCTTCCGCTGGGTCTGGGGGGCGGGGCAAGACTTTCCAAACGCCAGACACCCCAGGAAGCTCCGCATTTGGGGGCAACTACCTATTGACCGGAGTGGGGGGTGCTGTGTTTTCTTTCCAGTGGGGGTGACTGTGGTTTTCAAGTTTCTCCGGTCCCCTCTCTGGAAGTCTGTACCGCTGGCCCACGCTCGTCTGCCCTTCTGGGACTGGCTGGATTAGGAGGGCCGGCGTGGAAGGCAAGTGGCAATGACATTTTCACATACATAAGCACCTACAAGTCAAATCTCGGAATGTTTTTGATCTTAAGAACATTTCACAGTTATTAATCTTCACGACACTCCTGCGGGCTAGGTAAATAGACCAATTCCTGTTTTATGCCAGGGAGAAATACTGAGTTGCTGCCCGAGTCCCAGAGAGGCCCTTCCCGGCCCCCGGACCAGCGGCGCACGGTTTGGGCCCCGGGGGGGACCCTCCGTCCCGGCGGAGGCCCCGGACTTCCGCTCTCCGACGCGACCTCCCGAGGAAGGGAGGACAGGCTGGCCCCGCGTCGCCCCCTTCCCCGACGGCCGGAGCCCCGGGCCCAGGAGCCCGCGCTCTCTGCGGGCGGGCGGGCCGGCGGACCTGCCCCCCACCTTCGCGGGACCCCGCCGGAAGCGCCCCTCCCCCCGGGTCCCCCTTTCACTTGTAAATGGGGAGCTGCTTCCTGCCGGGGTAAGTCGTCTGGGGTGCGAGGAGCGGCCCCGCCCTCTCCTCGGTCCACTTCCTCCCCCTCCCTCCCTCCCCGCGCCTTTGTGCGGGGTCACCTGGGCGGAGGGTTCCGGCCCCACGCCCCCGGCGTCGCCCGCGCCCCTTCCGGTCAGGAGCGGGAGCCCGCAGGCCGCGCCGCACCCCGAGGTGGGCCCGGAGCCAGGTACGGAGCTGCCCTGTGCCTGAGTCACCCTTGGTGACCCCGTGTCTGGGGTTGCGTAGTCTCTGTCGTATCTACGCAGCCCTCGTTCTGGTGAACGTGGAGGGTCGTTGATTGACTGCGCGATGGTGGCCAAGACGCACCAAACGGTGGAGGGCCGCGTCGCTGCGACTCGGGCACCTGGCCCCGTGGGAGGGTTGAGGCCCCCACGCAAGGCCTTCCTCCGGGTGTCTGGGATTGTACGGTGAATGGCGGCAGTAGCTGTTGGGGAGCACCGCGAGGGCCGCCAGGTCCTGTGGTCTTCCTCCGGCACAGGCCGGGGCTGCATCCTCTGCTCTCGGGCGGCCGCGCCTCTCCAGCCCGGAGAGCAGAGCTTGCCCACCCGCGAGCCGTGGCGCCAGGACGAGCTGGGGCGGGGCCCCTTGGCACCGCGCTTCTCCTTGGCCGAGGAACCCTGAGTGTCCACCGGGTCATTTAAGTAGTTCTCTTGTTTTTGTTAAGGTCACGATATGGCTGCTATGTATTGAGCACATACTTACTTACTTGGTGTCTTTGTCACTGGGTACGCTGCATTGGATTTTCTCAAGGTGGGGCCCTGTCAGGTGAAGGAGGCACAGCAGGGACACCCCTGGGCCCCAAAGCAGCGGAGCTGGGACGGGAGCTGGGACGGGAGCCGGACTGTTGTTGGCAGCGCCGCTCCAGCAGGATTTCCTGGTGGAGGAGGAACTCCTGCCCCGGACGCCGCTCCAGGGGCCACCCCGAGAGCAGAGGGGAGTGAGAGTTTGCCATATCCCCGGAATGTGGCGTGTTCCCCGGGGGTTCACAGGGGCCTCTCCGAAACATTTCTCTTTCTCGGGCCCAGAGTGGCTTTCCAGATCCCATGGGGCCACGAGAAGTCTGGCTTGTTTTAATTTCCCTTTTTGATTAACGATCTTTTGTTTAGGATCTCACCATCTACCACTGAGAAGGGATTTCTAGATAGTTTCCTGGACCGGGCCTGTTTTAAATTCACTGCACTCTCTGGGTTAATGAACAGCATGGCTCGGGATCAGAAGCCTGAGTGGCTGGCTCAGGAGACAGGGGCCCCCACGGGGAGAGGCCTGCCCCTCTGGAGGGCAGACTTTGCAGGCCCAGCGCAGATGCTGGGAGGGCCTGGAGGGCCTGGAGGCCAGGCCCAGTGCCGCTGGCCCGGCCGCACTCCCCTTACCCTCACATCCTCCTGGCCATACCAGTGAGTGGTTCCCTGTTTCACCGACGAGGAAACAGGGTCAGGGAGGTTAAGTGAAGTAAGGGAGCCTGAGGAATCGCTGGTTCCAAGTGCCTTTGGCTCTGGTTTCCCTGTTACTAGTTGAGAACTCTTTCTTGGCTTTGGGACTGGCACTCGGTTTCATTTGGGAGTGGCTTTGCCACACCAAGCAAGATAAGACTGCATTTTCTCCGTTGCCCTCCATCTGGCTGTCTCTGAAGCACCCCCGACCCCCCTACTCCCAGACCAACACTCCGGGATTATGTGGACAGCTTTCATTGTGCTTAGGGTTTTGGGTGGTAAAAATTGGATTCGGTGGCCAGGTGTCATGTTATAAGTAGAATTTCCAAATGGTGGTCTGGATTAGTGAACTCGGTGGGAGTCTGCTCCAAGCAGGCCCCTCCCTTCCTGTTGTGAGCCCCTCTCTTGGGGGAGGGGCTGGAGGCAGATGGGACACCCCTTTCCTCCCCCTGCTGGCTGCTCCTCACCTCCCACCTCCACTCCTTGTGGACCTCTTCCATCAGCAGTTGGTTCCTGTGTTCAACATGGGGGGCGGGTGTTAGCCTTTCACCAAAGGGGAATGGTCTGTGGGCACCACGTTCGTAAAAACCAGCCAGAAACCTGGTTCAGCCGGTGAATCTCCTTTGGGTTGCTGCCCTGCGTTTGCCTTAGAAAGGAATCTGAGTGACTACTCTGAACAAAAGGAGCAGCCTTCTTTTCAAAGAGGCGCTCGGAATGGAAGGGGAAGGGCCCAAAGTTGGGCGTGTCCTGAAATCGGGAGGTGAGCCCTGCTCCGTGATTAACTCACCTGAAAGGCGTCCAGAGCAGGTGATGCAGGAGCTCTCGGACTGACCTTGGCTTCCTCTAAGGTAAGGTCCCCACAAGGTGGAGACCTTCCTGAAAAACAGGCTTTCCTTTAATTACCAGATTACCTTCCTTCCCTACAATGCAGCTCTTCCTTTCGTGAGCACGTGTGTGCTTGCGAGCACAGGGGTGCCTGGGAAATCCCTGCAGCCTTGGCTGGCGTCCGAGGCCCCAGAGGGACGAGGTGGTCCGGGGGCAGTGTGCGCGCTGCCTGGGCCTGTGGCTTCTGCCTGGTCTTCTGTGGGGGTGAGGGCAGTGGGCGGGGGAGTATGTCTTTTGACCAATGAGTCATCGTGTTCACCCCCGTGTGCTGGCCTAGCTCCAAGTTGGGTAATGAGTATGTTCTGTGTGAAGCCCCCCCCCCCCCCAAGTTTCCTACAGGTCTCCTCCACTCAGCGGAGAAGGGTGGCGCCTGGGTGGGCCGGCCCCCTCCGTGGGCCTCTCACTGGTGTTCCTGGCGGGCTGAGAAGGGCGGCGCCGCCTTCTGGGGCCCATCTGCTCGGACCGTGGATGTGGCCGGGTCCGAAGGCGTCTGAGAAGGAACTCTCTGACGTCCCGAGCAGTTTCATCATCCTTTGCTGGCTGGTCGCGGCAGGCAGGCTCTTGACAGGAGCCAGGGTTTGTGGGTGGTCTTGCATCCAGGGGGTGGGGATCCCTGGCTCTCTGGCAGGAAAGCCTCTGAGCTTGGCACCCCAGGCCCTGCAGCAGCACCCGAGGGCACCCCACAAGCCTGCGCGAGAGCTGCTGCCGCAGGAGAACGTCACCTTCCGAGACCCTGTCCTCAGCCTGGCCTTTGTGTGGGCTCGGCCTCTCCCCGCTCCGCCAGAATGCTGGCGCTCTCCACTCGGGGCTGAGGGTTTGGTTTTTTTTTTTTTTCCTTTCCATACACACCATCCTTTCTTCTCATTTCTCAACTAAGCCTGGGATTAAGAATGCGGCTTCAGCTGACAAAAGCCAGGAGATTTCAGAATTAAAGTTGGAATTCGGGCTGTAATGATGTCTTCCTGAGTATTTAAGGAGGACTTTGAACAGTGGGTAATTTTTTTCCCTCCCTAATCTGCCCAGATGTGCTCCGAGGGTACTGGACAAAGGAAGCGGTGCAGAGTGACTCGAGTGTCCTCTGCGGTAATTGTGAGCCTGCCGTGTTCGAGTGCCTCGTGTCCCCGGGGCGGGAAGGGAGCGGGGCGGTGGCGAACAGTTTGGGTGGCGCTCTTGCTGTGCGCGTCTCGGCCGGGCCCGAGAGCTTAGCAGCCCCTCCGCGCGCACAACCACTTGAAACGCACATGGCAAGTGTAACTCCGGCTCTTTAAAAGTGCTCCGCAGCAAGGGAGATTAGAAAGGTTTGTTTTCCCCCTAATTCCTTTCATCTTCTGGAGCAGCAGCTGGGGAAGGGGGCGTCTTAGGGAGGGTGCCCGGGGAGTCGGGGTCTTTATGTCATTTGTGGGAAGGGGGCGGGCCAGGGCAGGGACCACCTTCCCCCCCGCCCCCCCATCTGTAGCTGGGAGCTCTGGGACCTGGTGGTTTCTGGGCCGCCCACCCCCCGGGCACTGGGCTGACCTCGGTGTTCTGTGTGCTCTCGGGGGGAGGGGGACAGGTCCCACTGAGATGTCCGCTTCCCCTCAAAGTCTCTGATACAGGCGACACAAGGCGGCGTCACCAGCGGGAGGCGGCATCCGGAGGGACAGCCGCTCCTAGAAGGTGTGGTAAAGGAAAAGAGAGGCCTGCGGGATTTGGGGGTTGCTGACCCCCGCAGAGGACTCTGGTTTCTGCGCCTCTCGGCGGAGGGGGGGGGGTGGTAATGGGGCGCGCTGCAGGGTTCAACGAGGTCGTATTTAGAAGGCGCTCAGAATAGGCCTGACACATCACAGGTGTTTTTAAAAATACAAACTCAATAAACAAGTGACTCAGCCACTCCTGCCCAGAGGTGCCGTGTGGGCAGCGGAGCGGTTTCCCGGGTGGCCCTTGCCTGCCTGTGTGGGGGGCGGCAGGGCATGGACCCGCACGGGCGAGGAGGGGCTGGCTGGTTTTACCCTTGGCTCAGAAAGGACGGGTGAGTTTCGGGCATCGCGAGGAGGGGTCGGGGTGGGAGGTGGGACTCCCGGTGCCGTGGCAAGGCGCCCCGGAACCCTCCGTGTGTGGGCCGGGGCGGGGGCGGACCTGCGGGGCGGGGAGCAGGCCCTCCGCGCCTGGATTCCTGGGGCCGGAGTGATGAACCGGAGCCCGGTCAGGAGGTTGTTTTTAGACGGTGGAATGTTGCTCTGTGTTAGGTCACTCCAGAAATGCCTAGTAAAATATTTACTTTCTATTTAAGACCAACTTTCCCTTCCCAGAGAAAGAGGGAAAGTGGCGAGCCGTGCCCTGCTGCCTGCGTCCGTCCGAGGGCGGCCTCGGCGGGGCCCCCGGGCTCGGGCTGCGCCGGGGGCGGCCCGGCGCCTGCGCACAGAGCGGACGCACGGAGCGGACGGACGGCCCGGCCCAGTGGGGGCGGGTGTTTAGGAGGAGGCCCCGTCTCTGGCTCCTTCCCCTCCCCGGGCCGAGGGGCGTGGATCGGCCAGCGCGTCCCGAGCGCCGTGGGCCCCGGCCTGGCTCGTCGGGTTTGTCTTCCTGGCACGTGTTGGTCACGTGGGCAGCGGCAGGTCTGCTGACCGGCCCCGGCCGCACCGGGTGGCCGACCGGCTGAGGGTGTTCTGGCGCGTCCCTGACCCGGACCTGGGGGTGAGCAGCGGGCAGTCATGTCCTCCGGGCCGTCCACCGCGGGGGCCGAGCTGGCGCTGGCACCGCTCTCTGCACTTCTGTGGGGCTCCAGGTGCCAGCAGGACAGGTCGTGGGAGTGGGAGGTGGGGCTCGGGAAGACGCCCTTCCAGGGCCTATGGAAGAGGCCGTTGGCCCCCTCCAGGGCGGGCTGGTCCTTTCATGGGCCAGCAGTTTCTTTGGGCTGAATTCACGCCATTAACAAAAATCTCCCTTGGAAGCAAGATAGTGCAGGATCATGTTCTGGGGGCGGGGTGGGGGGGAGCAGCCCGTGCTGTGATGCGGGCGCCCGGGGCGGGGGTGGGGGGTCCGCGGCCAGGAAGGCCTGTTCGGCGTTGCAGGTCCCGGGGAGTGAGCGTGTGGAACATAAGGTGCAGAAGGAAGTTAAGGACACGCTCCGGTGGCCCTGGCGGCGGCAGCGTGTTGGGGTGTGCGGGGAACCGGTGCCGAGCCCCCTTCCCGCCTGGGCCTGGTCAGCTCAGCTCTGCGCAGCGCGTCGCACCACGTCCTTGGGGGGGGGGGCGTGCGGCGGTCCTCGGTGCCCCGTGTGCTGGGGGAGCGGTCGGTGCTGACCCCCCAGGCCTCCAGCCCTGCCCTGGGAGCCCACGCAGCAGTTCGGTGCCTTCAGCGCGAGAGGGTGGCTGTGGGCTCAGTGGTTTTCACTTGGGTGACTCCTGCAGTCCCCAGGGGTGCCCAGGTGGTTTGGGGTGTGGCCTCTGGAGCAGGGGGCATCCCCAGGGCACCCCTGGCCTGGAGTCGGTCTCCTAGGGCTCCACCCAACGCCCCATGGAAGCTCCAGGTGGGGCCGGAACTTCTGTATTTTTAGCTGACTCCACCCAGCGGCTCTGACTGCAGCCAGCCCCTGGCCTGCCAGCAGCCCGAGACCGGCTGCCTTTCCAAACAAGCCACGCCCCCAACACACACCCACACCCGTGGGTCTCATTTTTGAGCATTTGGCACAACAAATGATCGAAAGCTTTTACGTAACTTGGATACACCACCCACTTATACCAAATCTGAATGACTGGATTTGAAAGTGGAAATGGGGATTTCTGCCCAACCCAGTCAGGGATCTTTGTTTGTTTGTTTTTTGTTTGTTTGAAGAGGGACTCTCCGCCCCCTTGCATAGCACCCGGCATTGCTCCGGCACGGGGCCGTTTCTTGTGTGTCCATGAATATTGGAGCAGGGTCCCTATTCGGACGCACTGGCATCTAACTTTAAATTCGGCGTGGTCACTGACAGGAGGCTGGGCTGGTGTCACAGTCGACCTGCAGGGAGAGAAATTGTGTTCATGAAGTCAATTTAATAAAATACGGGCCGCTCCACGAAGCACACTTCCAAAACCTAAGACACACAAGTGGAAGGTGGGTGCGGTGGTGTCTGATTTCGCTGAGCTTGAACTTGGAGTCGGCACAAGGTATGTCCACCCTGTTGTGCCGGTGGTGAAGGGAGCCCCCCCCCCGGGAGCCGGCCAGTGCCTGGAGCATTATTCCCTCTTCACGCCCGACTCCGGGTTGGGGACGGTACTTTCCGTCTCGGAGATGCAAGTAGGCACGTCTTTCAGTGAAACTTCTGTGCTCTTCGTTGTTGGCGAGTTGCAGATTCGTAGGCTTCAAGGAGGCGACAGCTCTCGTTTCCGTGTAGGTGACAGCTCACCTTGGCCCCTTGTAGAAGCCCCTCGTGGCACACATGCTTATTCTGTCCTTAGTGACCCTGCTGCTACGGGACAGGGAGGCGCCGGGGGTCACTTCCCGCCTGGGAATCGGCAGGCCAGCGTCACCGGCACTGGGTGGGCCCACGGTTACCGGATGACGGGGTGGGACCTGGGCAGATCCTCCGCTGGGACCAAACTGCACGTCCCGCTAACCCAGTTCTGGGAAGGACAGTGTGCCTGGGTTTGAAGGCAGGGAGGGGGCAGGGGGGCCCACCCGCTTGGGGGTCTGGAGCCTTCGGTGGGAGTCACTCCGGCTGGTTGAAGGTGAACTTGAAAGCGAGTGCGTGATGTTCTCAGACAAGAGGGACTTACAGGGCCTCCATCTGCCTCCGTGCTACGAGACCGCGGTCCTGGGCACAAAGGGTTTGCCCTTTCTGGTTCGGGGGACAACTGCTGAGGCAAGTTTGGGGTCCTCTCTGGGTTGTGTGCAGAGCCATTTGCTGTGAGAGAAACGACAGCCGTTCCCTTAACTGTCACCTGGCACTGTGGCCCAGGGCCGGGGTGCAGGCCCCCTGCCAGGAGTGCTGAGCCCGGCTCTAACGCGGAAGCATGAGCCCCCGGGGCTCTAGGAGTTTCGGGGGGGGGGGGGGCTGCTTCTGGACTTGGGTTAGCAGAGAAACGGCCCCATGACCGACGGTGTTGGTGAAGACCGGCGTGCCTGTCTGTTTCCGTGGAGACACTTAGTAGGGATGAAACGCAACAGGAAGCAGGAGGCGCGAAGAGGTGGCCCCAGCAGTAGCGCTGGAGCGGCGGGCAGTGGCGAGACGCTGTGCACACTTCGTGCGCAGTTACGCCGTCAGGCACTGCTTGGGAAACCACCTGTAAGGGATTCAGGGGAAGCTTTATAATTTAGTAGGTTAAATAAAAAATGTGTAATATTTTATGCATAGGGTTTAGCGTTTTTACACCACACGGTAAGGCCGCTCACTTCGGGCTGGCTTGTGGAAGCGTGTGCCGTGCGCCGAGACGGAGACGGATTCGCGTCTTCTGAAAGTCTCCCGTTGAAGGAAGACCTGCGGCGTCTCCAGCAAGGGGAGCCACGACGGGGTGCCGGGCGCCAGGCCCCACGCGGGAGCCGCAGGGCTGACCCTGAAGTTCTGCAGAGCAGTGAACGGGCGGGGGAGCTGGGTGGGACAGGGGCTCGGGGGCTTGGGTGGCAGGTGGGTCACTGCCAGGCTGTGGCGTCTGGGAGGCTGGTGAGCCCCTGCAAACTGAAGGCAGTTTGTCGCTGCCCATGAGTGATTGGAGAGGTGCTGTGTGGTGCGTGAGGACGGAACCTCAACTTCCGGGGGTGCGCTTGGGTCCCAGACCCCCGACCCCCTCCTTGGGCAAAGGACCCACCGCCTGGTGCCTCTGTGTGCTCCTGGCGGGGTGGGGGGTGGGTGTTTGCACCCCCTCGGGGTCCCTGTGAAGGCTTGGGGATGCGGCACGGCACAGCCCAGACTCGCCTGGAGTGGGCTCTCCGACGTGGGTGCTGTTTCCCTGGAGGACAGCAGGAGGCGTGGGGCCGGGGGGGGGCTGGGGCTGGAGGTGCGGAGAGGGCCACAGGCAGCCCCACACGCAGACCTGCTGCCACCCAACAGGGCGTCTGAGAGCTCTGGCCGTGGCTCCTGGGGCAGGGCACCAGCTGCAGTTCTCCATTGGGGGGGGCTGGGGGGTGGAGGGCCTGTCGGAGGCGTGTCTGGGACTCGGACTGACAGGTCCAGGCGACCCCTGGCTGCAGGGCGGAGTGGGAGAAGGTGGGCTCTGCGAGGGTGCCGGGGTACGCGGCGGGCCGGTGACTGCGTCCACCCAGTTCGTCTTCGGCTGCAGCCCGAGTTCTGGTCTCCAGCTCCTGGGCACGGTCCTGCTGTGCCCTTCGGCCCAGATGATGGGGGCGGAAAGCTGTTTTTGTCATTGTCGCTGCCCTCTGGCTCCGAGCGGGCTGTCCCCAGGAGCATGGGGCACGGGGTGGTGGCAGCCCTCCAAGGGAAGGGGCCAGCCGAGGAAGGCCCGCGCTCAGCTTGCCGGGTCCCCTCCGTGCTGGCGGATACCTGGCTTCTCTGCGCCGAGGCACGCCCGGGGTCTCGGCACCGCCAGACGGGGAACCGTCTGGCTGGGTGTGGCCCCTGGGAGCGGGGAGCCCAGAGGGAGGGAGGACAGTGGCGGCCGCCGGCAAGGGCAGACCCAGCCCCACAGGGAAGGGCTGCGGGATCCCGTCCAGCCCTCACCTGCTCACACACAGGTTTGGGGTTAGGTCGATGGACCTGTGAGGGGCCTAAATGGGATGGGTGGGCGGACCCCCCAGGTAAGAGCAATTAGGGAACACACTGGAGGGTGCTGAGCCCCTCCCCGACGCAGCTGGGATTCTTTCTGCAGGGTGGGCCGGGGCTCCCCTGGGCCTTGCTGGTTGGGACAGAGGCCGGTTCCCAGGGAGAGCAGGTGAGGTGGGCCAGGCCTCCGCAGGCGCCGCTGCCTTTAGCAGGAGGCCACCCTGGCTGCAGTGCGATCGGTCACACACGGTTTACGGACAGAGAAGCGTGTCTGCTCTCATTGTTTGTCCTGGTCCTTCTAAAGTTTGTGAGTAAGTCCCACACAGTGCGGCGGAGCCCCCTGGGTGTGCAGGTCTGCGGGCCTCGGCCAGCGGTATGTGAACACCGCCAGTCCCTGTCTGTCCCCACCTCGCACCACAGTCCGCTCTCTGGAGTAGTCGAGGGGCTGGCCTCGGGTGTTGGGGAAGGGAGGCGGAAGTCGGGGAGGTGCCAGGATTTTCTGGGACATCTGTCCTAGGATTCCGCATGGTCAGGGAGGACGCTGCGGTCACAGCAGGTGGACTTGCCTGGTGGCACCGTCCCAGGGGTCCCCAAGAATGGAGGTGGTTGGCATGGGCAGGGCAGCGTGGCCGAAAGGCCAGAGCCGCGGTCTGCACCTTGTCTGCCCATCACGCCCCCAGCCCCTCTCACAGAGGGTGGTTCGGGGTCCCCATCTCGGGCCTCCACACGGTACCCCGCCAACCAGCCCCTCTTGGAGCAGGTCCCTCCTCTGTCCACCGGCCCTGGGCCCGGGGAGGCTGCTCTCTCTTTCCTCCGTGGGGAAGTGGCTCAGGAGAGAGCCAGGCGGCGTGCTTCCTGCATGCTGCGGCCCCGTGTTCCCGCGTGCCGGTCCGTGTTCCCGTGACTCCCCTGGGGCGCAGGGCGGGGGGCCATCCCGTAGGTCCCTGTGTCTTGTCCCGCAGGTGAGGCCAGCCACCTTCCTGTGGGCAAGGAGGGTGGTCGGGGCAACTCGGGGGGCCTGGAGAACGTTCCCTGGGAAGGGCGGCGGTGGGGCAGGCCCGGGGAGGGGGTGGTATCCCACCTGGGAGCCAGAGTCCTGGGTTCCGCGTGCCGGACAGGGGCCGAGGCTGCTCTCGGAGGAGCAGCTGTCTGAGGGCGAGGTTCCGACGCCCCTGCTCCGCAGGCGTCCCCAGTGGTGCTCTGCGGACGCAGCCGCCACGGGCTGGCTTTCTTCGAGTTCTAATGTTCACTTCCGTTTGTTTGGGCCGGGGGTGGATTTTAAGAAATGAGTCTAGGGATTTTAAAATTACTCTCTGGGGATGTTGCATTTATTAATTTTCTGGTGGTTGCT
Organism: Phyllostomus discolor; assembly: GCF_004126475.2. Lineage (NCBI taxonomy): Eukaryota > Metazoa > Chordata > Mammalia > Chiroptera > Phyllostomidae > Phyllostomus > Phyllostomus discolor. The sequence goes on along the minus strand of NC_040907.2, from coordinate 170,972,970 downwards.
GGAAATGTCTTTTCAGTGCCTGTTATCCTTTTGGCGCCCCCCCCCCCCATGTGGCCTGGGTGCTGTGGGCGGGTGGCAGTGACGGCGGTCATCACGCACAGTGGCTCGTGCGTCTTGTCTCGTGTGCGCCTTCGCTGTGTCGGGAAACCCTTGATGCCTGTGGGCTCAGGCTGAACATGACCTTGCGTTTGGCCCTGAGACTCCCAACTTCTCGTCCTTGGCCTCTTCGCGGGTGGGGGTGGCCGAACCGCCACACAGCCCGTGCTGGGGAAACACCATGGTTACGTGCTCACTGGACCTAGGGGTCTCCCGGGTGCGAGGGGACTGGAGCCTGGGGTCAGTCGCTGAAAGGTGGGCACCCCGGCATGTCCTGGAGGCTTTAGGGGACGGTGGGACACAGGGCTGTGTGCACCCGTGTCCTGGACCCTGAGCGGAATGGGGGTGGGTGGGTGGGTGTGTGTGTGCGTGGCCTGCACTATGTTCTCACCGCCCCCACCCATGGGGGGAGACCCAAGTCCTCACGCCCAACGGAACTTCCCTCCGTGGCCCTGGGTGGGGAGGAGGGGTGGGGAAGTCGCCCAAAGGCTGGAATTGATTACGGGAAAAGCCGAACGCTGGAATTTATTAAACCACGAGGGAGACGCGTGTTTTATGTCCTGAGGGCGTCAACAAGCGTATTCAGTGCCACCCACGACAATAAAAGCCACCCGTGGGTGGTCAGCAGCGGCTGAGCCCCAGGCTACATGCTGTGAGGACAGCAGGGCCACCGCTGGGGGTGGCGGAGGTGGCTCAGGCCCAGGGGGTCCTGCGCTTGCCGGGACTTCCCAGTGCTCGGCGGGGGCTCCACTCCTGTCCCCACAGCGTAGCTTCCGGGCGAGAAGCCGCTTCCCTCGGCTGGGTCCCGAGGTTCTGGTGGGTGACCGTTTGCTCCCGTGCACCCCGGCCCGGGCCAGGAAAACGCTCTCCAGGGTTGCACGTCGTCACGTGACTGTTTCAGGGGCCGCGTTAGGGAGGGCCCTTGGCCTTCGTGCAGGAATGTTGGAGACACGGCTTGGTGGCTGAGCAACAGCAGTAATAACAGTGACTGCACAGCTGCTTCTCACCGAGCCCCAGGGCCCTGCCGGGGAGGGAGGAGGTGAAGGTGTCCGGTGCGTCCCCGAAAGAACAGCTCGTGGGCCGCCCACGGCCGGCCCAGCAGCTGGTAGGGACACGGCTCCTTGGTGACGGCTGCTGCAGTAGAGCCTGTGGGGGGGGGGTGGGGGGGGGGACCTGAGTCAGAAGCCCGGGCCTCTTGCTCCCAGCATCAAGGTCTTGGGTGAAGTTTCAAGGTTCCGGAAGCTGACGGGAATTTCAAGGGGCAGGTTGTTTCTGAAAACATGCATTTTTGCTTACATTTGGGTCGTGCTTGGCTGGTCAATTTTTTTTTTCTTTAACAGCCTCTGGCTTGGAGAAGTTTTCCCTTTGGTGACGGTGATTATCCTCTCCTGGTATTCACACATGGGCTGCAGCAGCCCCGCCAGGTCTTGCGCGTCTGATTAGCCTCCAGCCTCCTGCCTCTTACTTAAACTTATTTTTAGCTCGGTCCTTGAGACCTCGGTGTGAGACTGGGCACCTTGCGGTGTTTCTGAACCGCCAACGGCCGTGCTAATCAGCCCCATCCGGGGTTGCCTCAGGAGCGCTGTTAGCCTGATGCGGACGGGGCCAGGGTTCGGTCTGGACGTGTCCAGGAGTGAACTCGACCGGCAGCCACCTGGATCTGGGTGCTCCACCCGCATGGGGACGACCAGGGAGGGTGGTGCACGGTGGCCCTGGCTGCCTGCGATCCCAGCCTGGCCCAGCCGGGAGGAGGCGGGGGAATGGGCCCCCAGCCCCGGCAGGGCCTGTGTCCAGGGTGTCATCTGCCCGGGGCTTTGCTGCAGGTGAGTTAGCGCTGCGCCCCATGGCCCTTCTTTGTGGAGCCGGTCCCCAGCCTCCGTTTGTGTGAGAGCGGCGTGGCTGGCTTTGGGGGCTCGGGGTACCCCGGTCTGGCCCCCTGGGCTTTCTCTGCCTCCGAGCCCCAGAGCCAGCAGCCCCGGTGGACTCCCGGATGTTTTCTGAGCCTTACCTCGAGAAGAATAAAAGCCTTTCGGTGCTTGATTTGATTTGTTTGCTGGAAGATTAGTACAAAAGCAGGAAGGAAAGAGTGTGTTGGAGGTGATTGCGAGACTGGCAGAAGGTTATTTACGGGCTTTTGCTGACAGTCCCTGTTTAAAGGAATTCCCTGTGAGATTTATGAAGCCTTTCCAATTTATTGTCTTTCCAAGTGTAAGGTAAGCAAATAAATAGGTTATTCTCTTTTATTACGGACCCAGCCTGTGTGAGATTAAAAATGGGAGGAAGCGCGGCTCCGTTCCTCCAGCCCAGCGGGCTTCTGGGGTTTGGAAAGCGTCTTGGAAAGGCTTTGTGTTTTGTTTCTGGCCGGAGCACATTGTGCATTTGAAAGATAAAGTCTGACCCTTGGTACTGCCCGCTGCTCCCTCCCCATCCTCGAAGAGAGCCGGCTGCACCCCGCAGGGACCCACCGTGGTCGGCAGGGACTCACCGGCCCCTTGGGAAACCAGGGGCCTGGGGCCTGGGTTTGGCCACAGCCGCCTCCCCAGAGGGACACTGCCGTGGGCCTGTGTCGCAGCCCAAGACGGCCCTTCCCGCTCGCACGGCCGGGGCTTGTCCCTCCTGACCCTTCTTCCTCTGTCACCCTGCTTCCCGGCCCTTCTTCTTTCTAAAGCCTTCTCTGGGATTGTTGGCGCCCGTGGCGTCTGGGTGGATTGCGATGTTTGAGGTTGGATATTGGGCACAGGAACGTGGGGCCTCGTGATAAACAAACACCTCGTGTCCCGGTAGTGACGTCGGTGCGGAAGATTTGGGGGGAAAGTTGGGTGACCTGCCCCTGCCGCCGGCGGCCCCTCCCTTCCCCCCGGGGCCTGTGGGGAGCGGCTCTTCCGCAGCCGTGGGCGGCACCGCTGGCCAGGCTTCCTGTCACCCTTGTGGGATAAGGCCCAGGGCCTCGTGGAGGGACCCTGGGGGCTGGAGCCTCTGCATAGGGGGCGTGTTCTGTAACAGATGGGGGTCCCGGGCCGTCAGCCCCTGGCGTGTGTGCCGGGGACACGGTGGCTTCAGGATCTCGGGGGGAGGGGGGGCCTGGAGGTGCCCAGGGCAGAATTCTGCAGGAACACTTCTTAGGGGTCATTTTCCTTCCTGACAGCTTTCTCCCCAGTGCCCACAAGGGCACTGGGCCTTTCTGTCATCTCAATCCTCGGGGTGAGGCGGGGGTGGCAGAGCAGTGCGGCCAGTGCTGTGTGGGGCCTGGGGTGGTGGCCTGGACAAGCTTGACCAGGTCCTGCCCGCCAAGAGGGGACTGCACAACCAGATGGTGGTGGGGGGCGGGGGGGGGGGGGAGCCGGGCAGGGAGGGGCGTGCTGGTCCCAGACTGGGAGCTGGGGGTGTGGGCCGCGGTGGGGATGGTCACCAGGGCTCCCTCCAGCTCACCCTCCCTCGGAGGCTGCCCCACCCTCTGCCCAAGCCCCAAGGCCCGGCCTCGGCCCTCCCACCTGAACCTGAGCTCACCTGGAAGCTTTGAGGAAAGACCTAAGCCCAACCCCACCCTCAGAGCTCAGAGTCGGTGGTGCTGGGTGCAGCTGCCCCGGGAAGTTCTAGAACCTCCCAGGTGGTTCTCCTGGGCAGCTGGGGCGGGAAGCAGGCCCCGCCCCGCAGCCCTCAGCTGAGGCCACTTTCCTTTCTGCCCGAGGCCCAAACCGGGCAGGTGCGGGCGTCACCGCGGCACAGGCTGGGGCGAGGGCGGGCGAGGCATCCCAGCTCCTCGGGCCTGAACCTGGCAGGGCCGCCCGCCGCCTCTCCTGCAGGGCCGGGTGCCGGGCGGCTGGAGGGAGCTCCTCACGGGGCGTGTCCTGGGCAGGCCTCCCGTCCACAGGTGAGGGGCTCCTCCATGAGGCTTCCCTGGAGCAGAGGGGGAGTCAGCCCCCAGGGCCGGTGAGGTGGGGCGGACTGACGGACCGACGGTGGGGGAGCTGGCCGCCGGGGCCCTCCTGCCCAAAACAGGAAGGCTGGCGTGCCTCCCTCCCTGGGGAGGGGGCGCCAGGAGCCACAGACGCTTCCTGCTGCCGTCCACGTGCAGCTGCCGGGAGAGCGAGGCTGTGGCCTGGAGTACAGGGGCTGGAGGGCCTGACCCGGCCTGCGGGCCTGCTGGGGCTCGGGGCTCGGGGCCCCGGGGCCGGGGGAGGGTGTGTGCCCCAGAGCCTGGCGGGAGTCAGGGGGTGGGCTGGGGAGGGTCCTGTGTGCGTTTCCGTGGGGAGAGAGAGAGTCCAGCTTCTGGGGGTGGGTCTCAGGAGTCTGGGACCTGATGTTGCTCCCAGCTACAGAGGGGGTTCTATGGGGGGGGCCAGGGCAGGAGGGAACGGGGGAAATCCTACAGGCCTTCCCAGAAATCTTGCCGCTGGGTCAGTGGGCTTTTGTGGAAGACTCGGGGGGGGTCGGGGGGGGGGTGCCCCCCGGCTAGGAGGCAGTGAGCGCCTGGCAACAGTGTGACACTTGGACCCGGGGAAGACTCCTCTGGCGGGACCCAAGTGGATGGGGGTGCCCTCAGCCTCTGCCTCTTAGGTAGCAGTGAGAAGGAGTTTGAGATTCCGGGTGCCCCTGTGGGGAGGTTGATGCACAGGTGTCTGGCCGGCCAGCCGGCTGAGGGGGAGGGGGTGGGGGTCAGTGCTGACTTGGGCTCCGGGCTGGGGAGTAGATGGGGGGCAGCGCGGGGCTCAGGCCGGAGGCCCTGGTGCCCGATTCCTTCCTTGAGCCGCCGAGAGAGGTGGCACCTAGGGTGCCGGGTGGTCGCCCTTCGCTCATCGAACGGGTTCTCCTTGCTCTGTGGAGGCCGGTGGCGGCGTCCCAGCCGGGCCCCTTGGGCCTTTCTTCCCCTGGGAGCTTGGCCGGCCCTCCCTCGCCAAGCGGGCTCCCTGGCCCGGCCCGGGCCCAGCCCTGAGCTGTGAGCAGGCCCCTGCTGTGATGCGCCCGTGCCCCCCTGGGTGAGGCAGGGACCAGCGGGCCCTGAATCTCCACGGGGTCCCTCCGTCTCCTTCTGCCCCATCCCTGCCAGCCTCGGCCTCGGGCGCAGGTTGTGAGGCGGCTGCTGCGGACTCCGGCGTGAGGCCAAGCGCCTCCGTCTCCCTGCCCACGACGGGGGAGTGACAACAAGTGCTCAACGGGAGGCCTCTGGGGTGAAAACACTGGGCTGACCAAAAAGGCCGTTAGGGGTTCTCCGTAAAGTGAGAGATATATAAACATGTATCTTTGAAGAAAGACCTAAGCCCGGCCCCACCCTCCGAGCTCTGAGGTGTCATTTTCACCAACAACTTCATCGATTTGGATACTTTGAGTGTGCCGGCTGTCTCCTGCTGTTGGCTTCTAGGGGGCAGAGGCCCGGGCGCTGCCGCACACCTTCCAGTGCAGAGGACGGCCCCGCGGCAGAGAATGTTTGGCCAGAATGTCAGCCGTGCAGGGAACTTCGGGAACCGCTTTGACACGTCCGACCGGCCGCGGCGCCTTCTCGCACACCGCACGAGTCCTTGTTTGCACGTCAGTTGAGTTTTCACCTTTCTTGAAATAGCAACACATAACGCATCCAAACGTTGCTTATTTTCTTCCCTCTTCGGTATTAAACTGGCTGCCCTCAAACAGCTCACCAGTTTGGATAAGTTTTCTTTAAATGCACACTGGTCCTGCAGCTGTGCCCAGTACAGTCTCACGGGACAACCTGAATGAAGTTAAAGACATCGAAGCACCACTAGGCCCCTCGTACGGAAACATGCTAAACGGACTCTCGGGCCAGCTCAGCAGCCGTGGGCTTCGGAGTCTGGCCGTTGGGGGGCTGCGGGCGCAGCCCCCTGTGCGTGGGAAGTGGCTGGGCCCCCAGCACGCGTGGTTTGAAAGCTTGCACGTGCTGTAGAATCCGATCTGGAGTCTTGCTGCTGCTTGCTCGATGTCATGCCCGTGAAGTCTCAAATGCCTGCAGGAGCCTCTCCTTCTGGAACCAGATTTGTACCGCCCAGGCCCCAAAAAGAGAGGGAAGTTCCTCCAGTCTCAGGGCCACGGCCAGGAAGTGGCCGCCAGACGCTCCGAGGCCGGTCGGTCACGTGTCGGCGCGCACACGGCGGGTCGGGAAGGGGGAAGTGTGCTCGGAAGGAGGCTGGCGCTTCCTCGTCTCCACGGAGATGGGCACGCTGTGTGCTGCGGAAGTTACGAGGCTTTGGGGCTTGCACAGCTCTGAGTTGGCGCATTTTGGCTCACTGTCTTCAAGGTAAAAATGTCCGTTCGAAAGACCAGTCCAGCCTTTCACAGTGATTTCCAGTTTGCAGTTGCGTTCACACGACAGCGTCCAGACAAGCACCTGTGTTCAGGTGGAGCGAGCAGAGGGCTCCGAGGAAGTGACCACCCAGGACCCCCCCGCCCTTGCTTGGAAGACATGGTCCTGCCTGCCTTCTGGGGGTGGGGGGGGGGGTCCGTGTTTTTCCTGGCCTCCTGGTCCTTGAACACTTGGGTATAACACAGTTGGGAGTGAGCTCACAGTTGACATTGAACCTGAGTACTGCTTTCAGAGGGATGGCAGGACGGAGACACACGGGGGAGGATGGGTGACCAGGCGCTGGAGGGGTCTGGGCCACCTCGGCTTGTATGCACCCCCGGCTGTACCCCAGCCCCAGGTACCTCCCAGCAGGCCGAACTTGGTGTTTTGTCCGTACTGAGACGGACAGAGGCAGGAGGCTGCCCTGGGCAAGACCTGGACCAGAAACCCGTGTGTCCTGTGAGTGTGACATACGTGCTCACGTACACATGTTTGCACGCACACCAGTGTGCCTGGTGCCTGGCGGCCGGAGCAAGACCCGGGGGTCCAGAGCTCCCTGCTTGCTTCTTCACTCACAGCCCCCAAGGGGCATCATACATGGGAACCAAGCTCAGGGCCAAGGTCGGGTCCAGGGGCAAAGCGAACCCCTTGAACTGAGTCATCGTTCTGACTTGTCTCTTTGTGGCATCTGTCACTTGCTGGAAAAGAGTTTGTTTTCTGGGGCTGCCACTCAACATATCATTTTGCACCATACCATTAACATTTTCAGCGTGTTTGCTGATTGGTGTTTATTGAAACTAAATCCATTTCCAGATGATGCGAAAATAGTGCTCCACTGTTTACCACGTCGGATCCTTGTTTCGGATACTTTCGTGCGTCATCTGTTCTCGCTTGAACGCTGTGGAATCCGTCGGGAAAGTGCTATGTAGATGAAAACCCACATTGCAGCGAGTTTCTTTAATGCAGATGAGCTGCCAGGAATATTGCAGTCAAGGTGCCTGCGTAGACAGCTGAGGCGCAGCCTGTCTGGGTGACGCCGGAGTGTGCCTTGGTCCTCCGGAGTTTTCGGAGGGGCTGGGATCTGGGCCCAGGTCCGGCTGCCGGGTGCCGAGCCCAGCCTGTTGGAAACCCCGTCTCCCAACACCGCCGCTCGCCGGCGGGGTGGCCTCGGGTGGCGAGTCACTGACCCCGGGCTGCGGGTCCCGTCTAGGAGGTGGCGGTGCCTGGGTTGCAGGAGGACTGCACCGAAGCGCCGTCCGGTCACCGCGAGGCAGTGCTGAGCGTCTCTCGGACCGAGTTGGGTGCCGTGTGATGGTGTTTTTGTCTCCGATTCTCAGTGGCTTCTAACTAATTCCGGGCCTGAGGTTTGATGGCCTCTCCGACTTGATGGACACGGAAGCGTTTTTGCAGACTTGGAAGTTTTACAGGGGGCACTCCGAACAAAAAAAGGATAGGATAGCTGCTCAACTCAGTTCGCTGACCCGTGGAAGTCCAGTTGTGGCCAGACTTGCCCTTGAATGCACGCCATGACTCCGAGGCGGCGAGGGAGGGTCTAACAGGTGTGTCTCGGGAGTCGCTGGCAGCTGTGTCCAGGTTGGGGCCGGGGGTCTGACAGCCTTGGGTTCTGCCTTCAGAGAGACCCCAGGCCCCCGTTGCTTCCAGACGGGATGTGCCCGTCCTGAGATCGAGCCCCGGGGGGGTGTGGCGGAACCTCTTGGATGTCCACCAGGGCGCTGTGCTTCTCTTTGCCGGGGGCTGGCTGCCTGGCCACCCCCAGGCTTCTCCCCAGGACCGTTCTTGCCAGGGGGACACGGGGGCAGGGGGACAGGTGTCCCTGCCTGGCAGAAGTAGTTGAGAAGTGAGTGTGCTGTGCCCGGTTCTGCTGCCCTGGACTGCCCCTGGATGCAGAGGGTCCGGTAGAGGTCCCCTCGGGTCCCGGGTCCCCGAGTCACCCTGTGGAGAGCTGCCCCCCTCATCAGGAACACGGGTCTCCTCATGGTGAGAAAACGGCTCGTCTGTGTGGAGCTGGTGCCCGGCCCGGGGTGGGGCCGCTGAAGAGGCCGTGTCGGCGGGTGCGGTGGGTCAGCGAGCGGGCGGCCCTTCTGCTCATCGCCAGCCCCAGCCCTGCGGCTTCCACGTCCCCATCCACGCGTGTCCATTCACTCACTGACCCTGCAGGCGTGGTCCCCTTCCCCCGTCCTGTCTGGGTGGTGAGCTCCGAGGGTGGGCACCCCTGCCAGATGGCCTGGCCTGGTGTGTCAGCCGCAGACAGGTGCCGCTTTGACCTTGCGCCTTTGGAATGGAACTGACCGGTAGCCCGGCGCCCCGTCCGGCAGTCCAGGGCTCGGGGTGCCAGGCCTGTGCCTGGCTGTCCCTGCAAGACTTGGGGCCCATCCCCACGGGTAGCTAGCTGCCTTGGGGCCCAGGACGGATTCCTATCCGGCCTCCCTCCTTCCATGTCCCCTGGGCAGGACTCTGCCCCGTTGCACGGCTAGTCCTGCCTCTGCAGCCCTCCCGACGGGCCCGAAGGAACAGGTGGAGAATTTAAAACACAGGCGGTCAGCCCTGGCCGGTGCAGCTCAGTCCGTTGGAATGGCATCCCCGTAACCAAAGGGTGCTTCCCTCTTGCATCCACGTTTCTCTCCCTTCCTGTCTCTCTCAAAGCAAGGGGAAAGTGTCCTCAGGTGAGGATAAAGGAGATTAAAAAATGACCACATAAAGGTGGTCAGAGAGCCAGCTCCCAGGAGGAACTCCCTCCAGCTTGGGCAGCAGGCCCTGTTTCCATCCCTGGGTCGCGGTTTGCCGTCCCCACAGTGCGGGGGCTGGGCGTGGAGCCCCCCATGCCTGCCCAGACCAGACCGGAGGGGGAGGACCCTGGGGTGGCGGTCCTGTGGCTGCACCTCCCAGCACCGCCGATCCTGAGCGAGCCTCTGTCGTCGCTGCCCCGTGGCCGGGTGACGACACATCAGTAATGAGAGCACCGTGGGTGCCCTGGTGACCTTTCCCAGTGTCCACACACCGTATTTTAACTGGGAAGCTGGAAGTGTTTTCTGTACTTGATACTTTAAAGGCCTCTTGGGCGATACAAGAGGCCAGTGAGCGCGGCCGGTGCGTGGCCTGCGCCGAGGACACAGCTGTGGGCAGAGAAGCCTGCCTTTCGTGGGACACCGAGTTCAACGACAGCCTCAACGACAGCCCAGTTACAGTCGTGTGGTGTTCAGTGGCAGGTCTCCCAGCGGGCACTGGTCACCTGTTTGCTCTTGTGGCCCCACTGCCCCTGACGATGCCTGGAGAGGGGGTGTCGGCGACCTGCGGGGTGCTCCCCGGGGGTCCTTTTCGGCCACCGCAGCACCCTGCAGCCTGCATGGAGGCAGGTGGGCCTGCCCGGGGGCGCAGTCCCAGGTGCCTCTCCCCTGGGAGGGACCTCCTGCTCTGCCCGCCTGCAGTAACACAGACCCAGACCAGGCCCTGCCCCCCGGAGCCCACAGATCTGTTCCTGGAGGGGGTGGGCCCACACTTCCGGTGCAGTGGGCACTGGTCTGGCCTCGGGGTGCCGGCTCTCCCACGGAAACGGCGGCACCTCCCAGCCGGTTCTGTGGGCCTCTGCGCGGTGGGACTCCCGTGCAGTGACCGGAGTGTGGGCGGTTCCCCGGGAGGACGAGGCTGTTCGGTGAGCACGTCCCAGCCCCCGGCCCCGGGTCCAACACGTGGTGCTGCTCTCTGTCCACCTCTCTGTCCATGTGTCCGTCTGTCCTTCCGTGTGTCTGTCCCTCTCGCCTCGGCAACGGCTCTTGGCTGCATCGCCGACCTCACCTACATCCTCCACCCCGGAGCCTCCAGCCAGTGTCTCACGCCCAAAGGCGACTTGTTTGTGGTTCCTTTTGTCGTCTTCTCCGTTAGGGGAAAACTGGGTGGAGGTGTCTGGGGGGCCAGGGCCGGGGCCGCGGGGTTGATGACTGCGCAGGCCCTGAGCGTGCCGATGGGCCTGTGCCGGCAGAGGTGCATGCCTGCACCCCGAACCCCGTCCCGAGGTAGAGCACCTGCAGTCCAGACGGTCCCTCATGTCTTCCCCCGTGGCGCTCCCCACTGTGGCTCTGCTCACTTCAGACCAGTGGCTCCTCAGTGTTTTGGCGCCAGGGATCAGTCTCATGGAAGACAGCTTTTCCAGGGACCGGGCGGGGGTGGTTTCAAGGTGGTTCAAGCGCATCTCGTTCAGGCTCACCTGCTGCCTTGGCCCTGTTCCTGGCAGGCCCGGCCTGCAGCCCGGAGGCTGGGGACCCCTGCTCGCAGTGGACAGCCACTCTTTCACCCCAGCATGATAGACTTTGCCTGTTCCAGGGTGTGATGTGATATGAAATCTGTGTTACACGTGCATGCACGTGTGTGTGCTCAGTGTTAAGTAGATGTGTGTCACACCATCCACTCTGTTTTGCAAACACTTTTTTAACTCAACATGATGCTTCTGTGTTCTCTGCGTGTGCTGGCGTGGATCGACGGCTGCTCCGCGTGGCCCAGTGCGTCGTGTCCCGCCGCGGGGACCTGCTTGCCGCACCGTGCCCCCCACTCACCTGCTGCCGGGCACGGGCGGCCTCTCGCCCTTGGCTACTCTGCGTAAAGCTACCGTGGACTGTTCTCGTACATGTCTTTTTATGGGCATATGTTTTCATTTCTCTTGGATAAATTCCTAGACGTGGAATTGCTGAGTCGTAGAATTAGGTGTATGTTTAGTTTTATAAAGCAGCTATAAAATTTTACACTGCTACCAATCACGTATGGAGAACAGAGCTATTATTTTAAACCATTTAACAAGGGGTTGCCTCTCTGCTGGAGGGGTGGGGGGCGAGTGGGTGGGGGTGCCCTCCCGTCCCTTGTTCCTCGAAGTGCTCAGCGGGGGGCGGGCTGCAGGGTCCCCCTGCTCCGGAGAACGGGATGCTGTCCTCCTCATTCAGACGGGGTGCTCTGCTTGGCTCCTCTTTCCCCAGGAGTCCAGAACGATTATTCGTCCATTGAGTTGCCCTGGGCCGTGCCCCCTGTCTTCCCCTGACACACCGTGCTCTCCCAGCGGAGGGGGACGGGGGCTTGGCCTCCCGGGTGCTCCTGGTTCTTGTCAGCAGCGGGCCTGCCTCCCTGTGTCTGTGGCTGACGGAGGCTGGTTTCCTGGTGGGTCTCGGCCTGAGGACACCGGCCGAGCGTGGGTTCTGGGCGGCCGCCTGCCGGTGAGGCCTCCGTGCACCGGGCCGTCTTAGACACCGTGATCCACGGGCACTGGCTGCACCGGCCATGGCAGGGCTGCCGGCGGCTTCTCCGAGACTCTCGTGGGTCCGTGGTCTTGGAGACATGGTTTTAGGGCTCCCTGAATGGGGATTCTGTTCCGCTTATTTATATCCTACCTCTCTCAAGAAAGCACTTTGAGGACTTGACAAAATAGGGTTCCCGTGAGGGGATGGTATTGGGGGCGGGCCAGAGGCGATGACAGATGCAAACCCAGCCCTGGCTGGTGTGGCTCCGTTGGCTGCAGCGTCCAGTGCACCGGGGGGGGGGGGGGGGGGGGGCGGTTGTGGGTTCGATCTCCAGTCGGGGTGCACGTGGCAGGCAACCGGTTGATGTTTCTCTTTCACAGTGATGTTTCTTTTTGTCTAAAATCAATAAACATATTTTTTAGAAATGCAAACACAGCAACCACAAATACCAGGAGAGCTGGCTGTGAACAGAGACGCCGTAAATGGGACGTCTCTGGGTTGACGGAAACAGCGCATGCCCTTGAGCCGGTCACGGAGAGAAGTGGCTCCTGAGGGAGCCGTGTCCCCGAGTGGCGAGTTCTGCCCCCGGCTGAGGTCTGGTGACGAGTGTCAGGCCTGGGTTCCCGCAGCTGCCTCTGCCCAAGCCCTCCAGAAGCAGTCAGCAGCACAGCGTGGAGGGATGATCTGGGGACAGTCACTCCTCGAGGAGCCCGTCTAGGGGTGCTGGCATGTGTGTGCACCCCGGTGTGTGCGGGGCACTGGGAGGGGCAGCTGGGGGGAGAGCTGGCCTCTGAGAAGAGGCTGCTTGCTGGCTGTGACCGTCGGGGTCCCCGCGGGCTCCTGGGTGTGGAAATGTGTGTAGGCGTGTGTGGGGGGTGGGCGGAGAGGTGGGAAGGAAGGCCCCACGGCAGGCTCCAGGCATCACGCTGGGGCCTGGGGAGCTGACACTGATCAGGCGCATCGTACCGGTCACCCAGCCTGGCCCCTCCGCTCTGGGGCTCGTCCAGGCTTTCTGGCTTCCCGGCCGGCTGCTGACGGTGCGTCGCAGGGCCTGGCCTCGTGAGTGGCATTCGCTGGCCCTCCCCATCCACACGCTGCGAGGGGACTTTGCCACCAAGGAAGGGAAGTTAACCTGGCTCAACGAAAGGAAGCCCCCCTTTTATAACTCTTCTTTCTCACACTCTTGAGTTCTTTCCAGCCCTGGTGCCTTTGGAGAACTGGCTGTTGCTGAGTTCCTCCGTTGCCTGGTTTTATGTGTAAGGAGAGCTTGAGTCGGAACAGGGTGGTGCCTCCCGGTGGCGTTCCGCCCTCCCACCTGCGCCCACTGGGTGGGTCTCCGAGGGGCACGGGGACCTGCCCGAGGTCACGCGGCTGGGCGAGGCAGGGAGGTGGCGGGTGTCTGCCCCTGAGCCCAGCCCTGGGCCCTGGTGGAGACGTGTGGCCCGCCCACCCCGGCCTCTCCCAGGCCGCCCACTGCAGCCTGCTCACAAGGTTCCCTGGAGTCTGCAAGGGTCCACGGACCTGGCCGCTCCCTTACCTGCCCCGGCGCCCCCCACGGGCAGCTCCCCTCCCTGGGAGGGAGGAGCCTGTTGTGGGCCGGGTGCATCTTCTGTCCCGTCTCAGACTGTGCTGCGAGGTTCCTTCGGATGGTCTTAGGACTCTCCTCCTCCTCCTCCTCCTCCTCCAGCGTGGGTAGGGGGCGCAGGGCACTCGCCCACACTCGGTCGCATCCGGGCAGCACGACGAGAGACCGGCGGTGAAAAGCTGACCTGTCCCCATGGACCCTGAGAGGTCTCGGTGCCGCCGGCTCCAAGGTGGTTTGGGGTCTGTCCCAAGCCCAGGGTCCTGCCGTTAGGGAGTATCGGACAGGCCTGCTGCCCACACTCCCCTGGCTTGATGTCGTCGGGCCCGTTCCGTTCTGAGCGCTTCCCTTTGCCTGCAGCTGGGGCGCAGGGTAGGCGGGCCAGGCTCCCCTGGCTCGCCGCTGCTGAGCCCGTCCTACCGGGAGAGTGGAGGCACAGGCCGCACTGTTCTCTCCGGGGGTCCCCGAGCCCTCGGCGGCGGCGAGGCTTACACTCCCTGAGGAGAAAGCGGGGAGGGCCGGAGTGCAAGGTTTCTCTGTGTCTCCCGGGGTCTCGGGGAAGATCCATGAGAGCTCTGTGTGTCGGTACAGCCGGTGCTTGCTTCCAGGTCGGAGAGCGAGCGGTGGAGTGTGTAGGTCATTGGCCAGGAGAGCCAGTGCCGGGCACGCTCTGCCTCGGATGAGCCGGGTCCTAGGATCGGGCCGGGGCGCTGCGCCCAGACCGGGCTGCACCGAGCTCAGTGCGGTGTCCGGGAGGGACACCCCGGCCCCTTAAGGCGCTAGGGGTGTGACTGGGTGTTGGGCCCCATGGTGTGCGGCCGGCCGGGCACTCCAGGGGTACAGGCAGCGATAGGCCGGCTGCCGCACTGCTGGGTGGATCCACCTCCGGGAAGGGGCGAGGGCCAAGCCACTTCGGGGTGCGTGCCAGTGGCGTCTTCCCACGTGCCCGCTGCCGGCGCAGGGTTCGGAGGGTTCGGAGCCGCACGTTGCAGAGGAAACTGCCGTCCCCGTGGAGGGCACCTGACATTTCAGAGATCTGTCGCCGGAGACAGGCTTGACAGCTTCGAATTAGGTTTGAAAGAGTTTTTCTTTGAGGAAAGAAGATGATTACTTCTATTTTAAATGTCGTTGGGAAGACATCAACACGGCTAATCAAATTACGTACTTGATTTACGTGGCGTGTGATTTCCGTGCCCACAGAAGGGCCGCTGGTCATGTCTTCGGTAGCCGGGCAGCATTGGCGATTGGAAAGCAGTTCGGCTCTTAGGGTCAACGGCTATTGAAGGGTTTACAGAATCTGGAAAAAAGTACCAGGATTGGAATCCGTTCCCGTCCGCACGCTTGTCCCTGGGGGCACTCTTTGGGGAGAGGGAGGCACTTCCGCTGCTGTCGCCGGGAGGCGCGAGGGGCGCACCCCTGTCCGGCGCGTTGAGGAGGGCGGCCCTGCGGGCGGCAGAGGCTGAACCGGCGGGGACGCGGCTGAGGTTTTCTTCTCTCGGCTCCTTTGACGCGGCGGGGAGTCGCGGGCAGAGCCGGGAGAGAGCTGGGGCGGCCGGGCCAACGGCCCTCCTTAAAAGGGAGGCCAGGGGATCGGGAGGACGGAGGGCCACGCAAGACCTTGAGGGCGCTGCAGTGTGTGACGGGTTCTGTCGCAAATGCCGGTGGCGGTGTCCGAGGGCCCTGGCCAGGGCCCCAGGCGGCTGGACAGGCAGGGCTAGCTGTGGCTCAGCCCTGACCCTGGGGGTCTGCTGGGACACCCCAGCTCCAGAACTTTCTCTGAGGGAGCCAGGTGTTGGAAGGCGGCCAGCCCAGTGCGCAGCCGCCTGCGTCAGCCCAGAACGGTCTTGGCCGGTTCCAGCCAGCCGCCTGCAGTTTCGATTTGGCCGGGCCAGCACGGGGGGCCCTGGAGTCCCCTGCCCGTGTGCCCGCTGGCCGGCACGGTGCGGCCCGGGGCCTGGCTCTCCGTCTGCTCCGGGGCTGCTGGGGGCGGGCGGGCGCCGTGCCGTCCCTCAGAGGGGACCCTGGGGAGCCGTAGGGACCTGGCAGCAGCTCGGAGGAGGAACCAGCCCGCCGTGCCCGTTCCCAGGAAAGAACTTATGCAGCCAGCGTCTTTGCCAAGTGCAAGTGCAGCACAGAAGGTCAGGGTTCAGGAGCCGGGAGCCGGCCTCTGGGGCGGAGGTGGGCTGCTGCTGGCGGTGCCCACAGGCCGGGCTGGCTGCTTCCAGACCCCAGCCCGCTGGGGATGGGCCCGCCCTCTTCACTGGTGACCTCCCGCCGACAGACCGACCCCACCGGGCCAGACCTGCCTGTCGGTTCTGTGTAACCACACCGGTGGTTTTGAGGCACTCGTGGAGTCGCACGTGGTCCTTAGGGAGGTGGGCCCTTGACCTTGTCTCCCCGGCGAGGACATGTTTCCAAGTGGCAGGAGCACGACCAGGCGGTAGACGTGGCTCGAGTCCCCAGGTGGTCGGATCCTCCCGTGTCCACTGCTGCGCAGGTGCGGCACCTGTGGGCTCCGTGCGCACCGCCGCGGTCAGGACACGGAACAGTCCCTTCGCCCCAGGGACCCGCTGCTGTCCGTCCGCAGCCACACCCACCGCGGGTGGCAGCGCAGGCCACGGCCGACACTCACGGCTGTGCACACAGCGCTGGCCGCCGTCCCCGCCCTGACCGCCGCCAGTCTGCCCCCTGTCCTCGTTAAGACTGTCCCGTGCATGCAGGCAGGTGGCGTGTGGCCTCTCGGGGTGGAGTTTGTTTTCACGCAGGACAGCTCCCTTTGAGATTCATCGAATCTCGGCCTGTGTCACCACATGGCTCCTTTTTGCGTCACCACGTCGTCCCTTGTTCTCGGTGAGGGACGGTCGGTCCTAGAGGGTTTTGACCCAATTTCAGACCAGGACCCTGGAGGCCTGAGAGATGCAGATTGACCGCTCCGTGCTCAGTGTCCAGAGAAACTGGGCGTCTCGGGCCTCCACACAGCTGGCCCGCTTCTCTCTGAACACCGTGGGGTCGTGTGCGCGTGGCCGGCTGGGGAACCACGGAGAGCCGCCCGCACACACGGCTGGTGAGTCTTGTTCACCCGGTCATGTGTGTTCTGTGCAGCGTGGACTGACACGCGTGAAGAGCCAGGACTCGGGAGAAGGGGTTTCGGGGTGTTGCCGTTCGGCAGCCCCGCTCTGGCGGCGGCACCCGGGCGCCTGCGTGGCCGTGGTCCGCTCCCGTGTGCGATGCCGGGGCCCGAGATCTCGTTTCAGACGGAGGTTTGGGCCGGTCCTTCCTTGAGGAAGCACGTCGGCCCTGGGTCTTGAACATACACACGTGTGTGTCCTCACGTCCATCACACGAGTGAGGCGGCGTCTGTGGGTTGCGGGCCCTGTGCACACACGCGTGCTGGGCGCTCGCCTGTGCTTTGGGGACTGATGAGACGCCCCGAGGGCCTCTGCTCGGGTGGCGGCTGGTTCCGAGGTCCCGGGGTTATTTACCCGACGACGGTGAGTCGGTAGTAGCCTGTGCACGCGCTCCCGGGGGGCCCTGCGTTCTTTCCTGGTGTTGGGGGTGGGGGGTGACCAGCTGGGTGGGCCCTGGGCCAGGCTGGTGTTCTTCAGGCTTTCTCTGTGTCCTGCATTCCTCTGGGTGAGGGGCGCAGCCTCTGTGCCCGGGCTGCCGTGACTGGGTGGTTAGACTCTGGTCGGATGGGGAGGGCTCTCCCAGTGCGGGGCCCGGGCAGTGGGGGCTCACACCCCCGTGGAGTGGCAGTTCTGACTGTGTGCTGGGCGGGGAGCAGAAAGCACCGAGTCAGAGTACACGCTCCCTTTGTCCCTGGGCTGGGGGGCCTGCACCCTGGTTCCCCGTTTCTGAGGTTTAGCCTTAAATTTGTTCCCCGAGAGGAAGTACGTGTTGGGCCGTGACCTGACCTCCCGTGGCAGTGCGGGCGCTTCGCTCACACCCGTGTGCCTGTTGCTCTGCGTGCTCTGGTCAGCGCCGCGCGAGGCCCCGTCGGGATCTCGCGGGCTGACCCGTCCCTGTGTGCAGGCCTGGCCTCCGCCCTGTTGGGCGGCGTCTCCCCCAGACCTCGAGGCGTGGGTTCCTAACTTTGAAGTGAAGCAGAACCCCGTTTCCCTCGGACTCGGGGTTCTTGGGTTCGCCTGGTCGCATTAGTGACGCGCCGGGAGGTGCGGAGAGTGGTGGGCTGGGTGCATCCAGGGAGCCGGCCAGTGCTGCTCGGGGTTCCCGCCGTGGTTCTCGAAGGAGGCGCTGGAGGGGCTGCTGAGGGTCACGTCTGGGGGTCCTCGGCGAGGAAGAGAGGCTGAGGGTAAGGGGATTTTTCTAGGCGGCTCACGGCTGCTTCATTCAAGTCACCTTCACTGTCAGTGCGTCTCAGTTCTCCAAGGTCAACGTTGGTCTCTGCCCCTGTGCCCGTGGAGCGCCCGCTTGGGCAGCCCGAGTGCAGGGGATGAGGGGGGCAGTCGGCACCTTCTCCAGGGCCCTGAGGGCTGGGGGTGATGAGGTCACAGCGGGGCAGGCAGGGTCCCAGGGAACGTTCCCAGCCGCTGTGAATTACCGGGCTGGACTTCGTTGCCCCGCCTGGCGCTCTGCGTGCGGCCTGCCCACCCTGCGGCTGGTCACTCTTCTCCACGGTGACGGTGCATCAGGGCTTTGGGGCTCGCCGCTTGGTCTACAGGTCTGGCTGCACTTTTTTCTCCTTCTTTAATGCTTCTCCCTGCTCCTTCTGCAGTCTAATCTGTGGCCAAGAACTTGGCTGGAGCCTGTTGAGAAGCCGGGCCTGCCTTGGCCTGTTTTGCCCAGCGGGCCCTGGGGGGTGGGGCGGGGGCAGGTGCTGAGCCTCCCCTCGCTGGGTGGGTGCCCCCGCCCCCATTCTCCCAGGCTCCCAGGTCCCTGGAACTCACAGACTTGCACCTTGGGGTCCCCGAGACAGACACCCTTCTGTAGGTGTGGCATGGGTAAGGGTGGGTTCCTTGGCTTCCTCAGAGCCCACCACCGCGGGCCTGCGGCCAGGACGAGGGGACCCGCCTCCTCCAGGGGGCTGCTGCCGGGGCGCAGGCAGAGGCGACTTGTCCCCGTCCTGCGGGGGCCCACGGCGCTTCCCTGCGCATTCTCCAGGTTGGGGGACATCTGTTTCTTCGCAGAAGATGGAGAAATACGGGGGGGGGTGTAAAATAACAGAAGAGTCTCCTGATCTGAAAGACATACTTGACACGTCACTTGTAATCCCAGCACGGAGAAGTGGCTTCCACCACCCCGGGTGTGTTTCATGTCTCGTGCATACGTGTGCGGACCAGAGACGGAGTTCACTGCCTACAGAGTGTTTTAGAACTTGTGTGCAAGATTCGGCCGGCTCTGGGTCCGGTACCAGCGTTCCCACTGAGCCTGCGCGTGTGTGGACTCAGGGCGGCTGGTCTGTTGAGGACGGCCCGGGAGCTGGGGGCGTGACGCGATGGCTGTGTGTCTGCAGCTATCGGGAGAGCGAGTCACTTGGCTGCTCCCCTTTTATGTGGCGTCTTAGCTGGTTTCTTCTTCTTATGTCAGCATTGACCACCCCTCTTATTTCTCCCCAGGGGCAGAATGGGGTGGGGGCAGGATCTTCTGGGAGGGTGCCCCTCCCTCGCCCCCACCATGGGTAAGGGTGCTCGTCTCCTGAGTCCCCAGTGTCTCCTGAGTCCCCAGCATGCTGCTCTGTCATCAGTGGGGGTTGTTGACAGAGTGCCAGCACACAGGTTTGGGGTTGCTGCACCAGCAGGGCCGGGCTCACCGCCTGACCCTGTGCCAAACGGGGCGTCGACGGGGCACCTGGCGGAGAGACACTTAGAGGAGGCCTCTTCCTCCCCACGCCCCGCGGCCCCCCTCCTCCCCTCCAGCAGGGACGGCACCCCGGCCAGGGCACTCTTCAGACGCCCTCCTGGTCCCAGGGGCTGTGTCCTTAACGCCCGTCTCCCTCCCCCTCCCTTCCGGTGGGTTCTGGGCCGTTTCACGGAGCTGCGTGCGCCTCGGCTGGTCCTGTCCTTGTTCAGTGTTGTTTGGAACCAGGGAAGACCATCGATGAGACCCCTGTGGGTGTCTGATTTGCACCTGTCTGTCCATCGCCGGGCCCCCACCTGGGTGCCCCCCCAGGAGGGCATCTTTCACTCCTCCAGTCTCTTCTGCGGGAAGGGGATGGCTTCCTGGGGGCAGGTGGGACATAGCCAGGCCTCTGTGGGCCGAGGGTCCAGCTGCCGCTCGGACCAGCTGCTTTCGCTGCCGCAGCCGCCGGGCCGTTTGGGGTGTGGGAGCGCAGCTCGAACTCACAGAGTGACGTCAGCCGCCGTGTGGGTGGCCGCTGCCCTCAGAACCTCCTTCTCCTCCTTTCAAAACTTGGCCTGTGCCAGCCAGGCCTGATCAGCAGCGCCCCCTTACTGATTTGCTCCCTGCGTTCATTTTTCCAGTCGTTTCCAAGGCTCCCCACCGCCCCCAAACCCGGCACCCTCATGTTCTTACCCGTTTCTCCGTGGCTGGGGCCGCTGAGAGAGCGGGGCATTTCTGCAGCGGCCTGGAGCCCGGCTTCCCACGCCCATCTGCTCCCCTCCGCACCCCGGCGCCCTGCAAGGGGCACAAACGCTAGAAGCCGGGGCCGGAGCAGAGGAGCGGGCTCACGGGTGGACCCCACGAGGGGCAGCGCAGAAAACGGCCTGTTTTGTTTTCCTTCGAGTGTGGCCGAGTTCCCGGCCTTCGCTTCCAGGTTTCCCCGGGCTGTCCCTGTATCCGAAGTCAGGATTTCTGAAGTCTTGGCTGTTGGGTCTTTTCCACATTCTTAAAACTCAGAACCAGCTGAACACAATTAATATCACACAATGTCCATAAACGTTCTCCTGCAAGAACTGTGTGTACGTTTTCTGCCCGGAGGGCCTTTTCTTGCCGGAGTCGAAACTCTCAGACCTGGTGAGGGGGGCGGGGAGGTCGGGGGGCGGTTATGATGACGTGCTGACTTGACCCAAGTGTCTCGATGCCAACGTGGGCTTCTGTGGGACGTGGAAAAAATGAGCCTTTAGGGCGGTGGCTTTCCTCCCCCTGAATAAAGGGCGATTGTTTCAGGGCGAGTGGATGTGGTTTATTTGTTGTCAGGCAGCAGTTAGTGGGACCGAATCCTGGGAGGGGACGGTGGGAGTGTCTCGGCCCCACCGCACTGATTGTGTCCTGCCCAGCGCGCACAGGACCTTGGTTTTTCTCACGTGACAGCCAGCCCAGAGATCCCCACCACGTCGCCCCTGATGGGCTGGGCCTGTCTGGGGGTGCTGGGCAGGGACACGGGCAACAGGACGGAATGGGGACGCCATCCCAGCCGACCTGGCTTGTGCTGGCAGAGTCGTCAGAGGTCCTGACGGGAGGGCAGGATCCTGTGTGAGGCCCTGTGGGCGGAGCACAGGGATGGGGTGGGGAGAGGCCCCACCCAGCAGCTGCCAGCCCTTCCGGCCCACACCCCCTGATCCTTTAGCAGTGCCCCCAGCGGCCCCCAGGCATGCCACCTGACCGGCCTGCTGGTGACAGCCCTGGTGCCACCCCCCTTCCGTGTGGGGAGTTGGGCACTGCACCCCCTCGCAGCCGCCCTGGGGACTGATGGCAGGTGAGCCATGGGGGACTGGAGCCAGGGAGGGCAGGGTCACCCTCCCATCGAGGGACCTGCCGAGGGAGGCGGGGGCCGGGCGGGGAGCCGAGTGCCGCTGGCTCGGGGTCCAGGCTGCTCGCCGTGCCCCCTGGACACACCCCTGCGCTTCCGCTGTGGCCTTGAGCTGACGGTGCCTGGCGTGCTGTGTCTGTGCGGATGTCCGTCTGTCTGGCCGGGCCGCTTGCTGACACAGGCAGACGGGTGTTCGGGGCTGGGCGCTCGGTTTCTCTGTGACCTTCTGGTGTCCACATCTGCTTGCGGCCTTTCCCCACCTGCCGTCTTTGAACCTGAGACAGTTGGGGGGACCTGCTGTGTGTGCACAGGGGGGAAGGTCCCTGGCACGCATTCCCCCGTCGTGGTCCCGCTGCTCGGGGTCGCTGCCTCTCACAGACCAGCACCCAGAACAGTGCGGCGGGGCGGTGCACACAGTGGGCCGGGGTGAGCAGGTGGGCGTGGGACTCCAAGTCATCTCGGGCTCCAGCGAGGCCCTCGGCGGGGCGGCGTGGGGTGGGCCTCCTCAGCAGCTGCCTACGGCTCAGGCTTCCCTTCCTTGGAGCCTGGAGTTTGTGGCGGGTGGGCGTTCCCTGGAGGACTCGTGCTCCACGTCCACGTGGCCCCGCTGCACCTCCGACAACGACGGGCGCCGTTCGAGGGCCTGCCGGCGGCGTCTGCTGAGCACGTTTCGGCTGGGGGGGGCTGGGTTCCAGGTGGTTCTCACGGCCCCTGTGCCTCTTCTGAGCACAGGACTCCCACCAGGGACGCACCCCCCCCCCCCCCCCCCCGGGTAGGGAGACCGTGTCGCCTGCTCAGGGACCTAGTCAGGACGCTTGTGCCGAATACGCACCGTTGTTCCCAGGACTTGGACAGAGAGGAGTTTGGTGCTTACAAGGACGACCTTGTCCTGAGTTGTGGGTCGCGTCTGCGGGTGACGAGCACCCATTGAGCACCTGCTGTACACAGGCCTCAGGCTGCCCTTCCTTACCTCTATGAGTGGGCCCTGGCACCTGGGATGCTCGCCTGTGAGTGTGTCTTAGACAGCCGGGCCTGCTGGCTGGAGCCCGGGCTCCCCCTGTGTGGTTGCGGCCCGCCCGCCCGCCCGCCGGCCCAGCAGCCTGTCACCGCGGTGCACCTGGGAGTGCCCGAGGGGTGGCCCCTGGAATCCGGGAGCAGGTTCCAGGTGAGCCCATGCTCTCCCCAGAGCCCGGGGGACGCAGGGCGCCCCCTTGGATGCAGCGAGTGCGGCAGTCCCTGCTGCCCACGGCGGGGCGGGAGATGGCATTTCACAGCCCGGGTGACCCGTGTGTGAGCCAGTGACAGCGAGGACCCCGGGCGGGGTTCCGGCAGGCCTTGCCCGCGCGGTGGTGAACAGAGCCGGCGCTCCAAGCCCTGATGCGAGAGAAGCGTTAGACGTCACTCGTCCACGCACAGGGAGGGGAAAGCGGGCAGTCAGCACAGAGGCTCGGCCCGCAGCGTGGGGGGCGCCTGGGCCGGCCCTCTTCACAGACGGGAGGGACGGTGGGGGCTGTCCCTGCCATCCAGGGCGGAGCAACAGTTCTGGGAGCCAGCCAAAGTTCAAGGGCAGGCAGGACCGGTGCCCCTGGGACGAGGCACGGCAGAGCTGCTGAGGCGCACTATTTCGGGGGCTCACCTCACGCAGTCTCAGAGAAGCGGACTGGCCGACTGGACGGTGTGGTTCTCGCGGGCCCGACTCGGCGTGAGAAGACACAGGTGGCCCCTCCTGGTGGAGGGGCCCGTCCAGGCAGCAGGCCCTCCTCAGAGGTGAGGTTCTTGCACGTGGTGCGCCCCGGGGCCGTGGCCCGGCTCCCCGTCCTCCAGGCTCTGGGTGCTGCCCTTCCGCCCCCGTGAGGAGTTTGGGGGCTGGCGCGCCCCTCGCTGCCAACACCTGGGCGAAACACACACGCGATGCTGGCTGCTGTCGCCCCGGGGGGTGGTGCAGGCCGGATGTGGGGGCCCTGCCCGGCCCAGGTGGGGCTGAGTGGCGTGTGTCCGTGGGGCGGGGCCCGTCACCAGCCACAGGTGCGGCCTCCGGCGCGGGCTCCTGCGGCTGCCGCCTGAGGGACAGGGTGATTTTCTATCCGCTGAGTCACTTCTGTGACCCGTTGCCTTTCCCGGGGGGTTCCCAGAGAAATCTGCCAAGAAGACTCCCCTGGCCGGTCCACCGCGAGCCGTCCCCAGGCCCTGCGGAGCAAGTGGGTTTGAGGTCTCCGCCTTTCTCCGCCCCGCCGCCCCCCCACCGGCTTTTTAAGTGCTTCCACCCTTCGAGGCGCAGTGGGCAGCTGCTTTAAATAAACATCTCGTCCCCCGAGCCCCTCCCTGTCCTCGGGCACCACACGAGCGCTGGGGCGGCCAGCCTGGAGGCGCTCGAATGCCCCTAGGAAATCCCGTGAAACATCACCTCCTCTGGGAAGCCCTCCACACAGGCGGAGCCGTGTGTGCCCTGTCAGACGAGTGTCACTGTGCCGTACCTCCCGGTGAGGCTCCGTGCCCGCCGCCGAGGCTAGGTCGGGGTCCTCTGTTACGTCTGTCTTCCGCCAGCATTCAAAAGTGAGAAGTGATGTTAAAGACGTTGCTGTTTCGTTTCATGCGCGTGTGAGGTGGATATTCCGAGTGTATCAGGAAGTTTTACGTGTACACGTAACACCTTCGCGTGTTTGAAAGCTCGCCGTCCGCATCTGTGCGTGCGTGCCCGTGAACACCTGTGCGTCTGCGCCGGGGGGCTCCAGGGACAGGAGGGGGAGGGAGCCCCTGGCGTGCCACCACAGGCCGCGCCACTCGGGGGCGTAAGTCCCACTGGGCAGTTCGCTGAGGATGTGGTTTCCTGCTGAGTCCCAGGCGAGGAGAGATGCGGAGATGAAGAAATGCAACCAGGGCGTTGCACGCGGAGCGACTCGGAGCCAGGCAGGGCGGGCAGCAGGCGGCCACCGACGGGGAGGTGGCGGGAGGTGGCATGGACGAGCCGGGTCTTGAAGGGCGTGCAGGCATCTGCCAGGCGAGCTGCCACCACCTCAGAGGGACAGCTCCTTGGCTGGGGTGGGTGCTCGGTCAGTATGGCACCGTGTGATGTCATTAGGGGCTCGGGACCATGGAGAACCCCTGCCTGTCCTGCCTTCCTTGGCCCACAGGAGGCTGGGGTGTCTCTGCCCCCCTTGCCCTGAACTGGAAAATTGAGGGTGTAAGTTGGGGGGACAGATTCGTTCTTGACCTTGGCTGTACACAGTGGCCATGAGAGGGGAGGCCACCCTTCCCCACTAGGTCTTCCAGGCCATCCCTGCTGCTGACCTGGGTCTGGTCGTGAGGAGGGGCAGCCGGTGTCCCGGCCCCGCGTGTCCCGCTGCCTCACGCTGAGCGGAAGGACGCGGACTGTGGGCCTGAGGACCCACCTGCGAGGTTCCGTGGTTCCTCTCTGATCTGCTCCGCCGTCCTGCGGGACAAGTCCCAGGACTGGATCCCAAGGCCGTTTCAAGAGAGAAGGAACTGTGTTAAGGAACTCGATGTTTCTAGGGTTTGCGTGGTTTGGAAAGTGGGGTGTAGCAGGGGAGCTGGTCACAGTGGTGTCCGGCATTTGAAAGACACCAGTCAGCCCTTGGAGGCCTGGCCGGGTCGGCTCCAGCGGTGCGTTCCCGTGAGCTACCGCTCTCCTTCCCCACGGACCCTGAGGACGGCCACCCCACACCCCGGACACGGGTGCCCGGCCGTGGAAGGTCCCTCTGCTCCTAGGGGAAAGGCACAGAAAAGACCCCCGGCCCTGCCTGCTGCCCAGGGATTTGCCAGTCCCTCCTGCCCGTGCGGCCCTGGGCGGACAGGAAGTGGCCGATCACGTGCAGGCCCCGTACGCACATACATTTGCTCTTCACGCCACGTGCAGGAAAATGGATGCGAGTGCTGTGTAATGCATCGCCTCTCTTCATATTGCATTTGCCGAGAAAGTGCAGTTTTATTGAACATCGGGATTGAATTCTTAACTGAGTAATCAATTTCAGTAGTGAGTTAAAATGCCTCCTGTTAATGGACAACAGCAACCGTTAATCAGAGTTACTGTGGATTAACAGTTGTCAGCATTTATGCTAATGGCACCGGGACACCTCGGCTCTCGGACTGCACTGCCCGGGCAGCTCGTGGGGCTGTGTGCTTGGCGGTGTGGGCTGTGTGGGCCCCTCGCTGGCCACCGGGGGACGTGAAGGAAGCTCAGGGCCATTTTCACGGCTCTGACACAGTCACCTTCTGGGTGGCACACTCAGCTTCACGTCACAAGAGATGGAGCAGCGGGTTCCTTCGCTCTGGTGCTGTCCCGTGTGACTCGATGGTGTTGTGGCGGAAGCAGGACGGATGGTGTTTTCCACGAAACCGTGGAATAGCCTCTGGGCTGCACTGGAAAACGGCAGCGGAAGGGAGGTGCGGTGCGGACCACGGGAAGTCCCTGCCCTGGCCTCGCTGACCAGCCCGCTGTGCTTCCAGGGTGCCATCGCCTGAGAGGGCCTCGAGCCAATGAAGCTGGATTCCCGTGGACGGACGGACGGACGGCCCATCGCGTGAGCGCTGGAGTGTGGGCACCGATTCCTACTGGTGAGTTGCTGCGGAGGGTCTCCAGGTAAAAAGTCCCGGTTTCCCGAGAACCCAACCCCCTTCGGAGCGTGTTTTCAATTAGCTGATGACCACGGCTCGCCAGCAGCCTCTGGGTGTTTCATTGGGATGTCTAGGAGCAGGACCATATTGATTGCCTTTCAATTAATTGCATCTGGTATTTTCATTTATCAGAAGCAAAATACGTGTAATTAACTCTAAAGCAATATAGTTCGGTGTGGAGGGACCGTTGCCGCTGTGAAGATAAGTCACCGGAAATTGTGCTGCTGGAAGCTGGAGTCAGGGCGGGAGCGGTGTTGGGTGGGGCCCCCTGACACGTTAATTACAAAGAATAAAAATAAGTTAGGGGCGCAGCTCCCTGCCCCGCGCCGCCGCCCCCCCCGCACGCACACCCCCCCTCAAGCCGCTTGAGCGCAGAGGAGGTGGACAGGTGTCTTTGGGAGGCTTTCGCTGAGGGTGGCGTGGATTCCGTGAACGTAGATTTGGGGGGTTGCTGGCCCCTGGGTGTCCTGAGCACACACACACTGGAGTTTTCGGGTGGGGTGTGGGCGTGGGCTGCGGAGAGGGCGTCGGTTCTGTCTGCACACACCTGGAGTGCGCTTGAGAAAACACCGACGCGGGGAGTGCAGGCCCCCTTTGCGGCGGGGCGGGGGGAGCCCACATTTACTTACAACCTGCCGTTGGCCATTTCTTCACAAAGCCTGGGTCTTACTCACAGCCTCCGAGTGGCGACTCCTCAGACGTGATTGATTTTTATCGTGCTCTGAGAAATCGTTTTCTCCTTGAGCTAACAACATCGTTTTAAAGCAAGAAAAGAGTGTGTGTGTGCAAATGTCCTCCTGCGTGTCTTCTCTGTCGGACCCTGGGGCCTGTTCCCTGCGGTGCGTTCCATGGGACGGAGTCTCTCTGGCTTAGGGAAAGGTCAGGTTCACCGCTGCGGCCTCAGGCCGGGCTTCCCACCGCGCACTGTGAGCACCGGGGCAGCTGAGCTGCACCCCAGCCTCTCGCTGTCCCTGTGTCCCCCTCCGTTTCCCCACGGAGCAGTGTCAGCTGGGGCCCTGACAGAGCTGGCCGGCCACTAGTGAGCGGCCATCTCGCCTAGGCACGGGGAGGCCTTGCTTGTGAATCGGGGCGTTGGACTGGGACCGGCTCCGGGACCCTCGCCTTCGGGGGTGTGACGTAGCGCAGTAGCCAGGACGCTTTCCTTGGGTGGTCCGAGGGCTCGAGTGGCGTCTGTGGGGTTGCACACATCGGAACTGACCGGGGCCTCTGAGCCATCCCAGGGGCCCCAGTGTTGGAGCAGGTGCGAGGCTCGAAATACCCTGGACCGAAGTTTGGTGACACAGGGACGTGCTCCCTGGTGCGTCGGGGTGGCCCCCTCAGCATGCACACCGGCTTCTGCCTCTGGAGGCCAGCGTTTGCCTCTTCTCTGGCTCTCGCCCTGGTCCGTGCTCGGGCCCCGAGTGCATGTGCTGGCCGGCCCGGGGCTCTGAAGGCCCTTCTCTGCGGGTCTGGGTCAGGGGGTAGGGGTCAGCTCCGGTTGTGGGTGCTGGGGTGGAGGCGGGTGGTTCCTGGGGCGATGGGGATAAACCCTTCAGGCTCCCAAGGGCCCGGGCCTGTCGGCTCCGGGTCTGAGCCCTGGCTGTGCCCAGTGCCGGGGCTCACCTGCAGGGGGCGCTGTGGGGGCGCATCTCCTCTGCACAGCCAACGCCCGGCACCAGTGCTCCGTACACTTCTACGGGCACCGTGGGCTGGAGAACCGTGCTGTTTCCTCTCGAGATGAGAACATGGGAAGGCGTAGCAGAAGGATGGGTGAACTATTAAAGCAGCCCCAGTGGCTGAGTGACAGCGTTTTCACTGGACGCGACCGAACCGCTGCGGGAGCGGGGTGAGAGCGGCCTTGACTCGGGGAGCGCTGCCGTGTAAATGCGTCCGGTGTGGGGCGAGATCCCAGCACGCTTCCCGGTGGAGCCCTGGGGCGCCGAGGGCCCTGCCCGGGAGTGGGCTCGCCTTGACCCGCCCGCCCGGCCCGCACTCACAGGGCGGCGCTCTCATGGGTCCCCAGGAAGTAGGCTGAACCCTTGGGGCCTCTCTTCCCCGTGGCTCAGCACTGCGTCCGGCGCGTCCTGCCCACGACGAGGCCCCCTGCAGCCGGGGTGTGGCCACGCCAGGGCCATCTTCCATTGCAGCCTGAGGAAGGACCCTGTGCAGGTGGGCAGGTGATGGTGTGTTTGGTTTTTCTTTTTAACGCAGACAGAGGAGCACAAGGAGATGAAAAACAAAACTCATGAAGTCACGGCCTTGCGGAGGCGAAGCTGGGGGGCTAGAACCCCTTAGATTCTGCGGTCGGCGTCTCGGTCACTTGGAGTGTGTCCTCACTCAACAGTGTCGTACACCTCTTAGTCTGGACGTGGGATTGTGGATTGGGCACCGTTATATCTATCTATCTATCTATCTATCTTCAAATCAAACATTCCTGCTTTCTCCCCACAAGGGGAAGTGCTCTTTGTCGTCCTAGTGGGTACTGACAGGCCCCCTTAGACCTGCCTTCCCTCCTCACTCTGAGTGCCCCCCCACCGCCCCCTTGCTGGGCATCGGAAACCCAGCACGCGCCCTGGTTGCCGACTCCTCCCGGAGCCCGAGTCGGTCTCCGTGGGTGCGGACAGAGCACCGTGAGTCTTGTGCTGTTTTGTCATTACGTATTAATATTCATCGCGGCACCTAGTTACTTTGTAATTTTAACAGAAGTGGCAGGGAAAAATAAGTGGTTTTTGTTAAATGCCTACAGATGAGCGGAGGTGGAAGTCAGAGCTTTGTTCTGGGAGACGGTGCCGAGGTGGCTGCGGCTCTGGCTTGGCAAGGACAGGGCGGCCTGCCCAGCGGCCCGTGCCCAGAGGGGCGTGCGCCCTGCGCTGCTGTGACCGGTCACCATAGTGAGCTCAAGGCTGGGCTCGCCTCATGAGGCCCCAGGGAAAGGTGCCCTAGGGTCCCCAGGGTGCTGGCGCCTCACTCGGACAGGGAGGGCCTTGCTGCTGTGTGTGGTCTGCCACGGCGACCAGGCTGCTGACCGTCCTGACCGTTGCTGTAGCGGGGCTGCTGAAGTCTCCTCTGCGGCCGTCAGGGCCTCGGCCCTGTTTCCGCTGAGATGGGTTTCTTTCTCGAAAAGCCGAAGGGACAGCGTCACCTTCCTTGAGAACAAACCACCCCCCTTGGGTGGCTCTGGCTGCTGAGGTGCCGGTCCTACCTGGGGACGTGTGGTCTGGTGCTCAGGCCAAAGACTGCCGGCGTGAAAACCACAGACCAGGCTGTGGGCAGGGCCTGGCGTCTCTAACTCGCTAGGTGAGAAGCAGCCGGAGGCCCTGCAGGGGGCGGGGCCGGGGCGGGACAGGTGGGGGGGCGGGGCTTCAGCAGCTCTGCGGGGCAGGCAGGAGGGCCCAGCTGGAGCCCTGGGCTCCTCCTTGGAGTTTACTCCTGGGCCACAGGTGGAAGGCCCCGTGGGAGCCGTTCCCCCAGCAGGAGAGGAGTGAGGAGGCCCCACCCACCCTGGCCTCCGAGAGCCAGGACTGGAAAGAGCTCGCCCACCCGGCCTCTCGTTCTGTTCTTGGGGTGTGCCCTGTCTTACCACGGGGGGTCGAGCCCCCAGCCCGGACTGACTGACTCCCCCTTGTGGGGTGCTTCCTGCTCTGTTGGCCTGTCCCCCCCTCCCCCTTCAGGGCTGCTGATTCTAATCAGACCAGATTGTCCAGCTGGGGGAGGGGTATAAAACCAAACAGCGGGTCTTGGTCCCCACTCTGCCATCCCTGTGTCTAGAGTGAGCAGGCCCGCCTGGATGTCCTTCGGTCCCAGCCAGGGTGGCTGTCTGCCGAATGGTGCTCCCCCAGCGGGACCTGCTTGGGAGGAACGTGGCCCGTGGCCCTCTATCCCCTGTGGGTAGGCGGGGTGTCATTATCGAGCCCCCCAATCGGGGGGGCGATGCCAGGAGACACAGGCGCGAGGTCCACCTCTGTTCTAAGGTCTTTATGACGGCGCTGGTGGAACGGACCCCTTTCACTCACGAACGATGTGGTGCTCAGACCCACCTGCCAGCGCCTGGGGCTCGGGCACCAAGAGGTAACCCACACTCGGGCTGCCCCTCGCCCCGCCAACACAGCGCAGCAGCGTGACTCGCTCTGTCAGAGCGGCAGGGTCCCCGTGTGGCTGGCAAGGACTCCTGGGACATGTGTGTTCTCGAGGGCATGGCGGCGTCGGTCCAGCCCCACGCACACTGGGGCCTGCCCATGGTCTGCGGGTCCCGGGAGGTGCGGCCCAGGTGCCGGGCTCCTGCCTGCAGAGAAAGCCCCCCACAGGCCAGCCCCGTGGGGGCCTGGACACGCCCCCTGGAGGCCTCTGTCCCCTGCCCCTGTCTCCCGACAGACAGGAGCAGCCGTCTAGGACAGGGGACGGCTGGAGACGAGGGTCAGTGGAGGGACAGTCATGGTCTCCGAGGCTGGGAGCACGTGCGTGTCCCAGAAGGGAGGACAGGGAGGGGAGGCCCGGTCACATTGGCTGCTGGACGTGTCGTCTTCTGTTCACCGGGAGCTCCGGACGGAGGACGGGGAGGTGGTGGTGTGGGCGGCAGGACACGAGCTTTCTGGTACGAACACCCTGGGTCTCCGGTCAGGTGTGAGTAGTGAGAGAGGAAAGGTTGTTTCTGTGTGTGTGTAAACATTTCTGTTCAGTGCCTGCGTGTCGCCGCCACTGCCGCTGTCTCTCCTCCCGGAACGCGTCCGCGAGGCAGCGTGTGTCGTCGACGCGGCCTCGGTTCTCGGACCCACTGTGTTCCAGAACACCGCTCGAGGAGCAGTTTGTGGGGAACACTGAGGCCTGTCTGTTGCCAGAGAGACTCGTTGTGCAGGCATCAGCCTGGAAGGGCTGTCGGGTCGAGGGTCGAGAACCGAGACCCGGGGTCTTGTGGCACGAGCAGCTTGGTCGAGAGCCAGGACGTCCGAGCCGAGTCTGACTGCACTTCGCAGCGCAGGCAGCCACCGCCTCGTGGCGCTGCTGGCGCCCGGGGCTTCCAGGGTCGGCCACCTCCGAAGTCAGGGTCTCGCTGCAGGGGCGCCTCCTCTCAGGTGAGGTGGAGGACTCCCTTGTCCCCGGCAGGAGTGCGCCCCCAGGCCTCCTGCCCGAGGCTCCCTCCCCACCAGGCACCCACGGAACCCGTGGGCTTTACTTATTGGTTGGCCCGTGTATTTTTGGCAAACCTGGCAACTCCCACCTGGCCCCGTGCTGTTAAAAATAAAGCCTTGTTGGTTAACCGAGCGCTGCGGCAATCAGGACGGTTCCCCCAGACACGCACCGGCCGAGGGTGAGTAGGAGGCTCTAAGGAGAGTGCCACGTGGTTCGCCGGGCGTCACGGAGGCGCACGGGCGGCCCTGCGTGGGCCCCTGCATGCGCAGGTAAAAGGAACGTTTTTCTGTGCTCACCCTGTGGAGCAGCCCGAACGGTGACATTTATACATATTTCATAATGCGGGTTTCTGTAGGCGCGGGAAGGAAACAGATCAATTTCCCAGCAGTGGGCCATTTAAAAGGAAAGGCGGCGACCGGTGGGGTGGCTGCAGAAGCTGCCACAGTGAGTCGCACGCGGCAGAGGACGGGGCGACAGGAAGGCAAGGTGCGGGGTGAGAAGCCCAGACCCCAGGGGTGAGCCACAGCAGTTAGAGCCTGTGGTCACAGTGCTGGGTGTCCGTCTCTTCGTAAATGCATTCTGACTAACAGCAGCCCCCGCCACCCCCCCCCACCCCCACCGCTGTCTTTCTCCGGGGTCCCTGTGAGCCTCCAGCCCGTGGGATCCGTCGGGAGTGGGCCCTGGTCTGTGGGAGGGTGTTGCGCCGTCACTGAGTGTAGGAGACTGGCAGAAAACGTCGTAGCGCTGTCTGGCTGCCGTGCCCTGCGACTCGACCCCTTGGCTGTGGTCGCCTCCCCGGTCCGCTCCTCGGCGCAGCTGTGCAGCGTTGGACTGAAAGGAGCCCTTTGTGAGCCCGGCGGGGTGTAACCTGCAGCTCCTTGAAACACTCAGCTGAAGTGTGCAGGGGGCTGGTGGGGGTGCTTTCTCTGGAGGCTCAGGATCCCAGGGCCCCTGTCCAGGGGGGAGCCTGGGGCTGGGCTGGGCAGTGCGGGTTCGCTGGAAGGCCCCAGCCTTCGCCCCGCCCCTCCTGCAGCTTGGAGATGATGCCTGCTTGCTTCCACGGTTCGGGGGACGCAGGGACAGGAGCGTCACGGGGCAGTGCCGCGCAGGGTTCTGTGCCCTGGGCGAGCTGGATCACGCCGCCCTGGGCCTCTTCTGCGTCTCTTCTTAATCAGCGTCAGCAGTGTGCGGGGAGGTTGCTGCTGGGAGCCCTGGGCCACCGACGATGGCACAGGCTCCCACTCCCAGGCTGTCAGCATCTCGGACGATGCTGAGCTTTCGGACACTCGGGGGTGACATTAAAGGTGTGTTCAGGAGTACTGCTCTAGTAACATAGAACCTTCCAGAGTGACTTCCACTGCACTCCTTGTCTCCATGGCTCTCTGTTCGAGACCCACACAGCGGGCATGCCCCGGGCTGAGGTGGGGCCAGGGCAGCAGGGGTGCCTGGGCCCGGCCCAGCATCTGCCCTGGAGGCAGGGCTGAAGACCTTGGCGGGAATGTTTTCTGCAGACCCCTGGCAGACCGCCTGCAAAACTGCCTGTTGGGGGGAGGTGTGCGTGTTCTGAAACAGGAATTTCTGTTCTGAACTCCATGGGGCTTGGGGACCCAGCTGTATTGTCCTGTCATCTGGGGGTGTCGTGACTGTGGGGTGCTGGGGTCCAGCTGGCTGGACTGCCTCAGAACTGGGATTGGGGGGGCTGCAGGGAGGGCTCCTAAGTCTCGCTGCCCCGGGTCCTTGGGACTGAAGGGCAGAGGGCCAGTGTGTCATTGCCCTGCGGCGACCCAGTGTGGTGGCCGCCTCCTCACCTGCCTTCGCAGGCTTGGAAGCTGGCATTTCCTGCGTGTGACTCGCGGTCCCAGTCCCACGTTTATCAAAAACCTCAACTTGGAGAGCCCTGGACTCCTGGCTTTTCCTCATTCCACTCAGTGCTGCTTCCTAGTTGCAGCAGAGCCGGCCCCCAGCTGAACCCCGGGCCGCTGGGGCTGCGCCTTCCTGGAGGGAGGAGGGCGGGTCCATGTTGACTCACTCTGGCCTCCCTCTGGCCTAACTGGCAGCGCCTTGGAGCCCAAGGCGTTTGACTTGGCTCCTCCCTCGGGAACCACGTCACCGGCACCCCCACCCCCAGAGTGCCAGTGGCTTTGTGTTTGCGTGGGGGAGGGAAGGCCTTGGCCGCGGCCTTGGGGATGGGTTGGGGGCCGGGTCCTGGCAGCAGGGCCAGAAATGCCTGCAGCGTGCACGACCTTGGCCCGGTCTGATGGCATTGACCTTGGGCAAACTGAAGCCCCCTGCACATACCGCCCCCTGAGGGGGGCGGGGGGGCGAGCAGCAGCACTTCGCCTCAGAGGCGTGCGGGCTCGGCGAACGGGCGCGGAGGAGGCTGAGCTGGCGCTGGGTCCCTGGTGCGGGCTCAGCGGGGGGGGGGGGGGGGGGGGGGTCTGGGTCCTCGTCCCCGAGAGCAGCCGCAGTGACTCAGGTGGCCACACACTGCGCGGGGGCAGGGCGCCGAGTGCAGCCTGTGTCTCCGCGAGGGAGCCCCTGGGGTCCGAGTTATGGGGACACGCAGACACAGGGTGGCTGTGGCTCCAGGCTTCCTTGCTCGTGGCAGACAGCTCTGCCGTGTTTTCCTCCTGGGGCTCCGGGAGTGGGGTGTAGTGACCCCCTTTCACGTCAGCCTGGGGATGCTGTGTCTTCGTCGAGGGACGAAAGGTTGGGGGTTCCCTGAAGCCCTTCTTCGAGGAGGCCCAGCGGGCTCCCAGGCACCGTGGCCCTTGGGACTGAAGGGCGGAGGGGCAGCGTGTCACACCCCTGCGGGGGCCCAGTGTGCTGGCCGCCTCCTTGCCTGGCTCCTCCTTGCCTGCCCTTGCACGCTGCACTGGAGCTCCGGCCTGTTTGCAGGGAGGGAGCTGGCCCCGCTGTGCCAGGAGGCCCAGACGCCTGTGTGACAGACGGCGTGCCCCCTCCCCTGGGAGAGGGCCCCGCGCTCCCGTCCGGGGTTTGCCTGGACACCGAGCGTGGCTAGGGGCCTGGGGGCGAGGCCGGCACTGTCCCGCCCTCCCCGGCGGTGACCCAGCCATCCATCCGGAGTGAGGCCCCCCGGCACACGGGCTTTGTCCCGAGAGCCGCGCCGGGAGAGGCGCGTTAGCTCGGCCACTTCACACGAAAGGCTGTTAGATCCAGGTCACCGGGTTTGGACTCCTGTATCTTACGGCCAAGTCTGAAAATGCAGATTTGTAACAACCAACGGTAATGCATTCAGACTGCTTGAATTTCACACCGAATAATGGCCGGAATTATCGGAGCCTGGGGCTTATGAGATCCTGGGATCGCTGTAATCTTTTCTCAAGATTCAGTTGATAGCATGATGGAGCGTTGCATTACTTTTATTAACGGGCCTGGCTGAAGAAGAAACACACCTATTAGGAGAGGAGGATTTAGCAGAAAGAGCAGAAACGACAAGACAATTTGGAACGTGTAATGCGTGCAGTAAGTTTCAGAAAGCCGCGTCTCACCGAAAATGCGGTGTTGCGGCCCCGGATGTGGAATGCAGCACCTCGGGGCCCTGGGGCTCCCCCTTCCCGCGCTGAGAACGTCCTGTGTGCACGCGGGCTCTGACTGGCAGCCTGGGGGCAGGCCGCGGGGGGTGCGGGGACAGGGACAACTCTGCCTCCTCCGTTGAGTCCGCTCGGGGTCCGCGCTGTCCTTGCCCGCGCCCTGCCCGTCTGCCCCAGCCCCGCAGGGTGACTTTTGACCACACGAGGAAGGACCGTGCACAGACTTGCGGAGGATAATGAGGTCGCTGGCCTCTGTCTGCCTGAGAACCCTCCTCCAGATGCCGCCGCCCCCGGCAGCCAAGTCGGAACACGGAAGACCCCACCGAGCTGGGAATCTCCCCTTGTGCACTGCGCCCTGGCACGGGAGGGAGCACACGCGCGTCCTAACTTGGTTGACATGTACACGCATGTGTGGGGTTTCAACTTGCTCCGTTCTAGGGGTTTTGCCATTTTCCCGCGCACGTGCCGGCGTCCTCGAGTGGGAGACGGGCGCGGCAGCCGCGCCGCTGGGCACAGACCGGCGGGGAGGCGCCGGGGCCTCCCCTCTCAGCACAGAGGCGGCGTGTTTGATGTGGAGCGTCAGTCACCGAAGGGATGGATTTACAGCTTTTGACATTTTGCTCTTAGAATTAATTAGGTGGCTAATCATTATAAATACCATTTTCTTTCTCTGTTGTCTCCATTTAGTAGACCCTCCCCTGCTATAGGCACTTGTCAGTTTCAAACTGAGCCTTGCGTTTTGGCTTTTATGATCTGTCAAGAGAGAATGGAAGTAAATCCTTTATAATATGCTAATTGATCTGTTTGGGAATTTTTAGATATAGACAACATCTGTGCTTGCCAGCAACCCCGCTAATGGCTTCAGCTCTTCGACAGATGCGACGATTTTCACAGTGGGTGTGTGACCTTGCCGAGACATCCCGTGTCCTCCCCGGGGAGCGGGGCCCTACTAGGGTGGGGCCTGCTGGGAGCACGCCTCTGGCCGGGGCGGGCTGGGATTGTGCCGGCTCTGGCCGCAACCCGGGGCCACCAGCCTAAGTCTTGTGCCCGCCCCCTACCCGCCCAGCCTCAACCAGACTGGCTGCTGGAGTGATGGGTCCAAAGCCCGTGACCTTGGTTCTGAGTGGTCCCCAGACCCCAGAATCCTTCTGCTGCTCTTGCTGATGCCACAGCTCCTGGTGGCGGGGCCCCTGGGTGCTTCCCCTTAGGCAGTGGTGTGGGCGGCTCGGGGTTTATTTTCCCGGGAGGTCCCATCTTTTCCTGTGGCACAGAAGGGCTGCCCCTGTAAGTGCCGGCTTGGCTGCTGGAGAAGGGGGTCCCCGGCACCTGGTGAGAAGCGCTTCAGACCGACTGGGGAGAGCGAGCCTGGGTGGGTGCTGGGTCACGTGCTGGAAGCTTTCCCCGGCTGTGGGGGCCAAGTTGAAAGCCACTGGGTCTTTGTTGTCACCGTTTGATGTGGAGGCCAGACTGGCTGTGCAGTGGCGGGGACGGGATGTCCTTCCTCGCTCGGATTCTTGTGGCCGGGGCAGGTTGGTGGACTTCTGCCGGCCCTTGGCAGGAGCAGGACGGGGTTGAAACCTGAGTCTGGGCCGGACCCACGCACCCAGAATGCTCTGCTCCATCACCATCGACCCAAAAGGTTCCGCTGCTGCCTTCCATTCAGAGGGTTGCTGCTGACCGTACCCCATCAGCTGTCGACTTCACGGACGGTCTGTCATCTCCCAGGCATGTTCACAAACAGCCTCAGAGAGGAGGCTTGCTGGCGTGGGAACTGCTCTCAGCTGAGATGCGCGTGGGGGGCCTGGAGCTCCACTCTGCACGGACCTTGTACCCACACACACCCCTCCCACCCCCCTTGGACTTGCAGTAGCCAGCCCCCCGGGCTGGACTGGCGCGGGGGGAGCTGCTCAAACCCAGAGTCCCTGCATGTCTGTCTCTCTCTGCTCGGCAGGAGCAGCCCCCTCCTGGCTCCCTGGCCCTGTGAGGCGTGGCTGCGCCGGGGGACAGGCGGGGACAGGAATGAACAGCAGGGCCTGCCTGCCTGCCTCCCTCCTCGGGAGCCTGGTCCACTCACTCCCCAGGTCCGGGGCCTCATGGGCCACGCAGCACGACTCCCAGCTCGGTGGCTGTTGGGCTGGCCAAAAAGCCTGTTAACGTTTTTCCCCATAAGGTGGCTCTATTAGCTCTTGGTTGTTATGAACTTCTTTTGAAACATTTTCGTTAGATTACATGTGGCAACTGTCATATCACTCACTGTGCATTAAAAAAAAACATCAAAATTGGTGAAATTTTCTATAGCCATTTTAATACTGAAGACTGGAGAAAGAGAGCGACATTTTTGGCGTATTGTGCTTTATTATTTCAAGAAAGGTAAAAACACAGCTGATACGCACAGAAAGATCTGTGCGGAGAAGGTGCTGTGACGGATCGAACGTGTCAGAGGTGGTTTGTGAAGTTCGTGCTGGCGAGTCCTCGCTGCACGATGCTCCCCGGTGGAGCAGACCAGCGGAAGCTGATAGCGATCCAGTCTAGACATTAATGGAGAACAGTCAACGTTGTACCATGGGGCAGACAGCCCACACACTCAAAGTATCCAAATCAACGACGTGACCGGTGAAAATGAAAACTCTTGTTTTATTTTATGGAAGGAAACGTACGGACTTTCTCACCAGCCCAACACTGAGCCATGCCCCACACGCCCTGCTCAGGGCTGCGTGCGCTGCGACCACCAGCGGGGGTGTGCGCAGGTGCCAGGGAGATCGGCACGCCTAAGCGTAGGCTGTCAGCTCTGCCGCGGCCTGCCCACGGCTGCCCACACCACGCTCACGCCCGCCCGGGCCCCAGGGCAGGCGGTGGCAGTGTGCACGCTGCGGGTATGGTCACCACCTGCTGCCGCCGTGTTGTCGCAGCTGCGGCCTCTCTCCCCTTCCGTGCGCACCTGCAGGCCCTTAGGCGGAGGAAGTCGCTACAGAGCACCTGTCCTTGTGTTGCCCGCACCCCCGACCTACTCCTCTGTGGCTGACCTTGCACACCTGGGCACACTTAGATGCACACGCGTGCACCCTAATACCTAAGTGCATGCTCTGGCACACACACCCACACACTCGGGCACACGTCGGGGTGCAGGGGGCGGCCCACGGGGCACCTGCAGCGAGCTGGACTGGGTCAGGGTTTCCTGGACCCTCACCCTCATCTGGGTGCAGCCGCTTTGCCAGCTCCCACAGGCGAGGACCGAGGCCTCAGACAGAGTCGCCCGTCTTCCCCGTGGCCGGAGGGAGGCGTTGACGGAAGGGGTTGGGGGTGGTTGGCCTGTGTGGCCTTCTTGCCCTCCTCCCCGGCGGACACGGGGAGCAGTCGGAAAGGAGACCGGTCAGTTCTGTGATTGGGTTGAGAAGGATAACGAGAGGGCCCGGCGTGCGCGCCGCCATCTCCACGCACGTTCAGGATGTGAAGCTCGAAGACGGCACTGTGGAGCGCTGGGGGCTCCACACGCCGCCCAGAGTCAGCAGGTCCGAGCACCGCCATCTCATCAGACTTCCAGGCACACGCTGCGGAAGTTAACGGAGGCGTGCGGTCGTTCAGATCGGGAGGCGGCGTGCGGTGGTGTGAATCACGTGGCGAGAGGGCAGTTTTACACGCTGAGAGGGAAAACCAGCCGGTTTGCTGTAATGAGAAGCGACCGGAGTGAGGGGCTAGTCTTCCCATTACGGATGCGGTCCGAAGCGCGTGGACTCGGTTGATGGATCGAGTTAATTCGCTCCTGCAGCTCCAATAACTCACTTTGTGCCGTTTAACGACTTGCAGGTGAAAACAGGATTGAGGCGTTAATTCCTCCGAAGAAATCGGGGCCCTCTCGTACGTCAGGCGGTACACCCCGGTAAACCGCTACTTACTGTGGCCGCACGAGTCCCTGGGAGGTGTCCGTGCCAGCTGGGGTTCCGTGTTTCTTCCCCGAGGGAGAAGTGCCTTTCTCTTCCTTTTTAAAGCGTCCCGTGTGCCAGTCACCCTAGGTTAGGTGGGGACGCATCAGGCACAGCCGAGCGTCGTGAACAGCCACGGGGCTCACTCCGTCTGTGTTTGCCCGTGTTCTCGCGGCGACCGTGGCTTTTCCCCGCGGGCTTCACGTGGCTGGGGGTGCGGGCGGGCGGGTCCGGCCTCTCCCCGTGTTCGAGCTCGGAAACTGCGAGTGTGACTCCGTCGGGTGAGGTCCCTGGGGCTTCGGTGTCCCATCGGGCAGGACTTTCGGGGTCGCCGCACTATTTTATTTCGTGTTTTTCTTCCCCTCGCGCCTTTTCACGACGCCGAGCTGTATTGCCCCAGAGCGGGTCCGAAGCTGAGCTCTGTGCCTTCTCCGTGACCCGCTCTCACGAGGTCAGGGGCAGGACAGGCTCATTCCAGGAACAAAGAGTTAACCAGTAGTATGGCCGTGTCATTACGGAATGTTTAAGTTTTATTCCCAGATTTTTTTTGTTATGATAACTGTGCACACAGGTAATTTTTTTTTTTTAAACAAAGGGCACAAACACCAAACCCACACATATTCGAGGGTGGTAGCCCCCACCTCTGCTCCCCGTTACCCTGCTCTGCCTCTGGGAGTGCTGTTCCGAGGGCTTCCTAGTGTGAGGGCTGGGGGGTGGGGGGGGCGGGGACACGGCCAGGCCTCCCGACCCTCGCCGCTGGCCCCCACCCCAGTGAGGGATCGCTGGTTCAGGGGAGACCGTGTCCTGAGAGTGAGCTGCTGGGTGCCAGTTACCGGTTTTTAGGATCTTATCTGTCGAACTTGGCTTTCCGGGACCCTTGGCATCCGTCTTTGGCTCTGTCCATCAGGGTCCTTCCAACAGGCAGCTCGCTGGGCTTTTTCCTGAGCTCTGTTTGTAGATACGCACCCCACCTGTGCTCACGGAGCAGCTGGCGGCCCGGGTGGGGAATGTGACTTGAACTTGGCGGCTGTTGAGAGACCTGCCACACGCGCCCAGACGGCCTGCCTCCTCCGGCGCCGGTCCCCGGCTCCTGCTTCAGCCACACTGGCACTCCGGTCCTCTCCTTCGAAGGGGCCTGGCCAGGATGCCTGGCCCCACACGCGTGGCCACCCAGGTCTTCCTGTGGCTGGAGCCCCTCCTGTCCCTGCACGCTCCGCTCCCCCGAGGCACTTGGTTGGCTCCGTTCTTGTCTCCATTGTGCCTGCCACCCGGGGCGTTACTTAGGTCCCACACAGTGGAAAGTAGCCTGTGTCCATGGTTGGCATGGAGTCGACCCAGCTGTTCCTTAGCATTGCTGTCCTTTGGAACTTCCAGCGTCGGATCCCTTTAAGAGGGAGTCTCTCAGCTTTGGTGCCGTGGACACTTTGGACCAGATTGTTCCTGGTCACGGGGCTGTCCCATGCGTCACAGGATGTTACAGGACCCCTGGATCCTGCCCACCCACTGGACGTTGGTAGCACCCTCCCGCCCCCGTGGGACAACCCAGATGTCTCCAGACGTCACCACGTGTGCCCCGGGTACAAAGTGACCCCACTTAATACACGCACCAGCTGGCTGAAAGGGTGATGTTTCATGCGTGTTGTCATCGCGCTGTGACCGCCATCCGTGGGTGGGTGCTGCGCCCTGCCCGAGAGACGGGCAACCCCCACCCATGCTGGCTGGCTCCTGCTGGCTCCCCCCTCCTCGTGGGCTGAGCCGGCGGTCAGGACAGGGCACCTGACGGACAGACTTCTTTTCCCCTCGTCACGGCCGTGTGTCGGGGTGGCTCGGTGCCCACGTGTCGTGGACACGGGGCTGTCGACCGGGGACACGTGCCCCCAGGCTCAACGGCACGTACCTGATCGGCACCAGGCGTAACCCCCGGCCTGCTCTTCCCTGTTCCTTTAACTCTTAATTGAAGCCATTTCGTCACCACCCCTGCTGCGCGAATCTGGGGACAATTAGGGAAGCCCCATCTGTCCTCCGAACCACGTTCCGTGGCTTCCTCTGCGCGCGCTCGGGAAGGTGGCAGGTCCTGACGGCACCGTCTTCGCCTCCTGCCGGCTGGCCGCTGCTGCCTCCCTGGACGACTTGCGGCAGCTCTTCAATCCAGTCATTCTCTGCAGCGCAGGCTCTGAGATGGCTCGTTTGGAGACAGACGCCGGGCTTTCCGGCGCAGAGCGGTGACCCCGCCCGGGCTGTGGGCAGGTTTGGGGGTCTTTGCTCGGGGTGTGGGGCACTGTCCACGCTGTCCCCGAGCTGCCTGGCACCCCCCCCCCCCCGTGCTACTGGAAAACACAGATTGGAAATGGCAGGTGCCACGGGCTTTGCCAGCCTCCCCCAAGGCGAGGAATTATCTGTCCAGAAGTATTAGGTCAGTGAGCTCCTACCCAGCTGTGGCGGAGAGGGGGCGGGGCCGGGAAGGCCCGCTCCAGTGCAAGATGCGCGCTCCAGTCTCGGCGTTGGTGTTGGGCTTGGAATTGAAGGGAGTGTCGGGAGCGGGAGGTGTGTTGTACAGCCGTCGTAACAGGTCTGCTTTCTCATGTGGAAAGTCTGCCCCAAACGGCCTTCTGGGCACTGCTGGTCCACGGACGGGCTGTGGGGGTGCTCTCCGTGGGGTGGGCAGCACTCGGGGGGACTGGCAGGGGGCGGGCAGCCTTCTGGGGGAGCTCTGTCACTGAGCCTCTTCCCTGCTTTCCCTGTGCGCCCCAGGGCCCCTGTGCACAGGCCCACCCTCAGGTCTCCGGACACTGTGAGCCTCATCTTCCCAGGACACAGGGCAGTTGTCACCCAGCGAGAGGCGTGTGGGTGCCGGTGAGGAGGTGGGCTGCGCGGTGTCCCCGCTTGTCGGTGGCAGCGTGCCCTCGTCCCCAGTCTTGTCTCCCCTGCCAGGCTGCACCTTCTCCGTGTCCGTGATCAGGTGTGCTGCACACATGTGCCGCTCGGAGCAGATCGTCCCATTCGGTCTGTATTCTGCCCCTGTACATCAGCCAAACCCTACGCCTCTCGCATTCCCTCCACAGATTCTGGTTTCAAAGGAAAGTCTCTGGGCCTCTCTGTCCTTGTCCGTGCCTCTGCCGGCAGGCGTCTTCTCTCTGCAGCAGGCCCGGTTTGGGGCAGGGGCTGCTGCACCGGCGCCGCCCGGGATCCGGTCGGTCACTGAGGAGGCTGGTGGGGACCTTGGGAAAGCTGAGCTGGCAGCAGCCAAGATGAGCGCCCCACAACTTGACCCCGTCCGTGGCAGGGTTCCCCGAGCAGCAGGTTGTGAGTAGCCGTGTCCTTGCTGAGAAGGCATGTGCTCCGTGCCTGCTGGAGGCCGGGACGGAGCGGGCTCCCTGCGGGGAACGACAGGCAGGACCGTCTGGGGGCGGCCGGCTGCAGCCTGGCTGGGACCGTCCCCTCGCTGCCCCGCTCCTCTCCCCTGGACAGTTCCCTGTGTGCGTCCTCTCTCCCCCCCCCCCCCCCCCGGGTGCCGGGGGCCTGACCTGCACACGCTGTTTGGAAAAGTAAAAGGGGGCGACAGAAGCCGTGGCGGGTTGGTGCTCGGCCCTGGAGGGGCGCGGAGCTCCGGGTTGACGGGCCGTCACTCACTGTCCTGCCTGGACTGCGCTCTCCCAGGCCAGGCCGGGGCGTCCCGAGCTCAGCCGTCCTCACGTTCGGTTGGCTCCGCGGAGTAACTTCACCAGGCGTGCTGGGCGTCCCTGTTTCCCTGGTTCCACGTTTCTGCATGGACCTCAGATGTGATGTGTCAGACTCTCCAGTGTTTAAAAACAAAATTCCATTAGTAACATGTGTTTTCCTTTTCCGCACTCTCGCTCTCGTGGAAAGGCAAATTCTATTCCAGGCTGTTTGTCGAGAGCAAACGTTTTACAGTCAGAAAGAAATGGCTCGCAGCGTGCTGCCAGGCTCAGAAGTTCTCGGGGTAGGTCTCTTTTGGAGCGTTCGCGGTGAATGCGCCTGGGAGAGCTGCCGCTGCCGCCGCACAGTGTGGGCAACAAGTCGGCGCGGCCCTCGGGCCGCCAGGACCGGTCTCGTGTCCCACAGGCACGGGGTGGGTCCCCCTGGAGTGGCGGGCGCGTCTGACGGCCACCAAAGGAAGGTGGTCCAGTTTGATACTTTACCTTGATTGTTTTGCTGGGTCATTGCTCTCGGGGGGGGGGGGGGCAGGCTGAGTCTGGCGTTTGTCTCCCCCCGGGTCCCCTGTCCGTGGGTTTTGGCGGCGGCGGCAGCAAAGGGCAGTACGTCACGAGGGGTACCTCTCCGTGTGTGGTTCGGCCCTAGGCGGGGCTGTTGGTGGGACACAGTAAGGGATCTCCAGGGAGAGACGGTTTCCAGCTGTTTCGGCTCGTTCCGCACAGTCGACGGCGATGGGCCGCAGAGAGAGGCCCTGAGGTCGGCGCGGCTCCAGGTCGGTCGCCTTGGGGTGGGTTCCGCCCACCGAGCCGTTGCCGAGGAGCGGGCTTTGTTTGCCCGGCCCGGGAATGCGCGAGGGCAGCGCCCTCGGTGGGAGATGTGCTGATGCGGCGGAACCCTCCGGGCTGCGCGCGTGCGCCCGGCTGTAACCGGTGGAGAGGTCGGCGCCTCGCCGGCCACGGTGGGGGCGGCGTCGGGTCACGTGCCTTCGGAACACCAAGGCAGCGGCGTGTTCTCTGCGTCCGTGGGGAAGGCGCGGGGCGTGGTGCCAGGCTCTCCGCTGGCGAGGGCGGGGGCGACGGGAACCGCTCGGCGCCCTGGCGCCTGTGAGCCCGTTACATCTCCCTTGGTGGTCACGAGCTTTGCTGTAGGGAGATACATGTTTTCGGACTGTAAGACGCACTCCCCCCAAATTTGGGGTGCGTGGGGGTGCATCTTATAGTCTGAAACAGCTTACCTGGCTCACTGTGGGGGGGTGGCCTATGTTATTTGTTATTAAATGTTTTACCACGTTTTTTGCTTCAAAAATTTTTCCCCTATTTTCCTGCTCTAAAACCTGGGTGCGTCTTACGGTCCGGAAAATTCGGTGCTTCGAGGCCCTGGAAGTACGCCGCTGGTCTCCCGACCTCCGCCCACCGGCCTCAGCACCCGCTGGGGCTCTCGCATTCACCAGTGACTGCGGCGGTCACCCGCTGGTCGTTTTCTGGGCTCTCCACTCTTTGTGCGTGCTTGTTTCTTTTCACTTGCTCTCTCGTGTTCACGAGAAGGCTCCTGCTTCCCTTACGTATCATGAGAACCCAGGTGTGCGTGTGTGCATGTGCACACGTGTGTCTGTACTGAGTCCTGGGTCATGTTGTTTCGTGGGTTCTGTCCCGTTCCTGTCGTTTTTCACGTTGGTGCCCGGGTGGCTTCAGATCTGGCCAGCGGGCGCCCCTGCAGATGGGCTGCTTTTTAGCCTCTTGCCCTTTTTACTTCTCTGTTTTTCTTGGGGCGTTCCTTCACTTCCTGGCTGAATCGTCACCCTGTCCTCCGTGTGTGTGTCTCCCCAAGGTACCATTTGTCGGTGTGCAGGGTCTGGGGGAGGGGGACCGGCGGCTCCCGTGTGGTGGGTGGCCTGTGCTCCGAGCACAGCCGGGTGCCCCTGCGTCACCAAGTCAGAGGCTGCTGCCGTGAGCTCCTCTCGGGCCCCTGAGCCCCCCACTTGACCTTGGGGCCCACGTCTGGCCCTTCCATATGGCCCCTGGCTAAAGCTCCCTCGGCCCGGTGAATAATGTATGACTTCAGCTGCCGCAGGCCTGACTTCTTCTCTTGCCCACTTTTTTTTACG
Source organism: Phyllostomus discolor (assembly GCF_004126475.2). Lineage (NCBI taxonomy): Eukaryota > Metazoa > Chordata > Mammalia > Chiroptera > Phyllostomidae > Phyllostomus > Phyllostomus discolor. The sequence continues at coordinate 170,929,079 of NC_040907.2, read as the reverse complement.
GGTGTGCATCTGGAGACCCGTAAATCTGAATCGGGGTGTGGAGTGCCTTCCAGAACAGACCCCCAGGAGATCGAGTTTCTAGAGACAGTCAGGGTGGCACAGGTGTCCGCCCGGGAGTCGTCAGGGTGGTCTCCGTCCGGGAGCCGTGCACAGGGAGCTGCTGGCTTCCCCGTCCTGGCGAGGAAAAGGCGGCCAGTGGGGCGGGGGGGGGCGGGGCGGGGGGGCGCGTCCTGGTTGACAGTGTGGACGTGTCTGCTTCCCCCCAGGCCAAGGAGATGGGGAGGGTGGCTTCTCCTTAGAAGTTCTGGCCACTGTTCCCCGGAGTGAGATTATGCAGAAGCTTGATTTATCTGCTCCAAAACTACGAGCCCCTTAGAGAAGTGAAGGGAGTATCGCATGCCTTCGCGGTAGTTAAATGTACACTCTGTTCAAGTGGTTCGCGCTCTTCGTGGGAAGCGGCGATATAAAACTCGTCAGTACACAGCGGAGCGGACTTGGAGGAGTGTTTTATTTGACGAGATCAGGCAGACGCTCCGGTGCCGAACCGCAACCACCTAGCACAGGTTCTGGGGTTTCTACGTTCCGGCTCAAACATTCAGGGTCCACGGGGCCCCGAGTGTCAGCGCTTCTCTCCGAGGCGGCTGGCCCCCGGCTCCTCCTGGGACAGCCCCGGACACGCACTCCCCGTCGGCAGAGGCTCTTGTCCCAACTGTGGAGCCGATCCTGTTCAGACGAGCGACCGTACTGGGTGTCACGGTCCCCTTTGTCGCGGGCAGTGAGCTCCCCTGGGGGAGTGGCCCCGAGTCCCCCTGGGACGCCGCCGCAGGAGCGTGAGCAGTGGTCAGCGGCTGGCCGGTGTGGTCCCCCCTTCACTTGGGGCCGGGGCTTGACGTCACATGTGACGGGCCGTCTGACGGTGACCTTCCACCGTCGTCCGTGCTTTCTCACTGAACCCAGCCCACTGCGCGTCTGTCCCCATCTGAGGAAGGAGGGCCCGAGCACACGGTGTCCGCGGGGCCAGATGGCTGCTCCCCGAGCTTGGGGGGAGGTCCGGCGGGCAGGTGAGTCGGTCCCTGGAGAAAATTGTACACCACTCCCCCTCCATGCTGGCCTGGGAGCGCTGCCCAGTGCTGGGGTGACAGCCGGCCCCCACTGTGCAGCCGTGGGGGGCGGCCCCCACACCAGGAACACCTCTCGCCGCTTTGTGGCTCCCGGCGGAAGGCGGGGAAACGCAGCCCGGCGGGGCGGGAGCCCTGAATGCCTTTTGTGCACAATCTCTCCGCCGGCCGGGAAGGAGCGTTCCAGCCGAGACTCAAGAGAGAACACCGTCGCTGGGGGGACACGTTGAGCTGTGGGGGAGAGGCCCGGCCCCTGAAGACACACTCGTGGTCGGCCCCTGCCGCGGGAACCGGTGCCCACCGGGCTCCCAGCAGGCCCCCCCCCGCCCCTCGCTGTGCAGCCCGGCCTCCCAGGCCCCCGTGTCTCCCTGCGCATCCCCAGGTGGAACTTGGCCAGACCTGGCCGAGGCGCTTGGGGTTAAAGCACCTACTGGGGGAAATAGGAGCAGCCCTCGGGCAGCCGCGAGCCCTCTCGTCCGGTGGTGGGGTCCGGCCCCGGCCTCGTCTGGGGGTCTCGGGACTGGAACGGCCGTGCCCAGGTCTCCGCGGGAGCCAGAGAGACCGTCCAGGGAGGCGCAGGCAGGTCACTGCTTTCCGGCCGTGACATTGTCCACAGGCAGGCAGTGGCCCCCTGGAATCTTCTGGAGCTGCCTGAGGGCCAGCATGTGCGAGACTGTTTCTCATTTACGTTATTTAAGTCCTGGGGGGAGTTTCCTTTTGTGGGTGAGGAGCCACGGAGGGGAGGGCTCCGGGGACCGTCGAGCGGCTCCCCAGCAAGCGGCAGAGCTAGCAGTGACACCTGACGTCTGCCTCCTCCTGTCCCCCCGTGTCCAGGCCTCGTGTCCTTCCCCTGCTGCCGCCTGGCAGCTGGCAGCAGCACCCCGTGTGCCCCTCGCCACGGAGAAGGCAGAGAGCACGCAGTCGCTGGTCCCGGGGTGGCCGGCCTTGCTGGCCGAGGCAGCCTGCTCTCTGCCCTGCCGGTCTGGGGATCTGATGCATCTCCTGGTGTGGGGGGCAGCCGGCAGGGCCCGGCCGTCACCACATTAGCGCAGGCTGTGCCAGAGAGCTCGAGGTTGTGACGCCTTCCAGCCAAGGCCTACGCAGCCTGGACAGTCGGTGGCAGCCTGGATGCCAGGGAGCTCCTGGTCGAGCGGATGGGGACCCTTAATTTTTGAGAGCCCCATACAGCAAGCCGGGCTGGACCAAACACCTGGAAGAGGACGTGAACGTCAGCTTCCCCACAGGAAGGATGAGCGAACGTCAGGGTCTTAAGTCTCGGTGGATGGGTTCCTTCCCACCGAGCTGGCGACGGGCCACCGTGGTGGGCTCGTCTTCCAACTCTCCGTGCCCCCCATCAAGGCCCCCGCTTCGCTCCCAGCTGCCACACCTGCGGACACACAGCGCCCGAGAGCGGGTTACGCGGGGGAGGGGTGGCATTTCCCCGATCCCGACGTATCTGACTGGACCCTCGCTTCCTCCCTGTGTCCTGGCCCCGGGGGCCTCGGGGAGACGCTGGGAGACCGGCGCCCGCTGTCCCCTCGGCACAGTTCGGGGGGTTCCCGAGTCCAGGCGTGACGTGGGGTGAAACCCTGACCCTCTCTCAGATCGTTGTTGACTTTCAGGAGGAGTGGCTGTGCCCTCGGAGGAGTGCGTGCAGCTGACCGCCAGCATCCACAGGCCCTGGGCCCGGGGCCCCCCTCCGCGCCCCCCAGGCCGGGCTCTGCGGGTGCTCAAGCCCCTCTGCCGGCGGGACAGTGGCTGCACAAGAGCTACGCAGGCCTTCCCGTAGCCTAGAATCCTCGTGGCGCCCAACGCAGAGCACGCACTGCGAGAACAGCCCTCACGTCGGGTCACGGAGGGAGCAGTGGCCTGGGCGGTCTGCACACCTCCGGCCAGGTGCAGCTGCGGCGGACCTGACCACGTCGTGCACGGCGTGCTTACACACTTCAGCTTTGATCCACCGTTGTCTGGGTCGCGGGTGCGGAGGCCGCCTTGAGTCCTGACCGCGCCACGAGTCAGCACACCCATGGGCCCGTGCTGGGCGTGGGCTCGGGCAGGACTTCCCCGGGTTCTGGTGACGCTTGGCCTCCTGGAAGGACCAGGTCGCAGGGAGGGTGGCTTTCCACAGGAACTTTGTTGGTGAGGCCCGGCAGGGGGGCGGGTGAGGTGCCAGCTGTTCTCTGAGGCAGCCCCGCTCCTGCCCACCCTCCTTGTCTGTGGGGACCCGGCCCCCAGCCTGGAGCACAGGCCCCATGTCTGTGTGGCTTCTGCGGACAGACCTTCCATCACAGCGTCAGAGCCGCTGTCCTGCTCCCAGAGTGTGTCACGGCCCACGTGGCGGTGGCACCGCCGTGTTACCTGCGGGCGTGTGTCTGCGGTGACCGTGAGAGTGAGTGGCAGCTGAGGACTGGTGCGGGGGAAGACCCGGGAGGCGGAAACCCCGACGGCACACAGTGTGGCCGAGGAGGAGGCAGAGAACAGAGCCCGCTTTGAGCTCAGTGGCCAAACCAGAAAGGTTTCATTCTCCTCTTCCTGTGACCTTGACCGCAAACCTCGGCTGCGTCCCCACTTCCCCACCCGGGGCTGGGAGGGGCCAGAAGCGGAGAACCAGCAGGCCGGGCGCTGCAGCCTCCAGCTGCTGTTTCAGGCTCCGCGGGAGCACAGGGTACGGGAGTGGATTCAGAGCATCCACCACGGACACAGACGGAAAGGGGGGAGCGAACTCATACGTGGGTTGTGATGCTGATGTTTCGTAGCGTGACTGAACTTCTTGATTTTAAGTTGGGGGCCCTTGTCCCTCGGGACCAGAGCTGTGACCCTCTGAGGAAGAGTCGGTGACCCTCGAGGTATTCTCTCTGAGAGCGCCCTGCCCCACCCCCCCACCCCCCACCCAGGCACGGCCCTGAAGAGGTGAGAGGCCTGAGTTGGAGGATTTTGGAAGGGGTGCTTGTCTCCTGGAAATGGACCCTGGTGAGGGCCCGGCCTGTTGGTGCTTTGCCCAGTTCCAACGAGAGACAGACCAGCCCCCGGAGGGGTGGGCCTCCCTGAACCCCTGGCCAGCGCCTCCCGCCAGAACCGAGTGGCTTCTGCCCTCCAAAGGCACGGCGCTTCCTTGCCTCTGGGTCGCTGGGCTTTCATGCTCGCCCTCCGTCCGGTTGTCTGCCGCACCGTGTGCGCTCTTCATGAATTCACTGGCCTGGATGGGAATGGAAGCGCGGCCGGCAGCGGTTTATTTTTTAATGCATTTCAGGTAACTGCGTTCCTGCAGGAAGGTGGGGTTGGATAATTAAGCGGCAGTGGGCCCTGAAGGTCAGGGTGCGGCGAGGTTTCCGGGTGTCTGGGTGCCGCGGCGCTGTGGCCTGGGAGAAGGGTGGGTTCCCGCCCCACGCCTGCCCTTGGGGGCACCCCCCGGCGTGGGCGCGCTGTGCCGGCGTCCTGCCTTGGTTTGCTCTGGAAGTCTGTGCTACGCGAGTGAGTTTGCACAGCTCTCGCTCCCGGGAGAGCCGTCGCCGCAGGAAACCAGCAGTGACTCAGGCGATACAGTTGGACCACCAGTGAGTCTGCGCCATCCCCGAGTCGATAAACCGTAGAGCTTCACCGGGGAAGGATCCGAGACCTCACGTGGCAGTTAATTGCTGCTGCTGGCGGGGAGCTGAGGGCCTGGAGCAGTACCCCGGTGTTGCGCCCGTGGGGGGCGGGGGCAGAGCCGTGTGGCTGCAGCCGGGCAGGGCTCCGAGGACGGCCTGCGGTGTGGGCGGTGGACGTGTCGGGTGCGCTGCCCGTGCCCTCTCCCGCGGGTTCGGGTTCCTGACGTGGCCAGAGCCGGGCTGCGAGCGGACGTCCGTGCCTCTTCGGGGCTGTCTCGGCTCAGCCGGCGTTGGCAGCTCCGTCCACCGTGGCGGCGAGTCCAGGCGGACGTGTGGTGTGCTCGGCATCCCGGCCAGAGACTGCCTTCTGGCAGGGGCCTGGTCTGCTCTCGGGACCCCCAGAGCCATCGCCGGGCACAGGTGTCTGTCCCCTGGGGGCCCGGGGCGGTGCAGGTGTCGGCGTCCCTCGTTCTCAGTGGCAGCAGGGGCTGCCCCCGCCGGGCTCCGCCGTGTGCCGACAGCCTGCCGTCCGTGGTCCCGCAGCTCTGCTAAGCGGGTGGCCCTGTCCCCGTTCTACAGGGAGAACTTTAAAAAAAACCACCACAGAAAACACAGATACACAAACTCAGAGAAGACCGTACACTGAGCGCCCACGTGCCCACCAGTCGTTCTGAGCAGCGAGCCCCCCGATGGCGTGGGGCGGGGCGTCCCTGCGTGGGGACCACCCCCCAGCCTTGCCCCCGTCACACCAGGCTGGTCAGCTCACACTCCTAAAAGATACGGGCTCCACTTAAAACCAGTGTCACCCCTGAAGAAAAGTTAACTGTTTGTGACCCCGAGGAGCCGCTGCTGGGGGGCTCCCCTTTCTGGGGGCGGACGCCGGGCCCCGGCTGCCCCGGCCCGCAGCTGTACTCAGCAGACGCCGATGCCACTAATGCCACCGCACGTTCACGTAGACAGTCCGTCCTGTGGTCCCGCGAGCGGCAGGAGCGCGGTGGGGGGCGCACTGCCTGGTCGGGGTCGGGGTCCGGCCCCAGCGCCTGCTGCGCCTCCTCCCCCAGCCCCCAGTCATTTTCTACCTGAGGCCTCAGCTTCGTCGTCGTTTCAGATGACACTCGTGACACCACTATGTTCTGACACCGTGGGGAAGGGCAGGCCAGCACACACACGTCGTTGGAGCAGAGCCCCGGACTCTTCCTCTTGCGGCTGTGTCACTGCTACGGCTGCCGCCGCCCCTCCCCGGGCCCCGGACACCTCGGAGGGCTGTAGCGGCCTTGTGGGTTGGTGACCTCAGCAGGGGTGCCAGCCTCATGCTTGCCCTGACCCTGCTTTTGTAGACCGGCCCCCGGGCCCGTGTCACCGGGCGGCCGAGCCCCGGGCTGCCCTAATGAGGATGGGGGCGTCCTGTCTCGCAGAGCCGAAGAGAATCAGTCTTTGGTCTCAAACAGAGCCCGTGCCTTGGGGGGCGGGGGGCAGGGAGGAGAGGGAGCCCCCCTGTTGCTTCCCTTCCCCGGGGCTGCTCCCGAAGCAGAAACCGCCCCCACGGAGTGCGTGGGCGCTGCACGCCCTCGCCTGCCCAGCTTCCTCCCTGAACAGTGTGTCGGTGCCGACGGCTCCAGCAGAGGGGCAGTTCCCCTGGAAGTCCCCGCAGGGAGTGTGTTTCAGAGAGCTCGGCCGGCCCGGCGGACGAAAATAAGATGTTTGCTTTAGCAGCTTGCTTCATCCCGGAAACACCCCTGGACAGTGCCAAGGCCTGGGCTGGAAGAAGCGTGCTCGGCTTCCTGGGGCGGCCCCAGGAAGGCTGTTGGGAGGGAAAACAAAGCCGGTGCATCCCAGGGCTGTTGGGCTCCGCGGGAGCCCCGTGGGTGTCCGGGGTTGCAGGGGCCGCAGGGAGGCTGGATCTAACAGGGGCAGGCTGTGGGGTGCCCTGGGGCACACCTGGGCGGGCCGGAAGATTCCAGAACCAGGGGGGAAAAAAACATTTACAGGCGTGAGACTGCATTCCGTCCCCACCCCCGGGCCCTTGGTTGGCGGGGTGTCTGGCCAGGGGCCCCAGCCCTGGACTGGGCGCCTCGCCCTCTGGGAGGGAGGGGACGCGGGGCGGGGAGTGTCTCCGGCGGAGTGGCCTCTGCTGGACGAGAGGAACTTCCGTATCATCTGAAACCTCCTTACGGCTCTGCCCACGCGGAATGTTCTCGTCCTGCCCCCCGCATAGCAGCGGGCAGAGGTCCAGGCTCCAGAACTTTCCTCTCCAAGCCCAAGCACCAGCACTTCCTCCCACAGCCGTTTCCAGTGCTCGCCTGCTCGGGACCAGGCTGCCGGGAGCCACAACACACGTGTGCGCGGGCCCACGCACGGGGCAGGCGTGTGGGCCCCACGGCCCGTGGCGGTGAGCTGAGAAAATCACATTTCCATTTAAAAGCCACTGGAGACCTTTTCTTTTTTAAAAAAGGACTTGAACTCAGACAACTCCGAGTGACTGGGGGGTGCCTCCCCGAGACGCGGCAGCAGGCTGTGGGTGCACCCCGCGCTGCGGGGCAAAGGTGCAGGGCTGAGTGGCTGGGGCGGCGTGGCCCTCGTGGTTTCCCGCGTGGATTCCCCGGCGCTGCCGTGAAGGGTGGAAATGCACACGGAAGTAAACGTCCGTGTGCAGCGCGTGCGCTCTACCGGGCTGACCCGTGCTCCCCAGTGTTCGCTCTTCCCAAGGACGGCGTGGGCCGGGGGTTCTCGGCCGGCGTGCTCTGCAGCTGCTGGAAAAGGCCCGGCCTCTGTCCCGGGTAAGGAAGGCCCCACAGTGGAGGCAGGAACCGTGTGCACAGGGGCAGCGGCCTCCGTCCAGGCTGACCCTGAGCCCCAGTGCGCCCTGCCCCTGGCTCCCGGGCTCCCAGCGAGCCCAGAGCGGGCTGGATGTCAGGACTTCCTCCAGCCACTTGGGGGGTGGATTCCTCGAGGTGCCCTCGGGCAGTGGCTCTGTGGGGCGCAGCCTGGGGGCAGCCGTCCGGCTGGGGCGAGGAGCCGGCTGCGGGCTGGGGCCTTCTGCAGGGCGGCTGGGACGGGGGGCGGGTTCCCGGGGGCAGGTCTGTGTCCGAGGGAAGGCTCCTGGAGCCACAGTTGCTTTCTGACGTTGCGGACTCCACGCTTCCTCCATCTCTCACCGCGGCTGTCCACGGACCCGAGTCTTTAGTTTCATTTTTTAAGCAAAACCGCGTGCCTCCTGCTCTGCACGTAGCAGCAGCTGACTTCTCTCGTCCGTACGCTGACGGCACAAACCCCGGAACGACCAGTGTTCTCTGCTGGAGCTCAGCCTCTGCTTCAAACTCCCTTCTGGGTCCGCCGCTGCGTGGGACAGCCACTTAACTCGACCTGCCAGGCCCCGGTGTGCGGAAACCTTATGCGCTTCGCAGGGGCAGGAAAGCCTTGTGCGGGCCGTGGGAGACCCCCGGCTGTGGGCCGTGGGCTGTGGTGTTGTGTCCTGGTGAGGGCGTGGTCACGGTGCACGCCCCTCCCGGTGCCAGGCGGCTGGTGCGGAAAGCGCAGCGTGGGCGGGAGAAGGGCGGCGGCGGCGCGAGGGTGGCCCACAGAGGCCTCTCGGGGACACGGCGCTGTGTGCCCGGTGCTGGCCCTGCCCGAGCCGCAGCGTTCGGGCGGAGTTTCCTTGTGCCCGTGTGACCTTTCCAGTGGGTGCCTTTGGGAAGAAGGGGACTGTGTGTGTCCGGCTGCCGTGCTGCCGTTCTGGGGTGAAGTTCAGGTAGAGGCCCAGGAGTTCGTCCCGACGGCCAGAGCTCCTGTCCAGCCCCGTGACCATCTGTGAAGGACAAACAGCGCGAGCGCCGGGAGGCGGCGTCCATGTGCCCTGGGTCTCCCCCGAAACGGCCCCCAGGCTGTGGGGAGCACCGGCCGGATGCCAGCAGCCCCCGTGCTGGGGGCTGGCGTCCCCGGAGACCCTCCTGGGGGCTGGGGGCAGGGGGCGGCCGGCCTGTCGCCCCAGGAGCAGGGTGCGTCCTGGAGGAGGGTGCGAAGGTAAGTGGGTCCTGAACACACCGGGCGGGGACAGGCCCTGGGGGCTGGGGCCCCGACCACAGACGAGCTGGCCCTGTTTTTAAGCCGTGCGTCCTATGTACCAGGGCTTCCTGTTTTTCCACAGAAACCTCCTCTCTCGGTTTTTGTGACGATGGATTTATTGGAACGTTCGCTGTTCAAGTGACCCGAGTTGTTTTCCAACCGAAATGCAAAACCGGCGAGTTTGTGGCCCAGACGGGCAGCGGACGCGGCCAGAACATCGTTCCCCAGAGACGGGGGCGGGGGACAGAGCGCTGGTGGCCGGCCGCGGCCCCGGGCGGGCTGCTCGGAGAGGGAGGCGGGGGCTCTCGGAGGACGGCTGGAAGGCGGTTTCTGTCGCTCCCCCGGGCTAAGTTGAGCCATGTGTGGCTCTTTCTAGGAGCGCCCGTCTGGCCAATCGGAGCCGCGGGAGTCCCACTCACTTCCTGCCGACCTCTTGACCCCGACAGATGGTTTTTCTTACAAGTGTCATTAGGCCTCTGCAGTCGCTGACCTCATCGAGTTGTGCTGGGGCCGTTTTCATAACTTTTGTTTCTAAAAATCCGTTTAACCCTTCCGGGGCTCCCCTCTGAGAACAGGGGCGCCCCGTCTCCTGTCTCTGCCCATCCCGCTCTTTGCTCCCAGAGCCAGGGGGACCCCGCAGCCAGGAGCGGTGCCCCGGGAACGGAGGGGGGCTGTGGGTTCCACAGAAAGAGGTGACGGGGCTCCTGGGGGTGTGCGAAACACGGGCCAGCCGTGACCTGGGGTCGTGGGGTCTCAGGCTCTGGACCAGTCTGTTCGGGCAACGGCTGGACTTGGGAACGTCTCGAGTGTCAGAATCTTCCAGAAATTGCACGATTCCAAGAAGCTGTCAGGGGCTCCGGGAGCATGTGCATCTGTGCACACGCGTGTGGGTCTGCGTGCCCGCGCCCACAGCTGCACTCAGAGCTCGCCTCTGGCACTCCGCGTCACGGGAAGGGTCACGTTTATGCTCTGGACCTCTGAGCGGACCGCCTTCCCCCACGCGGAGAGGTCGGCCTCGGTGGTGGAGCAGTTCGGGGGCCGCTTCTGGGAGCAGGGAAGCAGGAGGGCTGTTTGCCCAGCGCCCTGCCAGGCCGAAGGGGGGGGGGAGCCCAGGGGCTGCATTCTCAGGGCGGGGTCCCATCTCTGGTAGATCCCTTCCACGTCCCTGGATCTGCGGGCGAGGGCGGGTCCGAGTGAAGGCCCTCGGTGCCTGGGTTTAGCCGTGCAGGCCGAGCCCGGCCCTGGAATGCACGCCGAGTGTCTGCAGTGAGTGGCGTCCCAGCGGCCGGCCCCTCTGTCCCCGGGCCTGCGGGGTGGCCGGTGTCGGGGACGGGAGCTTCCCGGGGCTGACCGAGCTGGACGGGGCGCAGCTCTTGGGAGCCCCCCGTCTGCAGCCCTGGCACCTGGCACCGCGTCGGGTGTGTGTGTTAGGAGCAGGGTGTGCGCTGGGGATGCGTCCAGGCGGCGGTTCCCTGGGGGCCATGGTGCAGCGGTCCTTTCTCTGGCTCCCACAGCAAGGAGGGGCCCGCCCCACGCAGCGAGAGGGCAGGTTGTAGCCTCGTGGAGGAGGGCGTGTGGCCCTGAAGACCTTCGTGGACTCCTCGCAGCTCGAGTGTCCTCCCCACCCCTGTCCCACGGCCGCAGTGGGGAGCCAGCCGTGCAGCCTCAGCCAGGGCTCCTGGGCTGAGCCGGAGCCTGTGCTGTGTCGCTGGCCGGTGCCCACTGCAGGCGGGGCGGCCTCTCAGCCCCCTCCAGTGTGAGTTCGGAAGCGTGCCTCTTCCTTTCCTTTCCAAGTCATCCCCCCCCATCGTTCCCCAAATCTGCAGACCCTCCAGCCCCCTTGCCCTGCCCTAGGGCAGGAAGGGGCCCTGGCAGGTGGGGTGAGGAGGCAGGAGTGCTCCCCTCCCCCGAAGCGTCTGAGACGCCCACCCAGCCCTCAGCCAGAGCCCGGAGGTGTGTGGGCTCTGACTTCTCAAAGCCAGTGCGCACCAGCCTGGCCCCTTCCTCACTCTGCTCGCTCCTTCGAAGTGGGGCTGTGGCTCTCCTGAGACCTCAGCATCTGCAGCCGGCTGGGGCCCCTGTCCGGGGTGAGCCAAGAGGTCGCCTCGGGAGGGCAGAGGGGCCGTGGCCACACTGTGCAGACCAGCGCGGGTCCTTCCCCGGTGGCTTGTGGCCCCTTGCTGGCTGTCTCAGGGTGGCAGCGGCCATTGTGATTTGGGGGGTGGAACGGCGTCCTTTTTAGGGCCTGCCCCCCCCCCCCCCCCCCCCGTCAGCTAGCCCCGTGGGCATGCCAGCAGCATGGGGGACTTTGAGCGTGGCGGTGGGGGAGCCGCGCTGTCCCCTCGCTTCCCCGGAGGCTCGGTGGCAGCAGCCGTGGCGCTGTGCGTGGTGACCGGATTCACCGGAAGCTGTTGAGTTCTGGAGAAACGCGGTCAGGCTTGTGTGCCGTGTGTGTTTGCATTTTCTAAGCCCCGTCACGAAGTGACACCAACCGTGAGGCTCAGCCACCAGAAACTGACTGTCCTCTTCCGGAAGCCAGAGTCGGGGGCCGAGGTGCCGGGTCCGGTTCCTTCTGGGGACGGGGGGAGCCGGGGGGTCCGTCCGGGGCCCTTCTCGTTGGCGTGTCGGTGGCCACCCTCTCCCTGTCCTCACGTGGTCTTTCTCGGTCCGTACCTCTGTCCAAAAGTCCCGTTCTCATCAGGAACCCAGTCGTGTTGGATTGGGGCCCGCCCCAGTAACCTTGGTTCACCGTGATGACCTCTGTGAGGACCCCTTGTACAGATGCAGTCGCCGGGGTGCTGGGGCTCCAGGACTCCGCCCCACCTGGGAGTGCATCCCCAGTCCACACGGGCCGCTGCGCTCGCTGGTCTCCGGGCTGAAAGTCTGTTGCTGTGTTTTTGCCATGTGTAACTCTTGCCATGTTTTTGTGCACATTATACGGGATTACTATATCCACGTATAATGTGCATCCTTGTTTTTCCCTCAAGAATTTGAGCGGAAAAGTGCGCACTTACCTGGCGAAATATGGCATGTGCTTCAAGGCCTCCCTTATCAGGGCTGTGGGCTGCCATCGCCTGGAGGCCGGGGCCGGTCAAGGCAGGGCCTGGGGGCCCGCGGGAGGCGCTCGGAAGCTTGCCTGTCCCCGCAGCGCCGTCCTGCACGGGGACGTGAACGGCGTCCAGGTGTCCTGACTCCTCAGGGCTCCCTCGCGTGCAGGGGCCCCATAAATAAGCCCCAGGCAGGTTTGTAAATGGCCGTGGCCTTGTGCAGAGTTCTTGGGGTTCCACAGAAGAGCAGGACCTTGGGGCGTGACCACACCATGAGCTGCGTGCCCGTCCACCCCTCCCACACCCACCGCCCTGTCCGTGAAGGGCCCAGCTCATTGGGACACGGGTTCCCCACACCCCCCCGTGTGCAGGGGGCGATGCACTGGGCTGGGTGAGGGGGCACAGCCTCACCCGGCCCCATCAGGCTGGGCTGCGCAGTCTGAACACCGTTGCTCAGAGATTGGTTGGTTGGTCCTCTTTGAACTTGGGAGGCTGGGTCCCTACTGCCTCAGGGAGGTGGGTGGGTTTGGAGTGGGCTCTTTCTTCCAGACACTTGCTCTCTAAAAGCAGAGGAAGACCCCCCAGCTTTGATCATCCCGTCCGACGGCTCTGTTTCCCCCAGGCAGGCTGAGGGCCCTTTCCCAGCTCCTCCGGCCCTGCACCACGCCTGCTGGCCTCGCTGGCTGTCCCCCTTGGACTGGGCTGTGAACAGAGAACCCTCCTCCGAGAGGTCAGAGTGAGACCCACCTGTGGGGTTAGGAAGAAGGTGGGGAGAGGCTTGTGATGTCAGAGCCAGGAGGGCAGAGAGGCTGTGCCAGGAGGCAGAGCTGGGGGCGGGGGGAGGGGGCCTCCGGATCTCCGCGTGCATGCCAGCGCTTCCGAAGGCATCCCCTGCCAGGTTCAGGCCAAGAGAAAGATATGCTTTGGGGCATCTGTTGCTATGGTAACCCTGGCTTTGAGTGGTGGTAAGAGGGGATGCTGGTCCTGTGGAAGCGGTGGGGACTGGCGGGACACGGGTGCCCTGCAGGTGTGGGGAGGGAGGGAGAGGCTGGCTGGTCCCTCTGCTGCGGTCTGGCTGGCAGGTGATGGGCCCAGCCTCCAAGGTGCAAGGTTCCGGCTAAGGGGCCCAGAAGGAAAGCCCCCCCGCCCCCCGGTGGCTGCTGTGGCCAGGGCCAGCCCCCAGTGGGGTTGGGGAAGCCGCTTTTTCTCCCCTCCCCCTCCCAGTGAGGCCCTCTCCCGAAAAGGCCCCGGGTCCTGAGGTCGTCCCAGGTCCACACCGCACACCTGGGGGTGAGGAGGGTTCCGCAGTCCCCCTCAGCCGGGTGTGTGGTGGCCCGGAAACAGCCGTCTGCCGAGGCCGCCCTGGCTGGCGGCCTTTGCCCGGTCCCGGCACAGCCCCTCCCGTGCACGGTGGGTCTCTGCGGGTGGCTTCCTTTTTCCCCTCACTGCTGGTCACCCTCCGTGGGTGTGTCTGCAAGCAGGACTCGGGTGTGATGGAGAATCGTCCTTCAGGGGGGCCTCGGGTCCTTCCTGCATCGGGGACCCCCAGCCCCAGCCTGGCCTTCGGCCTGTTCAGCCACGAAACCTTAGCTGCGGCCCAGAGGACACACAGCAGGCGGGGCGCCTGGGTCCCCTTTTCCTCCCCCCCTGGCTGTTCAAGTTCCTGAAGCTTCTGCGTGTTTTCTCCGAGGGGTCGGAGGGGCCCGTCCCTCCGCATCCTGAGATTGGGAGGAGAGGCAGTGTCCTGTCCTCCCGGGGTGTCTGGTCGCGTGCTCCGTGGTCCGGGAGAGCCCGCGTTGGCATGGAAACGAGCTGGGCGAGCCTGGGCACTGCCACCAGGTCCCTGCAGGAGGCCATGCAGGGCGTGTGGCGCCCTCTGCCGGCCGAAGGGCCTGTCGCCGGGCCTGGGGAAGGGCTGGAGCCGGAGGCGGGCTCCTCACAGGCCCTGAGAGCCCGAGCCTGCGGCGAGCGCGCCCTTGCCCGTGGGTTCTGGGCCTCTCGGCGCCAGCAGACAGACTGGCCGGGGCGTGACGCGGGCGGCGAGGCAGGCGGACGCCCCAAGGGGAGCGCGGCCGGAAGTCACGAGGCAGAGTCTTCAGGTTTCTGGACACGTGCGATCTCACCGTCGCTGTCTGCCTGATGACAGCCGATGCCTGTGGCCGTCCCTTTTTTTTAATTGTTATTTATTTTTAGGGAGGGAGAAAGAGAGGAACAGAGAGAGAAACATCAATGTGCGGTTGCTGGGGGCCGTGGCCTGCAACCCAGGCATGTGTCCTGACTGGGAATCGAACCTACGACACTTTGGTTCACAGCCCGAGCTCAATCCACTGAGCTGCGCCACCCGGGGCAATCATCTCTATTAGACGCTGAAGCTCAAGTGCAACCCACACGTGTCAGAATAAGCCCAATAAGCCAAAGTTGCCCTAAAAACGTTCGGCCTTTCTCAGTCCCCACCCACACGCTGCGTCCCTCAGGTGACACGGTGTAAAGTTGCGCGGGAGCTCAGCGGCGCCGTCCAGGGCCCTGGCTGCCGGAGGCCCCGCCCAGGCCGGCCCCGCCCGCCCCGGGCCACAGCGCACGCGGGTGGCTGCACGCTTGTGCCCAGGCTGCAGACACCCCGTCAGGGGGCCGGGGGCGCCCTGGAGGGACCTCTCCACGGTGGAGGTCTCCCTGGGGGCCCTTTAGGAGGACTTCCCGGCCTTCTGGACACGAACCTTCTGCAAAGAGCTCTTGTTCCCAGCACGGAACGACCCGTGCGTGGTGGGGTCGGGGCGGAACTGCTTCCATCCGCCTAGAACTTGAGGGTGCTGACCCCTTCACCCCGACTTCCGGGCCCCTGTCATGGGGGAGGGGAGGCAGGGCCAGAGAGCACTGGGGCGGGAGGGGGGAGCCTGTGCCTCTGGTTGTCATTAAAGCAACAGTATTAGTTTTGCAAGCATGTTTGCATGCTGGGTGCTCTGGAAGTGTGTGACAACTCTGAAGCCAGGAGCTTCTTGTGTTGTGGGGCGCAGGGTGGGGGGCCAGCGCTGAGGTATCGGTTCAGACGCAGCCCGAGGGCCCGTCGGGGAGATCCTGGCCTGCTTCCGCTCGGCCCCCTGCCCTGGAGCGTGGCTTTCAGCGGGTGACGTCCCTGGGACTGTGGGTTCATGCTTAGCACCAGGCCACGTGGGTTCGCCTGCGAAGGACCCTAAAGAGCAGGATTCGCTCACTGTCGAATCCAAGGAGACTCTGCAAAGCGCCCTCCCTCCATCGCCTCCCCCAGGGGCGGCCTCCGGCCTCCGCGGACACCCCACCAGCACTGGGCTGCCCCACGCTTCGGGACGTGCCTCTCTCCTCCCTGACAGCAGGGGCTTCTCGTGTCGTCTCCTTGTCCCCTTCGTAGCCCCAGAGGGTGTATTTGGCGGGGTGAGAAGCAAGGAAGAAGGTCACAGGCAGGCCCACAGTTCCTCACCTGACCCCCAAATTGTAAAAAGCTCTGAAGCCTGAATTGCTTCTGTGACCCGCTTGGCGGCAGACTTTGACCTGGCCTGGGTTGGCGAGGGTCTTTTTTTTGCCTTCTGTGTGTTAGCCCAGTTGGTGCCTGCCCACAGGCGCCAGTGCAGAAATGCCCACGGCCGGTTTGGGGGCCACCCCACGGGTGCAACGGCTCTGGGCTTTTTGAAATCCCAGGGTGTCTGACCTTGGAGGTGCGCCTGGCCTCCGGGTGTTAGGTGTTGGGTGTTGGGAGAGGCCGGTGGAGGTGGATCCGGGCCGACCTCAGGCTATCTGTGTGCTTCCGCCTGGGACAGTCATGTTGCATCGGCCCCGGGGCCTGAGGGTGGGGCCCAGGGAGCAGCTGGAGGGAATGCGACCAGGGCGGGGCCTCGCCACCCCGGGCCAGGCTGCTCCGCAGCCCCTGGGGAGAGACGAACGGTTGTGTTCCCAGACCTGAGCGGCGGGCAGACAGGCCGGGCTCCAGGAACCGCGTGAAGCCTCAGCGTGTGGTTCAGGGTCCTGCCGGTGACCTCAGAGCAGAGGTGGGGCAGAGGGAGCAGGGGGGAGTCTGTGTCTCCGAAGGAAGGCGTGGGCGGTCTCGGGGGCCTGCTGTTTTGCACCAAATGTTTTCATCTGCTGGGGAGAAAGAAATTCCCTGCCTTCCTTCTGGGTTCTTTGGCTGGTCTAGTAATTAAATTGACGTGAGACAGACTGCAGAAAAT
Organism: Phyllostomus discolor; assembly: GCF_004126475.2. Taxonomy (NCBI): domain Eukaryota; kingdom Metazoa; phylum Chordata; class Mammalia; order Chiroptera; family Phyllostomidae; genus Phyllostomus; species Phyllostomus discolor. The sequence goes on along the minus strand of NC_040907.2, from coordinate 170,913,069 downwards.
CGCGGTTTTCACTTTGTACACACAGGAGCCCCATAAAAATACCAGACCCGAGGGCGGGGGGGGGGGGCAGTGGAGACCCCCGTGCCGGCCCAGGGGTGGGGGGATTCCCGGGACGGTAGGAAGAGCGGCTGTTTGGCGATTCGATTCCTGTAGGTCTTGCTTGCCTTCCTCACAGTGACCCCCACCCACACCCAGGGGGCACATCGCAGGGCGGGTGGCACGTCCTGCCCCCTTCCGCGTGCGTGTCCTCGTGATTCTGATCGCGGGCGTGTGGGTTACACGGCGCTGCTCCTGCAAACACGGGGCCCGCCCAGCCCCTCGTTCTGCGCGTGGGTTCCAGACTCCTGTCACCACCTGCAGAACCACCGCTGCGTGGCGGGGAGTGTTCCAGTTTCACTCGGGCCCCTCCTGTCCGCCTCCGGGTCCTTCCTTTGTCGCCCGACAGTGACGGGCCGCGTGGTGTGGCTGCCGTGATAGGTGCAGCCGTGGGAACACGTGTGACTTGCGGGCGCCGACCGGTAGACGACGGTGACGGCAGAGGTTGGCTTCCGCAGCAGGGCTGGGGTGGGAGCCGGGGTGGCAGCGTTCCCGGCGTGGGCACCACCAGCCGGAGACCCCGCTCGCAGCCGGGCTCCGAGGATGGCTCGTCCCTGTCGTCTGGAGGAGGGCTGTGTTAATTTAAGTCCTTGCAAATAGCTTGCTCCTTCGGAAGACAGAAATGCCGCATTTCAAGCATTCTTGCTTCAGAAGAAACACTGTGGGAGGCAACTGAAACCTGCGAGTCCAGGCCAGACCCGCCTGGTGGCCATGCGAGCCCAGGCTTGCTGCTGGCACGGCCCACCTGACGCAGGGGGCGCCCGCGGAAGGGCCAGCCGTGAATAGCATCCCCGCGCCCCCTCCAGAAAGCCAGGCACAAACGTCAGTTCCTTTTTTTTTTTTTTTTTTTTTTAATTTTTTTTTTTACATAATAGGTTACAGGTAATGTATGTAAGCTGATGCTTGATCTTCCCTTTGATTGTATAATCGAGATCCTGCTTATCAATTTTTCAGGAAGCCATCTAATTATACAAATTAAAATTCAAAGGGAAGCAGAGAGAAGGATTGCGCCTCGCTGGGGGAATTGCAGGAGGAGGGTGTGAAATCCATCTCGCCTCAGACGATAATGCTGTCATTTTTCATCTCTGCGGCACTTCGCAAATACGAACTAATTAATTCTCTCGCCCCTCTGACGAGGCGCCTGACGCAGGGTTCTGGCGTCACTGCGGAGTCCGAGGGGGGCGCCACGCCGCCTCCCGGTCTGGCTCCGGCCCAGGGGTCCTGCCCCCTGTCCACTACTCTCGAGGTGGCCACAGTGAAGACACCACGCCCCACCTCACCGCCCTTCGCGTGGTCGCCTTCGTCCAGCAAAAGCAGACCCGGACTTAAAAAACACATCCCCTGCACCTTCTTCACCCACCCAGGTCTTCCCGGTGGTGGCCCGCCCCGCTGTCGGCCAACCTTCGTCCTGCTGACCCAGGACAGTCGCCCCAGGTGTGGGGACGTCGCATGAGTTACCGACGTGATCAGAAGTACTTGATACTTGCGCCTCGCTCTTGTAAACAATTACATGATTATGGCCATAAATTTTGGGGTGCTTCCTCACCTTCGTGGCTGGGAAATTAGCCATTAATTACCAGGAAGTCACCTCCCTTTCCGTGGCCACGCCTGCGCTCCGGCCTTCGACAGAGTGACCGCACGTGACAGTCCTCGTCACTGACCCTGGAGCCTCACTTGGTCTCCTGTCCCCGGGACTAGCTGGGTGACTGAGGGCAGCTTGGTCTCTGTGCGTGCATCTTGTCCACATCAGACTGCAGCCGTGGGTCGAAAGCCAGGGCTTGGGACGCTGGGGGAGCAGGAGGTGAGGGTCAGAGCCCCCCCACCCCCAAACCCACAGCGGTGGACACCCTCCACAGACTGGGCGGCATAGCCCCATCTTCAGGGGGCACTTGGGTCCCCTCTGGAGACTCGCACACACCCCACCCCAAGTGGGCAGCCCTTCCTCTCCGGCTCACCTCTGCCCATAGCCCACGGCCGGGACAGGCACGGGCACAGCTGCCCACCACCGCTCTCCAGAGTCGGGGCCAACAGCCCGTCGGGCCTTCGCTCACACCGGCCCCCTTCAGGAGCTGGTGGGGGTGGGGCCTGTGTTGTGCTCAGCCGTGGCCCTGACTTCTGGCCCTCGAGGACAGGGTCGGGGAGTTCTGTGAACCCCCTGGCGGCCTCGCGCTCAGCTCCGGGTGGCTGCACCTCGGGGCAGATACACCAGGGGCCAGAACGGGGGGTCCTGTGGCTGGTGAGCCTGCCCCCTGCGTCTCTGCCCTCTGTGGCCACACAAGCACAGGGCCGGCCGAGCGGGCCGCCGCTGCGTCTCCGGCGTTGGCGTACGATGACTCCTATTCAGCCGCCCGAAGTCAGTGGCAGGAGATCAGGCGCTGCCAGCCAGCGCTGCGGACGCTGAGGACCGCGGTCCTGCACGCGGCCCTGCGCTTCCTGTCACGAGGCGGAAGGCAGGACGTGGGCCCAGGGAGCTGCAGAGAGCGGCCACCACCTCCCGAGTGCCCTGTTGTCCTGTGCCCAGGGTGTCCAGAGAGTAAGGGCTCTTTTCTCCTCGTTCCAGGGTCCGTAGTGGCGTAATGCCCGCAGACTCCCGCGAGTTCCCCTGATTCTTAGAGGACCGCTTGGCCTTTCAAACCCGAGTTGCAGAGTCCGACGAAGAATGGCCCTGGTGGACAAGCACAAAGTCAAGCGACAGCGACTGGACAGGATTTGCGAAGGTAAGAGCCGGCGTGGTGGGTGGTTTCCGGCCGGAGACGCGTCGTCCTGCTCTCCGGTCTGCCGCCGGCCCACCGGTCTCACCCGGTTCCCGGTCAGACTGTGTGCCGCACCCCCACCCCCGCCAGGCACCTCCCACCACCACGCAGCTCCGGCCTTGGCCTTGTGGTCAGGAGGCCTGACCTTAAGTAGGATCAGGGCCTGGCTTCCCAGGTGGGGGTGGGGCTGGGAGGAAAGCTGGGCAGGAAGTGGGCCCTGAGGTCCTTCCCCCGGGCCACCACTCGCCTTGGATCACTCTGCACATGAAAGATGCTGTGTATTAGGACCATCTTTCTTGCTTCCTGAAGCTCGGCGTGCTCTGCTTCGAATTAAGATATTTACAAGGATAAATCACAAGATGATTCCTGGGGAGCCCAGCCTTGCCCCTCGTGACGTGTTCACATCCCTGGTATCTTTGAAAACGTCTGGAAGTGTTTTATTCATGAAAGGGAAAATAAACATAGTTAAAATCTAATGGAAACCTAGGGACGGAACTCTGAAATGCTGATGATGCACCACCCGCTCCCGGTGAGTGAGCGGGAAGACTCTGGGCGGGGCTCGGAGCGCCGGCTCCCCGCCGCCAGGCTGGGCTCCGGCGGGGTGTGGTCGGCCCGCCGACTCCGGGACGGAACGCGCCCCCCACTGGTCGCCCACACGGAATTGTTTGTTCTCCGAGTGGAGGTGGCCCGAGCCTGGCGGATGGGGAGCCGCGCCAAAGCCGCGCTCTGCGGTGCCTGCGCCCCGCGGCGGGGCGCCGGGGCTGCAGCGCACGCGCAATCTGCGTCCAGCTGGGAGCGGCTATGGAGGTTTCCCGGGGTTCTGCTGCAGGGGCGGGCTGGGGGTGGGGCTGAAGCCTTGTTTTAAGCCAACGTTTAAAATGTTCAGGCCTGCAGACAGATGGATAGAGGAGTGCACTCGCTGGACAGTGCTGGTCCCCTCAGCCGCCTTCCCCGGTGGATGAGCTTGGTATCGTTTGCTTTCTTCTTATAGAAACATAGAAACGTACCGGGGGGGGGGGGGGCTTTTCCAGAATCCTCTGAGAAAAGGTGTAAATACAGCAGTCGACACTGTAGGGCCCGTGGCTTGTGCCTGTTGTAGGGTCGTTCCCGGTGTGAGCTGGGAACCGAGCCGCCCGCACCGTGCGATCCAACCCAGAGACGGGAGTCCACCCGCCGGGCTGGCGTCTCGGCCTCTGCAGAAACCACACGAGGGCCCGGGGCACTGCGTCCTCGTGTCTCCGCGGTCTCCTTAACCCACACTAACCCCCGGCCTTCGGACCTGGAGCGGCATTGATTGGCACTGAAAACCCCGAGGCCCGTGGGTCTGTGCAACGTCCCGTAACCCGCCTTCACCCGACTGAGTGGGGATCCTTCGAATTAACTTCTGCCCCGCACTGGGAAGGCGCTTCGACTCAGGGCACTGTGTCCCCGGCCCAGGAGGTCCCTCCCAGTGGTCACTGTTCCGAGGTCGGGGTCAGGCAGGCCTGCGCACTGGCTCCGCCCCCTCGGCCCCAGGGTTCAGCTAGGGGTCCGGTGGGAGCCAAGGCGACCTCTCCTCCGTTTCTAGGGCAGACCCCGGGCCCTCTTTTTCAGACCCCGCCCCCGCCCTGGGCGTGGTCCACCAGTTCCCGCCCATTTCTTGCAGCAGAAGCTCCCTGTCACCCACCCCCACCCGGAAGTGTTCCTGGGACGGGAGCAGTCACACATTTTTGAAGATGCTCCGTAGCCACTCCCAGCTAGACACCCCTAGCTGGGGACACCCGAGTTAGGTGGCTCGGCTGTGACTTCTAACCCACGTCCTGGGAGAGGCATTCTCCGGCCAGTACGGCCGCTGTCCCACGATGCTGCTTCCGCGGTGCCGCCCGCACGTGCAGGCTGACGCAGCGCCTCCTGCAGGACAGGCGGTGCCACTGCCCGGGGCAGGGCCCCAGCCCGGGGGCCGCCTGCTCCCCACCGGCGGGCCTGCGGGGCTCCGTCCAAATCAGTTGGAATGACGGCCTTGCGAGCTGGCTTGAAATCCCAATTTTAATTTTTTTTTTTAAGGAACCCTTCCATTTTGATGTGTATAACCCGCTCTGCACTCCTTCCCGCTGCCCCGTCTCGGGGCACACGCCAGGGCCACTGGGCGAGACCTGGGATGCGGCCGCCTCCTTCTCGGGGTGTGGCCGGGTGTTGGCTTTCCCCTGCGCGGGTCTGTTTGCCCGCGAGCCTGGCGTGCGGTGCGCGTGCGCCACGCCGGTCGGCCGGAGCGCTGGCAGGGTGCGCATCACACGGGGCTGGTTGGACCGGCCCGGCTGTGTGCGGTCGGCCTGTCGGAGAAGAGGGCGGCTGCCCCTCGGCCCCGGCCCCTTGGAGGGGACTCGGAAGAGCCCTGGGGGGCGCAGAGCTGTGACAAACCTCGGCGGCTCTGCTGGGGACTGGGGGTCAGGACTGCTGTTGCGGGTTGGGGTGGAGTAAATCACTGAGCACCTTCCTTTCCTGGGGCCACTGAGGTTACACAGGGCGGGGAAAGGAGGGAGTTCGTCTTGTGCGCTGGGGAAGACGCTGCCGGGGACACACTGCACTGAGCTCCCTTCGTGAGCACCTCAGGGGAGGGCCTGTCCCGTCCTGTGACCGCAGGGCTGTGCTCGCGGGCACAGACGAGGCGGCCGTGGTGACAGAGCTGGGCTGTGGGCGGACGTGGGGAGGGGCGAGCAACTGGAGTCGGCACAGCTGTAAGCCTGGGAGCCCTCCCTGCGCCAGCCGCGTCGCGCACAGGTCGGGCCGTGTCAGGGGGTGCTGCAGGAGGGCCGTGGGGGGGCCTCCCCCGTGTCACTTGGTTCCTCCTGCCCCAGCGAGTGTGTCACCGAGACAGGAAGTCTTCGTGGGACATCGGTGGCCCCCGAGTGGTCATGAAGCAAAGGTGTCTAGATCACTTTGTAAAGAAACGGTGCTGAAGCTGGCCGTCTATACGCAGTCCACAGTCATTCGTAATAAACATCTCTGAGTAGCCCCAAAATGTGGACTCTTAAAATGGGATTCCCGACGTTGCTGTACGTTACAATGACACGGGTGGAACGATCCGTGCGATGGAGCAGTTACCGCACTTCCAGTAGTTGTGCGATCGCTGACAGTCACCTTCGTCCCGTGGGGGGGACACACAGTGGGGGGGCCCTGCGAGTCTTCACGCCCCGTGGGGGGCAGACACCCTGGGGCATGGTGCCCGTGCCCCACAGGTTCGGGGGAAGCGGGGAGCGGTCGGGCTGGAGCGTCCCAGGAGCTGCCTGCGGGCGACTGAGCTCCTCCTCGCCGCTGCGGGCCGTGGGCTCCAGACACCCTGGGCAGGTTTATTTATTCCACAGTCACACGAGGCTGGGGGCCCCGTGTGCAGAAGGCTCTGTCTCCCTTTGGGGGGGGGGGGGGACTGGCGCCATCTTGGTTGGCTCTGTGACTGCTGCCATCGCCTTCACCGCGGGTCCCCACTTCCCCCAGCCGCGGCATCCTGTCCCGGTTGGGGATCCGCCCTTCTGCCGCCTGACTTGACTTCCCCAAGGCTGCACCGTCCCCCCAGGATAAGTGTCTGCCCTCGGCCTTGGCAGCACCTCCCAGGAGCCGGCTCCTCCCTCACGGCAGGCCCCGGGCGGCACGGCAGGCCCCGGGCGGCACAGCCGTCGTGGCTCTGAAGCACCGCAGACCTGCAGCGGGTCCCTGGGCAGCGGCATGCCCCACACAGCTCGACCGAATGACAGCAGTTTGGGGTGACTGGGAAGCCAGGGCCCCCAGATTGCTGCCGGTTTCTTCCTTCCTGTTCTCTGGCCAATGTCTGCTCTGCATAGCCCACTGACCTCAGCGACAGACCCCAGGCACCCACCCCTGGGAGCTGGACGGGGTGGGCACGGCAGCCTGGGCTCCACGGGCAGGGGGGCGGCGGGGGGGCAGCTCAGGGTTTCCCCTGCCTTCGAGTCCAGGGCTGCCATGGTGGGGGCTGGCTGTCCCCCGAGAAGGGTGGGCAGTGAAGCCTGCTGGCCTTGGTGTTAGTCCAGACCCCAGTGCGCCGGTTTCACCTCGTACCTGAATTCCGCTCTAAAGAACAGCAGAGAAGGGAGCGCTGGGCCCCAGAGCTGCACGCCCACTCCCCCACCCCGTCCTCCCCGGGCTCTCCCCGCCCTGTTCTGACCGGGCGCACAGCGGGTGATTGGCCCCAGGACTGGCCAGCCGTTCCCTAGGGGGGTCAGTGGTCACCCCTTCGTTTTCCCTGCCTTCCGGAACCTTCCAGAGTCCTCTCGGCGTTTTCAGGTTTCCACAGTCAGGACTTGGTGTCTGGTGTTGTGTGAAGAATTGGCTTTGGGGGGGTACCCCTTGTGACCCTGAGGTCCCCATTTGTGGGGTCAGCTGTATTTTAGCTTCATTTGCCAGAAAACTTAGACTGTGTGTTTCTTAGTTTTTGGAAAGTGTCTTTTTACTTTACACGACTTCCTGCAGGGAGGGTCTTTGCGGAATTGAGAAGTCCGTGGGGCCTGCCCCTCCCACGGAAACCGGCCCCCCTCCCCACCCTGCGGTGCACTCGCAGACCTGCCCGTGGCGAGCGCCACGGGTCTGGCTGCCGGCGTTGCTGCGGGACGCAGGGAGAGTCTGTCGCCGTCTTCGGCGGAGTTCGAGGCCCGTGCCGCGTGAGTTTGGGGGGCTGCATCGTGGGGCTGGGCTGGGAGCCGGGGCGCCTGGAGCCCGGGCGCCGGGAGCTGGTCTGCTTCCCTGTCTCAGAACCTGTCGCCGCTCCCCTGCCGAGCTGGAGGTGCACGCGCTTCCGCACGGCCCTGCTCCCGCACCTGAGCTGAAAACGGGGGCCCCGGGGGCTGGCCGAGTCCCCACGGGGGTCCCCACCCCCACAAAGGTGCAGCACCCACAGTGCTCGGGGACACACACCTCTGAGGGCCATGCCTGCGCCCCGAGTGGGCTCTCGGCCCTCCCGCCTCCTCACGTGCTGGGATTCTGTGACAAGAAGGAAGGAAAGGGGAACGGCGTGGGGGCTGAGGCTCAGGCGGGTGCTGTCCTTTGGCCAAAGGCGGGGGCCCTGCTGACCGGAGCCCAGGGTCCCCCTGTTTTGAGGGCTGGGAGCAGTCGTCTCCTTAGGAGTTACTCTCTGGCACTCCGGGAGTTAATTCTATCAGCGACACATTCGATGATGTTGTGGAGTTTCAGGAAAGTTTTAGAAAGCGACAGCTGTCCCCCTTTTCAGCAGAGTGACCCCAGTTAGCTTGGGGATTCTGGGGAGCAGGGTGTTAGCTTTGGAGAGTGCCCTGGCCCAGTGCCCTGTGGCCCCGGGCACAGCCGCCACCCCTCAGTCCCCAGCGTCCGGGGCGTGGTGTGGGCGGAGCGCCCTTGGCTGGGCTTGGACCCAGGACGCTGGGCGGACGCTGAGGGCACACGCTCAGTGCCCGGTCTCGGGTCCCCTCGGGAGGGGCGGGGGCCACCGGGGCTCTCCGGGCAGCGCCCTTGCCCGGGCGAAGGTGTGTTTGCCCTACGCCTTGGGCTCGTTTCCACCCAGACCTGTCTCGTGCACGTCCTCAGAAGGGTTCCAGTGGGGCCCCCGGCCCCCCAGGCATGGGGGGCTGGGGACTGGGCCTGCCCACCGCCAGCTCCCCGGCCGCCCAGCGGTGCCGGGAAGATCTGCTGTAACCAGATAGGGCTGGCTTCCATCTAGTGTCGGGTCCTGTTACGTTCCCCTGCCTTTCCCCATGTGTCTCCTAGGTGAACGCGTCCTGGGGCTGTTGGTGGGCGTGTAAGTGTGTGTGTGTGTGTGTGTGGCCACCTTCAGCCTTGACAGTGAGCGTGCGGGCGGTGGGGTGGCGGGAATCGGCGCCCGCGGCTGCTTCCGTGCAGAGAGACCCGGCGCTTCTCCAACGGCTTGTCCCCCTCCCTCCCTCCCGTGCGGCCAGAGTGGCAGGGCACCGGGAGAGGACTCGGTCTGTTCGCCGCCTGCCTGCTGGGCAGGCAGATCACCTGAGGCCTCGCTGGCATTTTGGGGGCAGGAATGGGGTCCAAGGTGCCCCAGTAACAGCCGAGCGTCCGTGGGCAATGTCCCCGCACAGGACGTGGGCCAGCGCTCTGGCTTCTGGGGACCAGCCAGTGTGGGGGGGAGTGGTGTTGGTTTAAACGATTTGTCGCCAAGTTGAATGGCTGGGACAGGGGAGACGGCGGGACCCCACTCTTTCGAACGGGCCTGCTGTGCCCCGTCCCTCAGCTCCCGGAGACCGGTTCGCGCCCACGGCCTCCCCCCCGGAGCAGCTGCGGCTTTTCCCGCATCGAATTGGTGTGTGTTTTCGTGCCTGGCATTCCTTGTTCGTGGTTCCGGTTGAGTCTCAGATTGAGGGGCACGCGGGTCAGGAGTGCTGGCTGGCACCAGGCGCGAGTCGCCCCCTTCTGGAAGGCAGAAGGGGCGAACTCAGTCCCCGGCCTCTGCCATCGTCCCGGAGTGACAGCCCCCAGCCCGGGCCCGCGCGGCCCTGCGGGTTGAGAAGCAAGCGTGCGGGGAAGGCCCTGCCCCGGGCGGGGCACACGCCTGGGTCACGGCCCGCAGCAGACAGACGTCAGACGTCAGTGCTCCTCTCCTGCCCCCCTCCCCTCCCCTCCCCTCGCTCTGAGATAGCTCAGGTCTTTAAAATGAGGACCTCCGGGTCCCACCCCGCCCCGGCAGCAGTGCGGGGTCCGTGTTTTACGGCTGTGAGACAGCCAGGTGACAGGAGAGCCCCTTTGGACCTGAGCGTGTGACTCACTGCACCCGTCACCAAGGAGCCACCTTGGAGCCGGGGTTCAGTGCTGAGTGCTGGCTGAGCGGCGGCTGCAGGCCCGGCCCGTCTCTCATCTCCCGCTGCGCGCCCCGCCCCCCTCCGGGTTTTGGAGCCAAGTGAGGCTCTGTCTCTGCGCCCCGCCTGCCTGTCCCGTTCACTGCAGCCCTGGCCAAGTGCAGCGGATTAACATTTCATCTGGGCCGCGGATGAAGATCCCATCGGCATGAAATCCGCCTTTCACTGGTCTCCTTCTGCCACTCGGGCGCTGCGCAGACCCCGGGGGAGGGGAGGAGAGGGGAGGGGCGCGCCGCCCACCCCCCAGCGCTCTGTGAGGGCGAGGGAGATAAGCCAGAGCCGAGGCCTGGGCGGAGGCCTGGGTGGAACCGCGGCAGCTTTCTCCCTCTAGAGATGTCACATGGGACAAAAGCTCTGGGGTTTTATTTAGTTCCTAATCCGAGGGCTGAGAGAGCCAGCGCCGCGTGAGCACGGCAGGCGGGGCCGGCCCGGCAGCCTCCCCGCTGGGGCCAAGCGGCGCAGACCTGGCCGCGGGAGGGAGGCAGGCGAAGTCCCTGCGAGTGCTGCGTTCTGTCTGCTAAGGTTTCGCGGGTTAATAATTCAGGCCGTCCTCTGCAACAGGAAACCCGGCCGGCTGTCCGAGCCCGCTCCCGCGGGGCTCCGGGGCGGCCAGTCGGCCGCTGCTGTGCGGAGCTGAAGACCCGTGAGTTCGGCCCCGCGCGCGCCCATGCCTGTGCCCAGCAGGCATGTCGGTGTCGGTCGCTCTCAGAGCTGGGACGCCGCCGGCTGGTACGGCGGCCCCTGGGCGGTGGCCGAGGCCCCCGGCCGGAGCGGCCCCCTGACCGATGGGGGCGGAGAGGGGCCCTGGCGCGAGCCCGCGCCCGACCTGTGCCACGAGGTCTTCTACGGCTCGGTGGCCGGCAGGAAGAGCTCCGTCCCCGACTTCGCCTTCTACGACAGCAGGCAGGCGGTGGTGACCGCGCACGCCGCCCTGCTGCCGCGGGATTGCTACGGCGACCCCACCGGAGAGGCTCAGGTGCCCCGGGAGCTGTGCCAGCACCGGGACCCCGGAGTCAGCCGCTCACTGGCCGGCTACGGAGTGCCTGGCGGCGGGGCGACCTGGGAGCAAGGGCAAGGCCGGGCCCCTGCGCTGCAGGGCGTGGCCCACCTGTGCCGGGACCCTGCAGGTAAAGCGGGGGCCCCGGGACTGCGGGCGCAGAGCAGGGCCTCGTCGCCGCCGCGGCACACCGGGGAGCTGGCCCACGGCAGGTACCAGGCAGAGGCGACCGTTTACCCCGCCGGCCAGGCCTACAACGACGTCGGTGTCGGCGAGAGGCCTGTGGATCCCGCCACCGCCAGGCAGGTGGCCCCCACGTGCCTGGTCGTGGGCCCCACTGGCGCGGCCACCCCTGAAGGCGGCCCGGGGACGGCGCCGGGCACCCTGAGCCGGGGCTACGGGCAGGGCGGCGTCCCCTCCAGGATGTCTCTCGGGGGCTGTGAGGCCGGCCTGCCCTGCTTCCCGGAGCCCGGCGGCTCGAGGAGCGCGCAGCCCGAGTTCCTGGCGCTGCTGCGGGCGGAGGGCGTGGCGGAGGCCACGCTGGTGGCCCTGCTGCAGCAGGGCTTCGACTCCCCGGCCGTCCTGGCCACCATGGAGGACGCAGATGTCAGGTGTGTCGCGCCCAACCTGGGCCAGGCCCGCGTCCTGAGCCGCCTGGCCGGCAGCTGCAGGGCCGAGATGCAGCTGCGGAGGCAGGGCCCGGCGGGCGCCCCGCCCCGGGCTCGCTCCAGCAGCTTCAGCCACGGCGGCGAGCTCCTCGGCGACCTGCCCCCTCTGGGCGCCGGGGGCCCCCTGCAGGCAGCGCACCCCCTGCAGGCAGCGCCCCCCCGGGCGGGGGACCCAGCTCGACGCCCCTCCAGCGCTCCCTCCCAGCATCCGCTGGAGCCGGCGGCCACCTACTCTGCCCCGGGGGTGGGCGCCCGTGCCCCCCTCTTCCCCTCCAACTCCGGGTACAGCTCCCCCACCCCCTGCGCCCTGACCGTGCGGCCGGGCTCCGCGTACCCCCCGCCGGTGGGGCTGGCCCTGACGCACCCGGGCCCCGCCGCCCCGCTGCACCCCCGGACGGCCTACTCCACGGCCTACACGGTGCCCATGGAGCTGCTGAAGCGGGAGCGGACCGCGGCCGCCGCGCCTCTGTCCGGCCCCCACGGCAGCGCCCAGCTCCTGCGGAAGCCCGGCATCCCTGCGGACCCGTCCACCCTGCCGCCGGCCGGCCAGAGCCTCCACGCGCCCTACCAGAAGGTGGCCCGGCGCACGGGGGCCCCCATCATCGTGTCCACCATGCTCGCTCCAGAACCAAGTAACGCACCCGCCCCACCCTGCCTCCCCCCGGGGCGCTGGGGGAGCGGAGGGCAGGGGTCGGCACGGGGGTCCTGGCGTTCTCGCCGTTCTCAGCCCAGGCCTGGGGGGGCGCACGGGCGGTGCCCCGGTTCCCGGCCAAGCCCGCTGACCGCACTGCCGCCCCCTCCCCCAGTGGAGCTCGGGCTGGTTCGTGGCTTCCCCTCACGGTGACGGCACAGGGCTGTGTTTCGGGGGGGGGGGGGGGTCCAAACACACCGGAACCACCAGCCCCTCGGGGTGGCCTCGGAGCAGGCAGGGGCGGGGCCGACGAAGCAGGACGTCGGAACCCTCCCCGCCGCCTGTCTCGGTGCTGGGCCCGGGGGGCGGGGCTCGTGTCCCGAGCGGGGGAGACAGAGCAGGGTCCTGGGTGTGTCTGTGTCTGTGTGGTTTTCGGGGCGTGTCCCTCTGGGTGTCCTCTGAGCAAAGCCAGACTCTCCATTTAACTCTTGAGGCTCCCCCGGCAGCTTAAGCAGGAGGTTTGGGCTCCTGTCTTTACACTCTTGCCTCCCCAGCACAACTGTTAAAAATGGAGTCCTTTTTAAGTGCGTTGTTCTGTGAGTCACTGTTCCTAGAGGGTGGGGGTGGTGGCCTGGAAACCGGGGTGAAAGCACCCCTCGGACAGACAGTGGTGGGTGGGGGCCGGGGGCCCGGCCTTGCCGCCCCGAGGTGCTGCGCTGGCGCCGGTGTGGCCCCCGGAGGAAATGGCGGTGGTTCCCCTCCCCCCAGGGGACCGGGTGGCTGGCTGGGTTCTTCCCTGGTCTCCCACTGCCGATTCTGGGTTTCGTCTCGTGTGGATTTTTTTCTCCTCGATGTGCGACGGGAGAAAAGTCGGGCAGTTTTCCGAAGACCCGTGCTCTGCCCCTCACGGTCAAACACTCTTTCTTCACGGCCGCCTGATTTGCATGGCGCTGGCGTCTCCGGCTCCGGTAATCTCGTCTGGCAACGGCCGGCCGCCACAAAGCGGATCTGAAAACACGGTCCTTAATTACCTGTTGCCAAGCAACGGGAGGTTTGGCCGTAACCACAGAAAGGCCATCTCCTCGTTGAAGCCCGGCAAAGGTTCGCCGGAGAAGGGCCGTTCCCTCGCCTCGTTCTCTCCCTTTTCTGTTGACCGGGCTCTGCCTTCTGAGGAGGGCGGTCCCTGGCGTCGGGGGCGGGGCGGGCGCCCTCGGAGTCCGGCGGGTGCTGGCTGGCTAACACGGTTCCGGGCCCCGGGGGACTCGCGGCCCCTTCCTCTGCGGGGAAGCCTGCAGCCGGGGGCGTCCGCACGCGGGTTCCCAGTCGGGGGTCTGTGCGGAGCCGTCCCTGCCCCTCGGCGGGTCGTCGCCGCCCCCCCTGGAAGCGGTGTGAACGGCAGGGTCAGCTGCCGGGTGGGGGTCTGCTGGGGCCCACCTGCCGGCCCAGCGGGCCCCTGGGCGGCCCTGCACCCAGGAACGTGGCTTCGGCCCACGGGGTCGTGCGGCTCGGGTGTGTGGTCTGCTGTGTGTCTCCGGGCAAGTGCACGGAGCTCTCTGTTCCCCTTTCCGTGTGCGCTGGGGGGCGTGGCGGTTGAGCAGGCCCCGCGGGCGGGCTGCGGGGGTGCGGTGCAGTGCGCCCGGGAAGGAGAAACAGTTGCGGTGCTGAGGCTTGGCCTTGGCCGCAGGCTGGCCCCCTCCGAGGCGCTGCTTCTTGGTCGTCTCCTTATCTCCCGGCACCTCCCAGGCCCGGGGGCGAGTGCTGGGGAGGCTGAGTGCTGGGCCTTGGGGGTGGGGCGTGGTGCTTCTGTCCGTGGAGGGCGAGGGGCTGGGAGAAGGGCTGGGGGGCCGACCTGCCGGGCCTGGAAAGCTTAGTGGGCCTCTCAACAAAACTGGGTATCTGGAAACTTCTTTGAACTCCTGTCCAGCACAGCTCCGACCCCTCTGCAGGGGCGTCACGGGGCGTGGTCTGGGGAGCCTCACGGGAGCTCAGGTTTGAGCCCCAGTCCTTGGCTGAACGGGTCGAGAAGCGCCCCCACCCCTCCCGGCATGCTCAGTGCATCTTCCGCCCCCTGGCCGAGGCCCAGAGGAGGTGGTGGACGGGGCCAGGCCTTGCCCTGCCCTCCTGTGGGCTGGTGCAGGGAACCGGAGCTGGCCCTGTTCTGACTGCTCTGGGACGCTACCAGCCGCGGCCCCGGCTCCTGGCGTGTGTGTCCTGCGTGGGCCCGAGTCTTCCCAGCGCAGGTTGGCTGTGTGTGTCTCATCTCTGGGGGTCATTCGTGGGCTGCTGCGGCGTCTTTTCCGGCCCCCCCCCGGCCCGCCCCGCAGTGCCGGGCGGGCCTCAGGGCAGGGCCACCTGAGCCAAGTCCACAGGCGGGGGGAGGGGGCGCACGCCCACAGGCCCCTCTGCCGTCTCGTTCTGATCTCGAGGGCCCGTGTGCTCGAGTGGCCGGCGTCCGCAGCAGGGACCTCCGAGTTTCACTCAGCTTCGGGGGCCTGGGTGCTCGACCAGGAGCCCTTCCGGGCTTTGGTGTTAGACACACGATTTGCAAATGCTGTCTTTTTTTTTCTTTTTTATCTTTTTAGGTTTTGATACACAAAACCTTTAATTTTAACGATGTCCATTAACTTTTCCCCTTTGGTTGCCTGTGCTTGTGGGTGCTGTGATCCAAGGTCACAAGTGGACACTCGGCCCGTCTCCCCCGGGGCGTCGTCTGGGGCGGGCCCCGGGTCTCCGAGCCGCCCTGGCTCGTCTCGGCGGGCCACGCGTTGGATGGGCCACGTCTCGCCCACAGCCGTCGGAAGAAGGGTGGCGGGTTTTTCAAACAGAAAACCAGCGCTTACAAACAGGAAAGGTTTCTAGGGGCTTGGGGCCGGCGGCTCGTCCTCACACGAGGCCGGCCCCGGAGCTGCCCCTCGGGCGTGTGCCGGCCCGGGAGGTCTCCCCGGTTCAGGGAGGGACGGTGCAGAGCAGCGCCGTCACCCACTGCGGGCTGGCCCACGTGCGGCCGCCCCCCGGGGGCGCGCTCGGTGGGTGCTGGTGGGGGGCGGACACGGGACCACCCCTGGGACCTGCCCCCTCGGGGCCCCCAAGGCCCGCCCGCTCCGCGGCTGCGGTCGGACAGCTGTGGGGAGGGCGTCGGGTGCCCCCGGGGAGGGCCGGCGGTTCTAGGGGCGCTCTCCCGAGAGCCGCTGAGAGCCGACCCCAGGAAGGGGCTGCCAGTGGAACAGCCCACTCAGGGTGTGGCCGGTGCTGAGTTTGCGTGCGCGCACACACACATGTGAGCTCCGGTGGGCGGCAGGGACCTGGCCAGCACGCTCCCGGTCTCCTGGGGGGATCCTGGGCGTTTCCCCTGTGAAGCAGAATGCCTGCAGCTCGCGTGCTCGGGTGCAGGGTTGGGGCGCCGGGCCTCCCAGAAGGCCCTGAGGGCCACGTTCTGCTCCAGCTGTTGCCCGGCCCTCAGGAGCGGCCTGCACGCCCGAGGGGGGTGGGGGGCTGAGTGGGTGGGAGAGGAAGTGCTGGTGATGGGGGGGGCCTGCGTGGCGAGGCCCGAGCTCAGCGTCCCCGCAGCCCCGGTCTCAAGGACAGGGAGACGAGCTCCGTGAGCTCCTGTCGTGAGGGCAAGGGGCACAGCCAAGCCACCGCTCAAAGCCTCTCCTGAGCGAGCCCTCGGCCACCTGGCCAAGGCGGCCATGGGAGACCCAGGGCCGCGGTTCCCTTTCTTGCCGCGCCACCCTGGGCGCCAGCCCGTCCACACGCCCAGCTGCCTCGTGACAGCGTCCTGTGTCCTTGTCGCCTAGTTTTTGTCACTTTCCGCCAGCGCCTCGCCCGGGTGCCGTTGCCCAGCCGACGTGTGAGATTCGGGTGGGCTCGGCCTCTTCTGCAGCCCCCGGTGACCTCTGGTCCAGGGTGCCTGCCTGCCCCTCGGGCCCGCCCTCCGGGAGGGGTCCCCGAGTCCAAGGGAAGTGTCCGTCTGGCCCCTCCACCCCTGGTGCTCACAGCCGGCCTCCCCCGCGGGGACCGCTCTGTTGGATGCTTTCTGTTCGGGGGAGTAAACACGCTTCGTGGTGGGTTCTGCCGTCTTCCTGTGAACTGGGCTCGGAGCCTGCAACGCTCTAGAAGCCTCTGGACTTCAGCGAGAACACAGAGCAAAGGAGCAGGGCGGGGACGTGCGACCAGCCCTGCTTGGGGTGGTGCTTGGGGAAGCAGCCTCCTGGCCACTGGGGCCCGAGGGCGGCGCACTTGACTGCCGGCCCGCTGGACGGGCCTGTGAGAGGGTCTCGGGAATGGAATCCCTTTCCCTTCCTTCTCTTCCGGTTTTAAGGCCGCATGAAAAACCAGGTTTGCTGGAGGCCTCGGCCTCTCTGCCCTGTAGGGTCCTCCGATGTGCCTGGCTGCGGCCTCCGCGGTTCTGAGGGCTCCAGGGGGTCTCCCCTGCTGCTCAAGGTCACAATGGTGACGGTCACCACGCAGTTGTGCAGCCCCGCAGGGAGGGAAGGGGCTGTCCCCCCTGGGGCAGAGCCCAGGGGATGGTTCTCGTGTCATGTGACCAGACCTCGGGCGGTGGGGCGCGTGCAGACCTGCCCGGGCTGTCGGGGGTGGGCTGGCGGGCGGCCCCACGGTCTCCATCCCCAGCTGTGCATCAGGGGGCCCTGGCGTCGGGCACGTGCGTGGCCTCTGATGGGAGACAGTGAGTGAGGCTCTGCCCCCACCATCCACGCTGTGACCACAGGCACACACCTTGCCTCGCGGTCTCCAGGCGGCACAGTGGCGACCAGGCACCTGGCACGCAGCCGGGTCTGCGCCCGATCGTGGGTGGGCGCGGCGCGGCCCCGAGTGCAGACAGATGGTCGAGGCCGAGGTGAGGCCGAGAGGCAGGTGCTCCTCTGGGCCCCAGTGGGCTGCAGAGCACCCGGTCAGGACCCTGGGAGCTGGGCCCCGGTGTTCAGAACCTCGGGGTTCCCGGCGTGTGAGCTGCAGGCCGGGGCCCTCTCCGCCCACAGCCTGGGAGCCCCTGTTGGCCTCCGTAGGCTCGTACCCCCTGGGCTGCAGTCACGCTGAGAGGAGCTGCCCCAGAACCGGGGATGGGGGGTTCCCTGAAGCTGGGGTGCCTCCCGTTAAGGCAGCGCACTCTGCAGGGTCTCCTCCGAGCCCATCGGTGAAAGGGGGTGCAGAGGGTGTGTTCCGGCCCGAAGGGGCGGCTGAGGGGGTCCCTGGCCTCATGCATGAGATGCTAGTCGCCTGTCCCGGGGACTGTCCCCGGCGTTGGGGGTTGTATGAACCCTCCTGGGCAGGAAGCCAGTGGGACCCCGCAGCGGGGGACTGGCCATTCCCCAAGCTCAGATCTGCAGCCCTCCCGCCCTGGCCCTGGCCCCCCACCGTGTGCCCCGGGACCACCCGCGGAGGCCAGGCTCTCGGGGAAAGCGTGCTTCACCCAAAACAGAGCAGGGTCTCGCGTCCCTGGCGGCTTTGCTGCAGGACGTGTGTGGGGTCGGCCGCCGTCCTGCGGGCCGGTCTGGCCGGTCTCCTTTCACACTGGCCTCAGTGGGTGGCGGTCAGCCTGCCCCCAGCGGCGAGGAGCCCCGGCTTCCAGAACCCCGGGTGTTTCTTCAGGGCAGAGGGACTCACCGGGGACACGGGCTCCCCTGGGACTGGTGAGGGCGACGGCGGAGGCCAGACGCTCCAGGCCAGGAGCCCCCCGGCGAGGGCTCGCCCAGCGGGCTGGCGGGGGTGCCTGGGCGCACAGACTGCGGGGGGCAGACACGTGGTCCTTGGCTGTGGGTCTGAGCTCTGCTGCAGAAGGGCAGAGCCTCTGTCCCTCGCCTCCGTTCAGGGTCCCCACTGGGCGAGCTGCGCGGGCGGGGCTGTCTCCAGGCGGCTGCGGTGTCCGGGGGCTTCGGCAGAATCCGCCTCCTTGAGGCCTCTCACCCCCGGTCGTTGTAGCCGCAGCGGCCGGGCCCGGGGCAGCCCAGGTCCCGAGTCGCCAGCAGCAGAGGCCAAGCCAGACCTGTGGGCGGAGTGCGGCCCTCCGGTGGGGGGTGCGGGTGCCCGGGGCGGCTGTGGGTGGCAGAGTCTGCCTTTCCCCTCGGGACCAGGGAGTCCTCCAGGCCTGCTGTGCCCGGACCTCCGGGCCCTCGGCGACACTCCGGCCACTGGACGTTTCCCACTGAGGGTCTCTGATTTCCCAGAGACGCGTGTGCGGCGGCAGCCGCCCCAGCAGCGCCCGGCCCGGGGAGGGGCGTGGGCCGGCCTCGACCTGGGCGCTGCGCCCCGTCCTCCGACAGGAGCCTGTCCCTGCTCAGGCGGGTGGGGGCCTGAACCGGCCTGTGGTGGGTTCGGGGTTGTCCCGCGCTTTCTGCCCTGCGAGGTTGTGGCCGCACACGTCCAAGTGCAGCCGCAGTTGCGTGAAGGGCGGGGCGAGTTCTCCGCTGGGGAGCCTGTGGAAAGGGACAGTTGTTCTGAGCCTCGGGCCACCAGGGCCCCACGGTCCCCGTCGGCGCCGTCCCTGGACCACTGAGGCGCTGTGTCATCCGCTGCCCTGGTGTTCTCGCGGCGGAGTGGGGTCTCCCTGAGTGACAGGAAGGAGGGAGACACTGGGATTCTTGTCCGTCTCGGGTTCGTGGGGTTTGTCTGGAGTGTCCAGTAGTCAGTCGCCTGGCTCTGGATTGCCAGCCCCCCTTCCCAGGGGCTTCTCGTTCAGTGCGGTGCCTGGGCGCCCTCCCTGGCCCGCCCCCCCCCGCCGGTCCCCACCGGCCACCCGGCTGTGTGGGCCCTGCCTGGAGTGTCGGTCACACCCCGGCACGCTGAAACCATCCGGCTGCCGGAAGCACCGAGGCTGTGTCGGGCAGCGTGGGGCGAGACAGAAGGTCCGTCTGCAGGTTCGTCCCCCCGGCATCTCTGGGGGACCCCTGGGCCCTCCTGCCTCCGACTCCAGCAGGGGCGGCAGGTGCCGGGCAGGCCGGCTGGGCTGGGACTGGACCCGCAGTGTGCAGGCGGGTGTCCCTCCGGCGCCTGGGGTGCACGTGGGGTGTGGTCCCTTCTTCAGAGAAGCGAACCGTGGTGGCGGCTCGGCTGAGCGCGCTCACCCTCCGTGGGGGGGAGGGTCTCACGTGGCCCCCTAGACGCTCAGTTCTCAGCTGTGCCACCCTGGGCCCACCCACACAGGAATGTAGCCCCGGCTCAGCCCCACAGCCCACCCGGCGCCTGGTGTCTAAAGCCAGGGCTGCCGGTGGGCGGGCAGGCAGCCCCCGCCGCTGCTCCTGCCTGGCCTGGGCTTCGGGGAGAGAGGCGATCGCTAGGCAACCTGGCGTTCGTTTCCCGGGGAACGGGACGCCCGCGGATGCTGTGGGTGGGCGTCGGCTGGTGGCCTCAGGGGGGCTTCTCATGGTTCGGCTGTGGGGTCGGTTTCTGAGTCACAACTGGGGTTTCTTATCCTGACCATGAGCTCCACGAGCCGTGTCCAGTTAACCTCCTGCCGGGGCCCCGGGGAGGGAGGGGTGCCCTGGGCCCCATGGCGTGTGGGCGGAGGGAGAGTCCGGCGGGTGGGAAGGGCCGGCTCGCTGTGCTCTCAGTGGAGATGGGGCCTCTGCTCTGTGGGCCCTGGGGCGGGGCCGCTGGTGTGGGGGGAGGAGAGGGAGGCTCCCGGAGCAGAGCTGGCTGCCCTCGGGGGGGGGGGTTGCCGGGGCTCAGCTGCCCTGGATGTCTGCTTCGGGCGCCCGGGTCCTGGGGGGCCCTCTGCTGCTCTGGAGCGGGGAGGGACCGGGGTGGCCTGTGTAGCCGCCGCCCCTCCTTCTGAGGCCAGAACAGCAGCCTTTCCTCGGCCCCGTGTCCGGGTGGGGACTGGGGGCACCTGGGGCCGCAGCTCCGGGTGGGACCCGCACGCCTCTGGGGGCCTCCGGGAGCCGGGGCAGCGGGGGGGGGGGGGGGGGGGTAAGAGGCCGTGGCTGCGCAGGTGTGTGCGGCTCCTCCCCCGTGTGCTGGGGGTGTCCACCGCCACGCAGTCCCACAAGGGTCAGCCGGCCCCGGGGTTGTTGGCGTGCCCCCGCCAAGCCTGGTAGCCCAGGTGGTCGCTGTGGATGGGAGGCGGGGGCGCGGTGCGGGAGGCAGGCTGTGCCCGGCCGACACAGTGGCCGTGGTCGGAGTCCGTCCGAGAGCACGGAGCCACCTGTGCTCACCGGTCCTCTGTGGCCACACGTGTCCAACTGGACGAGAGAAACACGGTGGACTTGTCCTGGTCATCTCAGAGCCACTGTCCCTCCTGGACCCCAGGCCTGGTTCTCGCATGGCCGGGGGTCAGGAGGGGCCCGCAGAGCCCAAGGCCCACCCGCCAGTGTGTGGCTCTGAATGGGGCGGTGGGGGTGGGAAAATGCTGCTTCTCAGGCGCTGAGGGGAGTGGCCAGGGCTGGTGCTGCTTGCTGGGCCAAGGGCAGGTGCCCTGGTCTGCGCCTCAGAGACCCTGGAGACCCTGCACTGGGGCAGGTGTGGGCACGGGCAGGACCGGCCCTCCCCGAGTCAGGTCGCCGCCGTCGTGATGGGCCCCCGTCCCTGGGAGTGCTGCTCTCTGGTTCCATGTGCTCCCCCAGAGCCACAGTGTCCCCTGGTCCCCTGTGAGCCCCAGGACAGAGGTGGGCCCCGTGCCATTCCCACCGGGGCGGTCCGGGCACCTGAGTGGCCCTCCCACCCCATTTTATCCCGTCCCTGTTCGGAGGCCAGTGGTGCAGGTGAGGCGGGGGCCTGGCCCACTTTTGTCCCCAAAGGGTTGGGGCCCTGGTTGTGGCCCCGGGGTGGTGGGCCGCTGCAGCTGTGGCCTTGGGCAGGCTCCTTGGCCCAGGTTCCAACTGGCCGTGGAGTCAGCTGCACGAGGGCCCGTTTGCTGCTGTGCTGTCGTTCGTCCAGGCCCAGGCCCCAGGCTGGACCACTGTCTCCCTGCGGTGCCCCAGACCTCCCCCGGCAGCCCCGAAGGGAGTGGGGGTCCCAGCTGGGCCCGGGGCAGCAGCGCCGTGGGGGGGCGCACCCCTCCAGCTTCCAGGGCTCCCTGTCGGCCCCAGGGATTGGCAGGTGGGAGGTGGAGTCCCACAGACCCGGCAGGGGTGGGGGCGTGTGTGCCTGCCTCCGGCTGTGTGTCCACTGACCTCGCCCGCTCCCGCAGGTATCCGCCCCCAGATCATGAACGGCCCCCTGCACCCCCGGCCCCTGGTGGCGCTGCTGGACGGCCGGGACTGCACCGTGGAGATGCCCATCCTGAAGGACCTGGCCACCGTGGCCTTCTGTGACGCGCAGTCCACGCAGGAGATCCACGAGAAGGTGGGGTCCCCGTTCCCACGCTCCGGGCGCCCTGGCCGGTCCCTCCCTCGCCTTCCTACAAGCATCACTCCCTCTGCCCTGCCTCTCCGACCCCCCCGCCTCCCCCCATGACATCACCAGTAGGCACCAGCCTGTGCTCTGCTCGCCCGTGCAGGTGCTGAATGAAGCCGTGGGAGCCATGATGTACCACACCATCACCCTCACCAGGGAGGACCTGGAGAAGTTCAAGGCCCTGAGGGTCATCGTGCGGATCGGCAGCGGCTACGACAATGTCGACATCAAGGCTGCCGGCGAGCTGGGTGAGTGCGCGCCCGGCCAGAGCAGACCGGCCCCTCGGAGGAAGGGGAGCCTCCCCTGCCACCCAGAGGTTGATCCGGGCCCCGGCCCGCGGCTGGGCACTGCTGACGGAGGCGGCTGTGTCGCGGGTGTTCAAGGCCTTGTATGGCCCGGGGCTCTGTCAGCCAAGGTGCTGCTCAGCTCGTGTCCCCTGCCCAGGTGTGCAGGGGCGTGCCTGTGGGTGTCCTCCTAAAGGGTCTGTCACAGTGACCCTGGACCTCGGGGCAGTGCTCCTGGGGTGTCCCCACTGTGCTAGAAAGGGCGGACCTGCTCCCCACCCCGGGGGCTCCCTGCCCGCCCGGCATGTGCAGGCAGAGTCGCGCGCAGGGCGGTCTCACCGGGGCCTGGCCCCACGTCCCTTGTCAAGCCCCCCGTGGCCCCGGGTCTGGCACTGAGAGGGAGCCTGGGAGCTAGGGCTCCAGACACCGTGGGCCCCTGGACGCCGCTTGGCTGGCCGAGCCCCCTTGTGGGGTGCGGGGGGCACACTTGTCCCTTGTCACTCTCCCTCACACAGAGCCTGGCGCCTGCCCTGACCCCCTGCACTGGGTCCCAAATGCTTCTTTCAGAGTGCGGGCCAGGTGGGCACCGCGAAGGCACACCAGCCGCCGTGGGACTGGGCTCAGGGGCCCGTGTTGGGGGGAAGGTGCCAGCTCTGACGCCTGTCCCTTTTTAAAAACAAGTTCTAACATGTCAGCCCTGTCAGCCCGGGTAAGGGCCACAACACAGAAGCCTGGGGCCCTTCGCCAGCCCAGGAGGGGCCCTGGGGGCCTGCACGCCCGCTCCCCGCGGGTCAGGGCTGTCGCCGGGCAGGCTTCCCACTGCGTGGCCTCACGTGACAGCAGTCTGGGCTGGCCCTGCCCCTCTGGCCACCCACCGCTCCCTTCCCAGGGACAGGTCTGAAAGTGGAGCGTGACCAGGACGTGGGGTCCCTGGGGGCCTCGGGTGAGCCCAGCCCTGGGTGGTAGAGCCGGGGGGTCTGTGTCCCCTGGGGACCGGCGGGCGGGCCCGAGACCCTGACTGGGCTGCCTCGGGGCCACACAGCCCAGTTCTGCCGCCGCAGCCCTCAGCCGGGCGGCGGGCCCGGCTCCCGTGGAACTGGGGCGGCGGGGGGTCTCACCCAGGCCCTGCCCTTCCAGGGATCGCCGTGTGCAACATCCCGGCGGCGGCGGTGGAGGAGACGGCCGACTCCACCCTCTGCCACGTGCTCAACCTGTACCGGCGGAACACGTGGCTGTACCAGGCGCTGCGGGAGGGCACGCGGGTGCAGAGCGTCGAGCAGATCCGGGAGGTGGCCTCGGGAGCCGCCCGCATTCGCGGGGAGACGCTGGGCCTCATCGGCTTCGGTACGTGCCCGCTCTGCCCTGTCCCCTCCCCCCCCTCCCACCTAGGGGTGGCCCTTGCCGGGGAGCTGAGGGCCCTTGCAGGCGTGCCCGGGACGGGGCTGCTGCCTGGAGCGGGAGGTCAGGGTCAAGGCTGCTTGCGTAGGAGTGGGGACAGCTCAGCAGGCGGCAGAGCGGCAGGGAGGGGCCCTGTGCGGAAACAGGCGGGCTCGGGCCTGGCACGGAGCCTGGCGGTGGAGGGGCGCTGAGGCCCAGCGCCCACGGGCCTCCGATGCCCGGCTGGGGCGCTGTGCCCGCAGGGAAGGGTGGGGTCAGGAGGCGGTGCTCCGAGGTCACCAGCCTGGAGAGCTCACCTGAGAGTGGGGGCAGGGAGAGCCCTTCCTGGTGGCTCCGGGCGGCTTGGGGCAGGTTCCCAAGGGAAGGAGAGCCCAATGGGAAGCCCAAGGCACCTGCTGCTGGCAGCACAGGCTCGAGTCGGGCCCCCACAGTGACCTTCAGGAAGGCATTTGACCCCCTGCCTGCTTCCTTGTCTGTGAGTGGGAATGGGGTGATGGGAGCCGGGCCTGGCCTTCAGAAGGGTCAGGGGCACCGGGGTCTCCTCCGGGGTGCACGTCTTCCTGGCTCCTGCTCCCGGTCTAAGAAACCGGGCAGCAGGGTTGGTCACGCTGAGGAAATTGGGCATCAAGTTCCCTGAGGGGACTGTAAGGCAGGCAGGTGGACTGCTTGTGGGACCCACGGCGCCCCCTGCTGGGTGCTCCCGTTCCCCGCTTCCCCGGGGCTCGGGGAGGTGGCACTCGGAGTTCCATGGGTCTTGCAGCCTCAGGCTGTGAGTGGCCCAGTCTCGTGGCAGACCGCGTGTTTCCGCAGCTTCCGGCTCCGGCCATCCCACAAGTTGCCCCTGCCCGGGTCCCCTGTGCACGCCGACTGGCATCTCCTTGCTGCCTGCTCAGGGAGATGGGGTCCCGGGGGGCCCCTGGTTCCTCCCTCCCTGCACCTCCGAGCCCTGGTGCTAGAGAAAGGTTTATTCTGTGCTCTTCCCAAATCAGCCCCTTTCCAGCATCAAAGCTTTTTGTCCTCAAGCTGCAGCCCGTGACGGGACCCCACGGGGCCCATCCCTGGGGCTCAGGGTTGGTGCACACGGTGGCCACCTGGGAGTCGGGGAGGCCTGCGTGTCCCATGTGGCGAAGGTGGTTTCTCCTTTGCTGGAGGCCCCGGCTGCAGGCTGAAAGGGCACGAGGCTCCGCCCACCGGTCAGGACCCAGCCCAAACACCTGAGCGTTCCCGAGCCCCCACCCTCCACCACAGCGGGTGCCCACGGCACTCTGTGCGCAGGCCGGACCGGACCGCAGGGTCAGTTGGGTCACTGCACCCTTTCCGTGAGCACACCTGGTGCTCCATAAAGAAACGGAGCCCAGCTCTGGCTGGCACGGCTCAACTGGACTGAGTGCTGGTTTGAGAACCCGGAATGTCACCGGTTCGGTTCCCAGTCCAGGCACATGCCTGGGTTGTGGGCCAGGTCCCCAGTAGGGGGCACACTAGAGGCACCCACCCGATGCATGTGGAGTTCACCAGAAAGCAACTCTGGCCTAGACGTGGTGAGCACTGGAGGCCAGGCCCCAGGCAGACCTGGAGAGTGCCGGGCTCGGGGCTCCAAGCCTCCGGCGCACAGTCCCTCCGGCGCTGGCCTCGGGTTGGCCTAGCTGCCTGCAGGAGGGGCCGCACACTCACTCACTGGGCGCTCTCTCTGCACAGGTCGCACGGGGCAGGCGGTCGCTGTTCGAGCCAAGGCCTTTGGATTCAGCGTCATCTTCTATGATCCCTACTTACAGGACGGGATAGAGCGGTCCCTGGGTGTACAGAGGGTCTACACCCTGCAGGACTTGCTCTATCAGAGCGACTGCGTCTCCTTGCACTGCAACCTCAACGAGCATAACCACCACCTCATCAACGACTTCACCATAAAGCAGGTAATGGGTGCTGGGCGCCCACAGGCCCTGACGACTTCCAACACATGAAAGAGGGGACGGGACACGGTCCCTGGACACGCCCGGGGATCAGGGAAGACAGTCCCCTGAGGGGACAGCAGCTGCCCGGGGCCCGGCCTTGCCACTGCGTGTCCCTCTCTCAGGTCTACAGACACCAACCCGGCCTTCCACAGTCAGGCTCCACGCGTGAATGGCCAGACCCGCGGGGCTCCTGGTCTCCGGCCTCAGCCTCCGCTTACCTGGCCTTCCCTTCCCCCCACAGATGAGGCAAGGAGCGTTCCTGGTGAACGCGGCCCGCGGCGGGCTGGTGGACGAGAAGGCCTTGGCGCAGGCCCTCAAGGAAGGCAGGATACGAGGGGCGGCCCTCGACGTGCACGAATCGGAGCCTTTCAGGTGGGTCTGCCGGGGGGCAGGGCCTGCAGCCCGAGTTCCTGGGTTCGCACTGGGCCTGGGGAGTGTCCCCAGACTGACAGGCCCTGGGTAGGACCCAATTGTTCTAAGGGCTGGGGCGCGTTCTAGCTGTGAACGGGCCAGAGGCCCCGGAGGCTATCAGAGACGGGGGAGGGAGGAAGACGGGGGAGGGAGGGAGGACCGGTCTGCTGGTGTGCGGCCTCACGTGCGCCTCGGACTACCTACTGACTCCGCTCTCGGGCAGGCCAGCCCTCCATAGACTGAATCATCCCTTCCTCGGGGTCCTTGAAACTCCTAGCACTAATTACAGCACAGTTTTACCAAGAGAGTTCTTCGGTCCCCAGCCCCTGCAGCCACCTCCCCCAGCCCGGGGTCCTGAGGACCACCCAGGCCCCGGGGGGCGGGGGTGTGCCGCCTGCTCTTCTCACGCCCTGCGTCTCTGTGCCCTTGTCCAGCTTCGCTCAGGGTCCCTTGAAAGACGCGCCGAACCTCATCTGCACGCCCCACACAGCCTGGTACAGCGAGCAGGCGTCGCTGGAGATGAGGGAGGCCGCGGCCACGGAGATCCGTCGGGCGATCACAGGTGAGCCCCAGCCGCTCCCCCACACCACCCATGCTAAACACAGGAGGAGACCTGTTAACGTGGGGGTCAGCTGGGGTCAGCACTCCAACCTGGGAGGGTGCACCCGCGCCCGCCCCCTGCAGGGAGCGGGAGGCTCCTCTCTGCCCCGGGCAGAAGGCCGCTGTGAAAATGGAAGGGCCAAGTCCTTCCATTAGAGAGACTCAGCTGACAGATTCCCTTCAGTGCCAAATTACATCTAAGTCATTTCCATCTTAATTAAAATAATTTTAATCATCTCATTCCAGGTCGCATCCCAGAGAGCTTAAGAAACTGTGTGAACAAGGAATTCTTTGTCACAACCGCGCCCTGGTCAGTAATAGATCAGCAAGCAATTCACCCGGAGCTCAACGGTGCCACCTACAGGTGAGGGGAGGGGAGGGCAGGTCCGAGCCCAGGGGCAGAGGGCGGGCGTGCCCCAGGGAGGCTGACCCAGCCCGGGGACAGGTGAGCACCGTGCCAGGAACCACGCTTCCTTCTGACGCCACTTCAAAGGCAGAGGGCGTTGTGGGAAGGTGGAGGCCGTCGGTGGCTCTGTTTTCCCGTTGGAACCCTCCGGCGGCCAAGCAGGGAGTCTCACTCGAGGTCGTTTTCCAGGGTGCTCTAAGCCCACACCGCTGGGCCCCGTAGAAGAGGAGCTGCGCCCCTACCCCCAGCAGGAAGTGGAGCGGTCTCGGGTTGGGCCGGGCCACCCTCGCGGGGCCCGCGCTGTGCCCTGTAGGTAGGGCGCAGTGCAGCGAGCAGCCCCGGCCTCCCCGCCCCTGTAGCCCTGCGGAGGTCGTGGCTGACCAGAGAAACGAATGCAAACTCTCTCCTTAAATATATTGGGTGCATAGGTTCAAGGTCAGGACTAGCTGCGAAGGAAGTTCTAACGACGACATAGATACAGCTCCCTCGACCAGCAGAAAAAGAAAAAGGTGTGTTAGGTGCTCTGCATCAAAAACAAACCGCTTGTCAAGATATTTTTGCAAGTGTTGTAAAAAGTATTTATGCCTCGGCCACAGTGGCATCATTTGTGTTGACTGTTACAAACGTTTTGCAAAGCCAGCTATTGAAGACTCTGATTAAAGACATCTTTTGGTTGTATTTTTTAGCAATATCCATGTTTCCGTTACTTGAAAATTTTTTCTTAATGTTTTTATATTTCTTTAATTTCTTCTAGACTGTAATGAAGATAAATAAAATGTATTTTATTACATAAGTATAATAAATGCAGATTTGCAGCGTTTTTATTTTTGCATTCAGCACATACTAGAAATGAATGTATCTCTTGGATACATGCGGCCTACACCGTTGTTTTTTTTTTTTTTGGTTTTCTTTTTTGTTTTTGTGTTTTTTTTTAAGATTTAAGATTTCATTATTTCAGAGAAGGGAAGGAGAGAGGGGGGTACATCAGTTGGTTGCCTCCCACATGCCCCCCAGCTGGGGACCTGGCTGGCCCCACAACCCAATGCCCTGACTGGGAATCAAACCTTTTGGTTCTCGGGCTGGTGCTCAGTCCACTGAGACCCACCAGCCAGGGCAGTGCTCTGAGTGTTAGCTGAGACCTCCACAGGGTTAAGGGCCACATCCTAACTGTCCCTTGGCACACAGCAAGACCACATGGCCCCCCTGGAGCACACTCTGTGCCCATAGGGCTCACAGGGCAGGTCCCACC